>NC_043700.1:78962374-79117689 GCF_006229205.1 Suricata suricatta | reverse complement strand
AGTAGTGCTTAAGAAAAATTGATTCAGTATCTAATGGATAATTGATACCTGTCACAACACAGCATTTTATATACTGTTAAGTGAAACTTCAATACAATCTAAGTTTATTTTGGGAGTGTTTGCTGTATCATTGGATTTAACTGTTTTTAATTGTGAATGAGGTGACAATAATTTCACTTTCAGAGAATTTTGGCTGAGATTCTGAGTTTCATTCCAAGCCTCAAAAAGTACTACACAATAAACTAGCTGTGCATGTGAAGTCCCTAAGTTCTCTAATCTTGTTACTGTAGTGCCATGTGACCACTGAGCCCTTGTTGGAGAAGTGCTTTTCCTGGACAAACCCCTGATCCTGATCCTTCTGATCACCTAGGAAAATGCCACTGGCAAACAAACATCTGCTGTCTTCAGATCACTTGGAAAATGCTTTCAGCACTCTGGACTTTTAAGTGTGTTTAGTACCTATCGGTTCCACAGCTTTCAAGTATCTTGGAAAATATGATTTTTGTAATTTACCTCGAGTTAATAGTCCTATCAGCATTTGTTGACCTCCCATGACTTACTACCTTCTATTTCGAAGCAGAAGTCCATTACTGCCACTTTGGAACTTTATACAAGTAGAATTATATAAATGTATATTCTTTACTACTGTCTGGATAATTTCGCCCAACATTATTATTTTTAGATATTCGTCCAGTTCCTTGAATGTTTATTTCCATTTCTTTAGATTATTCCATTGTATGAGTATACCAAATTTTATATATGCCTTCTATTGTTAATGAGTACTTGAGAAATTGTTACTTTCTGGCTATAGCGAATACTATATAGTGCTACTTTGGACATTCTTATAAATGTCTTTCCGCAAATATATAAATGCACATTTGTTAGGTGTCAATGGTAGGAGAAATGTGGGGTCATGGGGTACACATGTGCTCATCTTCAGTAGTTATTGTCAAACAGATTTCCAAGTGGGTGTTCCTATTTACATTTCTACTATTAGTGTATGAGGATTTAAAATTTTTTTAATGTTTATTTACTTTTGAGGGAAAGAGACAGCCACAGAGGCATAAGCGGGGGAGGGGAAGAGAGAGGGAGACAGAATCTGAAGCAGGCTCCAGGCTCTGAGCTGTCAGAACAGAGCCTGATGCGGTGCTCAAACTCACAGACCACAAGATCATGACCTGAGTCAAAGTCAGACGCCCAACCGACTGAGCCACCCATGCGCCCCTAGGATTTTAATTTGTATATTTAAATTGACTATACTTTCTATAAACCATTGTCATATACTTATTAAGCCATTGTTTTTCCTAACGCTTTTGGTAAATCTTTTATATAATAAAGATATTAATAATTATATTTTAAGCAAATATATTCCCATATATTCTGTTCATTGTGTTTTAATTTCAACTATGCCAAGCATAATGTGTAAAAAACTAGATTATTCATACTTTGAATTATCCATATATCTGCCTCAGTCCTTACAGTAGATAATTAAGCTCTACTTTTATCAGAATTACCTTTCAATATTTAATAAAATTATATAAAATATCACTTTAAGACACTTTAAGAGTTACAAACTGGTAAATAGCAAAAAAAAAAAAAGGAAGAACAGGGGATATAAGGGATATAAGCACTAAACAAATTTATAGCTATGTAATCAGAGTAAAATGGGTCTATAATTAATAAGGTGAGACTTTTTTTTGCCTTACTTTGACCCTCCGTAAAATACTATATATGAAGGTTCATTGCTACAATGTTTTTCTAGCATAACCATCTAAAACTGTTTTTTTTAAATCTGATACTTTATTATCCATGTTACATCTCATTGCAACAGCTGTGACTAATACCAGGTAATAAATAAAAAATGTTGAGCCCCCCAAATCCTATCCTAACTGTAACTGTTAGAATCATAGAAGGCAAACAAACAAGCAATGCAATATGCCCACATTACATTTATCTTGATACTCAATAAAACTAATTTCAGGCTAAAATGTTTTTGTAATACTATCTTCTGAAGAATTTACATTTTAAAAAGTACAATAGAGAAAACAGTGTGGAGGTTCCTCAAAAAGCTATCCATAGAACTCCCCTATGACCCAGCAATAGCACTGCTAGGGATCTACCCAAGGGATACAGAAGTGCTGATGCATAGGGGCACATGTACCCCAATGTTCATAGTGGCACTGTCAACAATAGCCAAATCATGGTAAGAGCCTAAATGTCCATCACCTGATGAGTGGATCAAGAAGATGTGGTATATATACACAATGGAGTATTACATGGGAATACAATGAGAAAGAATGAAATATGGCCATTTGTAGGAAAGTGGATGGGCCTCGAGGATGTCATGCCAAGCGAAATAAGTCAGGTGGAGAAGGACAGATACCATATGTTTTCACTCATAGGTCTAACAGGAGAAACCTAACAGAGGACCATATGGAGGGGAAGAGGGGAAAAAGTGTTAGGGAGAGGAAGGGAGGTGAATCATGAGAGACTCTTGAATACAGAAAACAAACAGGGCCGAATCAGGAGGGGGAAAGGAGAAGGGGTAGATGATCATGGAGTGGGTACTTGTGAGGAAGAGCACTGGGTGTTATATGGGAACCAATTTGACAATAAACTATTTATATATAAAAAAAATAAATTGGATTGTTTACTTAAAAAATAAAAAATAAAAAAGTACAATAGAGAATCAAGTCTCCATCTGTTAATGATGAAAATCTCAAATTCATACAGAAAAACTTAAGAAACCCCAAGACTTCCAAACAGGCCTTTAAATCCACAAAATGTGCCTCATCTCAAGTATATTTTAAGCACATTCCTTATTGGCTAAACACTGGGTAAATAAACCAGAGTCAAAGTTGTAAATAATTACATCCATCAACAGTGCTACACTTATAGAAATAAAACTATGTCTAAATTCTTGCTTTGCTTTCAATTTTAAGGACTGTCAACATCATCTTGAAGCAAGAACATTTTCCAAAATAGACTTCAATTTCTCTGACTGGTTTAGAAGCACTGGCTTCAGTCATTGCACTGAAAGTCTACAGCATACTCAGCATATTGTCAAATAGAAGAATGCAACAGTTTACCTCCACTCACGGTATCTAACTACTACCCATCTGAAATGTGTAGAGAAAATAACTTTTCCAAATAAGCTGAAGTAGACCACTTTGAAATTATGTGATCTGTGACATATTTGGCATAAAAATGAGGAAATGAAATGTGAAGACAAATCTTCAGTTAAAAGACATAATATGCATATATAATAAGGTTATATTTATTAGCCTTTAAAAGTACTTGAAAACATGACATAACCAGCTTATTTAAAAAATAAATTTTTATGTTTATTTGTTTTTTGGTGGGGGGAGGGGCAGAGAGAGAGACACACACACACAGATTCCAAAGGAAGCTCCAGGCTCTGAGCTATCACGCTAGAGCTCGACATGGAGTTTGAACTCATGTACCACGAGATCATGACCTGAGCTGAAGTTAGATGCTTAACCGACTAAGCCACCCAAGTGCCCATAAACAGCTTATTTTTATTCTGCAACTTGTTTCTTTTTTCTTCATATTAACTTTTTGTGGGTGATTTCACCAGGGGAATAAGTCACGGTCCAAAAATACCAATTCAAGCAATATATAGCTTATAACTCAAATCTACCAGCCTTTCCAATCACATCTTTCTTCTAATGAGTAAAGTCACTTCTCACAAAGCAATGACACAGAAATAAACAGCGAATTATAGCTACTAAGAAAGTTAGGGATGACTCTCATTTTGTGAAAAAGCCAACTGTCATTATAAGTCATATACCTATTTTAAAAGTCTTATTTAAAAAGGAATTGATTTGAAATGATCCAGATAATATTATAAGACAAAACTTTAAAATGCATTTTTTAAATATTAGAAGAAAAAAGTATGAGTTAGAATTATCAAATATAAAGAGGGCAACCTGAAGGCAAACTTGTATGTCTTTTTAAGTATCTCATCTCAGGCTTTAAGAGAGGAAAGAAATTTTCCAAAATGTACTTAGCATTTTGAAAAGGTATTTGGAAAGACTTTTCTCCCTGTGAGGACTGCTTATCACCATCTTTGTAGTTAGATAATGCAGAAGCTGTTCCTTTATTCCTGTGATCTGTCTTGGATCTTCAAGAATAAAGAAAACATATCTTTTTTATAAAAACCATTCAATCTATCTGGGGAGCTGGAGCTAGGTTTAATACCACAGAGAAAAGCTCTGGTTGTTTATGACCTACCAAGAAGCAAACAAACTAGCATTATGAAAGAGAAAAAAAATAATCAAGGCCTCAATCATGCAAAATAATAATAACCAAACACCTGAGAAAAAGGAGTTATTGTTAGCATATACCACTTAATTAAAAAGAAGTTAAATCAGGAAATATGATGGTTTAAAGCCATGCAAAATAAAATTTAGAATATGTTTTAATAGTATTGATCTAAATATATATATATAAAACCTATAGTCTATTTTTTATTTAAAAATATTTAATGTTTTTATTTATTTTTGAGAGAGTAAGAGAGACAGAGCCTGAGCAGGGGAGGAGCATTGAGAGAGGGGGAGACAGAGAATCCGAAGCAGGCCACAGGCTCCGAGCTCCGAGCTATTAGCACAGAGCCTGAGGCTGGGCTCTAACCCGTGAACCACCAGAGTATGACCTGAGCAGAAGTCGGACACTTACTGACTGAGTCACCCAGACACCCCACCTATAGTCTCTTTCATTAGACAGAGTCACTGAAGCCAACTAAGATTTGATTATGTAACACAGGTTATGAGATATTTTTGCTTTTAGTTCTAGTAATTTTTATTTACAAGCTATCTTTTGTCTAAAACATACTGAGCAGGAATAGGAATTGCTTTTATCAGAAAAGTGAACATGTGGCTGTTTAGACATCCCATGGAATAAGTAGTCCTGAAAATAATGTTATCTGTCATCCTACAGGGGTCATTACTGCTGAAAGATACCAATTATCAGTTCAACAATCCTCCAAGCATTCTTCCCTTTAATCAACAAAAAGATAAATAAATTTGCAGGCTGCTAAGAAATTATTTAAACACTATTATACCTTGAAACAACAATCTGTAACTCTCCATCTTTACTTATTTTTTCCTTCCTTGTCCATGTGATCTGACCAAAACCCTATCCTCCCAAAATATGACTTTCATTGAGATTGCTAGTGACAGTCTAAAGATCTAATCCTTGGCCTGGTCTCAGGCTTTCCCAACATGCTTCTCTGTAGCCTTGGAAAATTGATACTCTCTTTGAGAATCAGAGTAGATTCTAGAAATAGCAAAATAAGTTCAGAAGTTCCCTTCTCTACACAACACACTCTAAGGTTTTTCCCAGTTCTGAGTCAAACCAATAGCTAGCACTATCAGAAGGAGGACAAGCATGAGGGAAAACAAATATGCTTTCTCCCTAAAGTATAGGGCTTAGCAAAATTCTGAGGAGCTTCACGGAAGCCCAAGGGCAAGGCCCAATAAACTATACTATGTCATTCTCGTAAGATTGACTTAATACACTCTGGTGTCTCCTAAACACCAAGGGATAAAGTATAATAGGCGAATTGAGTTTCTCTGCCCTTGAGACCATGTGATTACAAAGATAATTTAACTGAGTGACTCCTCAAGGATCGGTTTAATTGTCAATAATCTTTCTCTACTCCTTTGATACATAAATCTTCTCCTAGTTTCTGGTCAATTTTACAACCCAGGAATGTCTTTCTCAAGAACCTAGGAGCCATCTTTGAAATGTAAGTACCAAGAAAGATAGTGCGAAGAAGAAATAGACCATCTGAATATGCCTACCTCTATTAAAGAAACTGAATCAATAATTAATATCCTTCCAAAACAGAAAGCAGAAAACAGATGAGTTCATTGGTGATTTCTACTAAACTCTTAGAAGGAGTTATACTAATTTTCCACAACAGCTTTCAGAGGAGAGAAACAAAGGAAATATTTCTGAACTTTTTCTATGAGGCCAGCATTACTCTAATGCCAAAACCAGGTAAAACATTATAAGACAAAACTATGGACCAGGGTGGGAGGGCTCAGTCAATTAAGCATCTGGCTTTTTATTTCAGCTCAGGACATGATCTCATGGTTCATGAGTTAGAGCCCTGCATCAGGCTCAGCACTGATGGCAAGGAGTCTGCTTAGGATTCTCTCTCTCTTGCTCTCAAAATAAATAAATAAACTTTTAAAAAGAGAAAAAGAAAACTACAGACAAACATTTCTTATGAAAATGGATGAAAAAATCCTCAACATAATATTAGAAAATTGAATTTAAAAAGTATAAAAAGAATTATACATCATGACCAGTGAGAATCTATCCCAGATATGCAAGACAGGTTCAATACTTGGAATAAATTAATAGAATCCATAAAATCAATAAGCTAAAAGGGGAAAAATCATGTGCTCATATTCATAGATGTAGAAAAGGCATTTGATAAAAGTCAACTTCCATTCATGACAAAATCAGCAAACTAGGAATAGAGGGGAACTTCACCCTGATTAAAAAAACGTCTACAAAAATCCTACAGGTAGCACCATACTTAACAGTAAAAGCTCAAAGCTTTCCCAGGAGCAATGTAAGAATATCCCTTTTTACCACACCTTTGCAATATAGTGCTGGAAGTCTTTGCTAATGCAATAAGGTATATATATATATATATGGAGAGATATTCTATGTTTACAGATAGAAATACTCAATACTCTCAAGATGTCAGCTCTTTCCCAACTTGATTTATAGATTCAATGCAATTCTAGTAAGATTTTATCAAGTTATTTTATGGATATAGACAAACTAATTCTAACATTTATATGAAGACGCAAAAGACTAATAGCCATTGCAATTTAAAGGAGAAGAACAAAGTTTGAGGACTGACACTACTTGATTTCAAAACTTATTATAAAGCTACAATAACTAAGACATCATGATATTGGCAAACTAATAGACAAATCAGTGAAACAGAATAGAGAGCCCAGAAATAGATACTTCTAAGTATATTTGATTGATCTTTGACAAAGGAACAAAAACAATACAATGGAGGAAAGAGGCACAGTGTCTTTAAGAACTAGTGCTGGAACAACTGGATATCCACATGCCAAAAAAATAAGAGGAGGGAAGGAAGGAAGGAAGGAAGGAAGGAAGGAAGGAAGGAAGAAAGGAAGGAAGGAAGGAAGGAAGGAAGGAACCAGGTACAGATTTTTATACCCTTCATGAAAATTAACTCAAAATGAATCATAGGCCTAACCTAAATGTAAAACGCAAAACTATAAGACTCCTAGAGCAGAATATAGGAGAAAATCTAGATGACCTTGGGTACGGAGATGATATTTGAGATAAATATCAAAGACACAATCTATGAAAGAAATAATTGATAATCTGGACTTTATTAAAATTAAAATTAAAACTATCTTTGTGAATGGTACTATCAGGATAAGTAGAAGGCGAGCCATAGGCTGAGAGATAAATTTGCAAAAGTCACATCTAAGAAAGGACTATTATCCAAATAAACAAAGAATTCTTAAACTCAACAGTAGGAAACTAACTTGATTAAAGAATGGGCAAAAGGCCTGAACAAACACTTCATCAAAGAAGGTGTATAAAAAAGCTGACAGAGAAGCATATGAAAAGATGTTCCAAATAATATGTCCTTATGGAAATGTAAATTAAAATGAGATACCAGTACACACCCATTAGAAAAGCCAACATCTGGAATACTGACAATGCCAAATGCTAGTGAGGATGTGCAGAAACAGGAACTCTCATATATTGCTGATGGAAATGAAAAGTGGTACAGCCACTTTGCAAGACAGTATGGCAGTCTTAACAAAACTAAACATACATTTACTATATGATTCAGTAACAGCCCTCCTTGGCATTTATTCAATGGCACTGAAAAATTTGGCCACACAAAACCCTGCCCACAAATACTTATATCAACTTTATTCATACTTGCTAAAATGCAGTATGGCAAGCAACAAAGATGTCCTTTGTATGTGAATGGAGAAAATTGCAGTACATTTAAACAATGGGACACTATTTAGTGCTAAAAAGAAATGAGCTATGAAGCCATGAAAAGACATAAAAGAAACTTGAGTGCATAGTAGTGAAAATCACTCAACCTGAAAGGCTAACTACTGTATAACTCCAACTATATGACATTCTGAAAACGCAAAAACAAGTAGATAATAAGCATATCAGTAGTTGCCTGTGGGGGCAAGGGGCTTACCAGGAAGTGTGCCAAGGGATCAATAGGCCAAGCAGAGAAGATTTTGGGGGTAGTGAAACTACTTCATATGACACTATAATGATAAATATATCTCATTCTACATTTGTCCAATTGTATACAAGATGCAATACTAAGAATACACCCTAAGGTAAACTATGGAGGTGGGATGACTATTATGTGTCAAAGTACATTCATCATTTGTAACAAATATACCATTCTGGTGAGTGACGTTGATAACAGGGAGGCTGTGTATGTGTGGAGGTAGAGGCTGTATGGGAAGTCTTTGGACTTTCCTCTCAGTTATGTTATGAACCTAAAACGGCTCCAAAATATTTTCTTTAGAAAATCAGAAATATAGTACCCTCTTTTTAAAAGTTGATTAATATCATAGTGTTTATATATACTCTTTTCTTTAATCCATTCATCCATGGTGGACATTTGGATTGCTTCCACATTTGGCTATTGTGAATAGTGCTACAATAAGAGTGCAAAGATCTTCAAGGATCTTCAGGATCCTTAAAAATAAAGAACTCATGTTATATGTGACAAGATGGATGAATCTTTGAGGACATTATACTAAGTGAAATAAGCCATAGAAGAAAAACTACTGCAGGATTCCACTCTTTTACGGTACCAAAAGCAGGGAAACTCATAGAAACAGTAAGTAGAATCAAGATTAACCAAAGGTTGGGAAGGGGGAAATGGGGAGCCACTGTGTGGGATTAGAGTAAGTTATGCAAAATAAAAAAAGTTCTAAAGAACTGCTGTATAATATTGTACTTCTGGTTAACAGTACTGGCTGCACCAGTTTGAATTCCCACCAGCAGTGCAAGTGTTCATGCTTCTCTGCATCCTTGCCAGCATCTATAGTTTCCTGATTTGTCCATTTTAGCCACTCTGACCAGTGTGAGGTGGTATCTCAATGTGGCTTTGATTTGTATTTCCGTTGATGAGTTGAGCATCATTTCATGTGCCTGTTGGCCATCTGAATGTCTTCTTTGAAAAAGTCTCAATTCAGGGGCACCAGGGCGGCTCAGTCAGTTGAGCGTCCGGCTTCGGCTCAGGTCATGATCTTGCGGTTCACGGGTTCAAGCCTCGCATCAGGCTCTGTGTGGACAGCTAGCTCAGAGCCTGGAGCTGCTTCGGATTCTGTGTCTCCCTCTCTCTCTGACCCTCCCCTGCTCTCTTTCTCTCTCTCTCTCAAAAACTAAATAAAATATTTTTAAAAAGGAAAAGAAAAAGTGTCTATTCATGTCTTCTGCCCATTTCTTCTACTTGGCAATGAGAAAGAACAAAATCATGCCATTTGCAGCAACATGGGTGGAACTGGAGGGTATTATGCTAAGTGAAATAGTCAGAGAAAGAACAAATATCATATATTTTCACTAATTTGTAGATCATGAGAAACTTAACAGAAGACTATGGGGGAAGGGAAGGGGAAAAACATAGAAACAGAGAGGGAGGGAAGCAAACCAAAGAGACTCTTAAATACAGAGAACAAACTGAGGGTTGATGGAAGGTGGGGGGAGAGGAGAAAGTGGGTGACAGGGATCGAGGAGGGCACTGTTGGGATGAGCACAGTGTCATATGTAAGCCAATTTGACAATAAATTATATTTTAAAACTTTAAAAAACTAAAAAACTAATAATAAAAGTTAAATTACTTGAGAGAGAGAGAGAGAGAGAATCTTACGGGGTTCATGCCAAGTGTGGAGCTCAGTCTCACCAGCTATGAGTTCATAACCTGAGGTGAAACCAAGAGTTAGATGCTTAACCGACTGAGGCATCCGGATGCCTCAAAAAAAAGTAAATAATTTTTCTACTCCTTTAATATGTAAGTTTTCTCCAAGCCTCTTGCCAGTTTTACAAACCAGAAATATTTTTCTCAAGAACCTACAGGCCATTATTTTGAAATGTAATCATTAAGAAAGAGAGTACCCCTATCTCCCAGCCTCTGTGGGTAGGTAGGAGTTGAACTTTCACAAGTATCAGCTAGCAAACAGATGGCCTAATCACGCTGCACATGGACCAACCTCCCCACTAAGGTCTTCCAGTACTTTTTTACTAGCTCACCTGCAGTGCTTAAAAACTCTTCTCCATTTTATTTCAGTGGAGTTGAGTTCAATCTTTCTTCCCCATTGCAATAGTTTTGATAATATTCTTCCTTAACTCTGCCCAATGCAATTTTTCTTTAGAAACCACTATATAGAACTTCAGCCATAACATAGGGTTGGTAATAGCTGTGATTAGCAATATATATATAATTTTATATAAAATTTATTTATTAAATTATTTATTATATATTTAATACAATTTATTGACACTACAAACCATGGTTCCCAGCCATGGGTAATTTTTGCCAAAGAAACCACTTGGTAAAGTCTGGAGACATTCTTGGTTGTCACAACTAGGGACCAGGAAAGGGGAAGATTTGTTATTGGCATGTACTGGATACAAGTCAGTGGTGCTGTTAAACATTTTACAATGCACAGTGGAGTCCCTCCTAACAAAGAATAATTTAGTGCAAATCTAAATAATACGAGTTGAGAAATCTTGCTATAAACAATCAGGATCCTAAGAGCACTCTTGTCTAGGTCTCAGCCTGGCCATAGAAATTAGGTTGTGCAAAAGCCTGTACCAAATTTTTGACTACAGTTCTTAAAAACAGCAAAAAAAAAAAAAAAAAAAAGGTGGGCAAATAAATAACTATAAATTCCTCTTCAAGATAATTGAGAAACAATAAGACTTAAAGAATATTGAATTATTAAGCTAATACCAAATAAGTTTGTATTTTGCATTGGTATGGAACATGGTCCACTTGTTGACAGTGTCCAAGTTCTGTTATTTCCTAACTGTGGCCACGTGGACCAGGTACTCAACTCTCAGGCTCAGTCTTCTCAATGGCTCTAAAAAAAGAAGCAGGACTCCTGCCTCATAGCACTGTTGTGAAGATGTAGCAATATAATGCATGTTCACTACTTAGTTTGGTATCTGACTTATAGCAAGCTCTCAGTATATAATAATGACTTTACAACTGCAGTAAGAAAGGAAATTAGGGATCCCGGAACTGACTACTTAATAAATAAATGAGGAAATAAGTGACATCTAATTAAGTCCTAAGTTTATCATTTACAGTTTTGAGACCAAGCTAACTCTTCAAACACCACTATTTTTATGAGAATTTAAGATCCAGATAATACAATTTGTAGGCTTGCTGAGTCACTCTGGACTCATAATCACATGAAGGTATTTCCTAGTAAGAATCTAATGAGATGCTTAATTAGTCTATATGGGCTAAGGAACTGCCACTCTGCCATTATCTCCTTTAGAGGTTCGGCTCAGCCAGTTTAGGTACACAGCAGTAACTATGGTTAATCCAATATAGATTGCCACCACCTATCACTGTTTTGCTGACAAAAGAATGGCTTTCAATTACCCCAAAACCCCCTTAGAGAAATTGCTAAGTTTTCAGATGCTCTCCTGGCTGGCAGGTTACCTCAACAGGTTACCTGATTTATTTTTCATTTACTCAAAAAGCAGTTATTGCAGCAATAATAAAGAACAAACATATATCTAATTCACTTGTGATACATTGATTTCATTTTATTTGGCAAGCGCGCATACACACACACACACACACACACACACACACACACACAAAATGAAACACATTCTCTTCTCCTCTTTGCACATACCTAGAAAACCCATATCAAGGCCAACTGGCTTTAAGTTGTTCTATGTAAATTAATTTGCCTTATATGGTAACGTAAGGTTCTAGTGCATGCTCATCAATTGCACACTGAGTAATAGCTATTATGCCTTATTTTTATGTGTCCCACATTTAGACCTTCTATTATTTATATTTGTCTTATGCCTTCCTGGCAATATGCTAAAGATTATCTGAGTTTCCCAAGAGCCATATTTTAAATTTACAAATACATTAGTACATGAGAAGTTAAAGTATAAAATCCTTTAAGTCTCCACTCAATAATATACTACTAAATCAATATATAAAGAATGTTTTTAAACCACCAAACTGCAGGAAACTAAGTATTAAAACAGTGGATATCTTCCTCTAAATTTTCTAAACTAATTTCTCCTTTAAATAGACTTGTCAATTCCAAATTGAACCTGACTTAGGTTTCTGAGATCTTGGGAAATGAAGAATAGCTTGTTTCATTTTCTGGTCTTACACAAAGCAAAGTTGTATTAAGATTTTCAAATTTCTTCCGTCTTTATGAGTTCCATAGGGTATATTTTGGTTAGTTCAATATGCTATTTCTACTTTAACTTTCTCAAAATTCATTTCTCAATTTTATCTTAAAATTTTTAGTCAAAGAATAAAATCTTTGAAGTGCTAGTCCTCTCTAATGTACCTTTGAAAAGTGAAACATTAAGTGTAATCCCAGTGAAGTATAGATTAGGACATAATACTAAGAAGAACGTAAAATAAATTATTAAGAGTGGCACAGAATTAGCCTTTACAATAAGCTTAACATGAGGGCAAATGATCTGTTTGACATTCTATCTAAAAGAGCAAATATTTTATCCTTTGGAAATCATTTATAGACATTGTTTGGAAGGACCTTTTCTGTAAATCAGTTAATACCACTTGTGGATTTGAGTTTACAAAAGTTAGTTTGGAAAACAATACCATTGTCTAAGTAGGAAAGTGTTTTAACAGTTTAAATCAGTGGCTCGCAACCTTGGCTACCCATTGAAATTACCTCTGGAACTTTAAATACTCCAATACCCAGATCCTACTCCCAGATCAATTAAATCAAAATATCTAGTAGGCTGGGGATAACAAGGCAACAGTATTTTTTAATGCTCCTCAGGTGATTAAAAAATGCAACCCAAGTTCAAGCCAATGCTTTAAAGAATGGAAGTTTTAATAACAATTACCACTGTAGCATAGAGTTAGAAGTAATATATGGACATATTTCCATAATTGAAAATATAGTTAGAGCGGAAGAATTATCTCCCCACATCCTAACTATAACATTTAAAAAGAGGTTTAAAGCCACTACTGAAGTAGATTTTTAAATGTTTGTGCTTTTCTTATAACACGCAGCAGAACATTTAGATCATTTATACATGTGCATATGTAAGTTGATGCAATTTGATGTGATATACCTATTTATAAGACTCTAAACTGTGAAGGTAAATATTGACAATTCAATTGACTTTGAATGAAAAAGAAGATTCAGTCACTGCATAGACAACTTTATTTCCTCAAATGTAGAACAAAAATATGAAATTTGCTATATAAGAATATCATAGTATAACAGATGAAATAATTTTTGGCTCCATATTTTAAATCTTGTAAAACAGTACCATGACAGTAGATTAACATTAAAAAGGAGTTGGGCTCCTTTTAGCACCACACTAGGCCCTGAGGTACAATGTATCTGAAAAGACATAGCTCCTGCCCTCTGATGTACAGTCAGTTGGCTGACATGTAAACCAGTCTAAAGATTTTTATTATTTTTATGAATATAATTTATTGTCAAATTGGCTTACATACAACACCCAGCACTCATCCCAACAAGTGCCCTCCTCAACACCCATCACCCATTTTCCCCTCTCCCCAACCCCACCATCCACTCTCAGTTTGTTCTCTGTATTTAAGAGTCTCTTGTGGCTTGCCTCCCTCTCTCTCTGTTTGTAACTATTTTTCCCCTTCCCTATCTATGCAGCCATCATACACCCATTATTAAACATTAGTAGTGTATCAACTTCCAAATGAATTACCATTTGTCTATATGAACACATTTTCAGATCATCTCGGTTGATATTCTATGCCTTTTTTATATCCTATTTTTTAAAATACCAAGAAAGATTGATAATGTAAATATTACTAGTTAATTTGCACAGGTTTGTGCAAAAAATATACATATAATATATGATTCTATTATCTCTAACTTCTGTAAGTTTCTGTTTCTTTCTTGCAGAAACAGACAATAAAAAATAAATAAATAAACAAGGTAATTCCAAAGAGTGGCTCTTGTTTTAACACTCATGGGATTCTGACACTAGATTTGGAGCTGGTTGGAGAGGGGGAGGTGCTCAGAAAGATATCCATCTCCAAGTAGAAAATGTTTGATCTGAGATTTGAATGATAAGCAGGCATCAGTCACATGAAATGCTCAAGTATATGCAAATGTGACAAGAATGGACTAAAGCTACCTTCCAGGAAATTCTTAATTACCTGGAACAGACCTTCATGAAGGTACAGGCAAAGAGTCAGCAAGCCTTGAAAATGTCCCTTCCTTGCAAGTCATCATATGATTTCCCTTCAATCAGATCTCAATCTTTGTTCATCCTTTCTTCAGAAGCCACGTAGAGTAGAAACCAATTTCTTTTTTACATCTCGCCAATCAGAAAGAAACTGATATTCCTCCTCAAGTTTCTAATCAAAGATATAGTTAGAACATATGATAGACTTAACCTTTGTACTGTAGCTTAGTATTGCAGTTAAGTGCATGGGCTATGGACAGATTCCAACAGTTTAGACTTTACCTAAGGTACTTAGGCTGGCCACAACTTCCTTATTCTGATAGTAATAATGTGAGGGTTTGTTTGTTCTTAGAGAGCATGAGCCAGGGAGAGGGGCAGAGAGCTAGAATCCCAAGCAAGCTCTATGCTCTGTGCCGGGCAGACCCAAGACTTGATCCCATAACCTGAGATCATGACCTGAGCCAAAATCAAGAGTCTGATGCTTAACTGACTGAGCCACTCAGATGCCCCATCTTAAAGGAGATGGTGCAGAGAACTCAGCTTAGAGTCTTATGTGACAAGCCTAAGGAAGGTAGTGAAGAGAGAGATTGAAAGAGATTAGGCAAGGGGCAGGGGAGGAGAGAGCACACATGTATACACATGCATATATGTGCCTTAAGATTATTTTAAATATTGTGTGCAGAAATATCTTAATAACAAAATTCAGGGCTTCATTTAGTTATGCCTTCAATGGCCTCCTGAAAGCATATTGCTTAGAGGGCTGCATGTGTTCTGCTGACCAAGGAGGACAATCCATCAATTTTTACTTGAATGGATTATATACTGTGAGATTTGGGAAATTTAAACTCCCAAACTCCATTAATTCATGGTCACAGAAGTGATGTCAAGTTTCAAACAATCACTGTGGGGCGTGAAAAAGAAATGTCAAGGGTTTTCTCAATTCTTCTCAATGCTTCCTTCTCTTCTCAAAGTTCTCACTGGGGGACTCCCAGCACACTTAATACATGTATTTTCAGGGAAGATTGCCAGAGGCCCAGCACTCTACATTTGGAACAGAACTCCCAAAGGCTTTGGGATCACAAAGTCCTGCATCCAAGGTAAGGAGGGAATTCAGAAAGACACTAATAAAGTAGCTTTCACATTGTCCTTCTCAGAAACACAGGACACTTCAATAGGAGTTACTTCAGAGTGGGGAAAAGAAAGCTAATCACATGGGCTTGAACCAGAAAGCTCCATTTTCCTGTGATATATATGTATATAAGCATATGATGATCAAAGGGTTCCTTGGCTGAACAAAAACTTGAACACTACTGAGTCAGTAAATGTGAAGACCCTTTGTAAACTGTAGTGTGATTTACAAATGCTAGTTGTTAATATTATTACTGCTGTTTCTTGGTTCTTGTGAAAATTAAATGCTTTGTTTTATTAGGAAATTGTTTAATTAGGTAATAAATCTCAAGAAATGCCATTGTTCCACGTCAAAGATTTATTCTTGACTCTACCAATCTGTACAATAAATACATTTAAAATGCTTCCTAGGGGCGCCTGGGTGGCTCAGTCATTTAAGCCTCCGGCTTCGGCTCAGGTCATGATCTCACGTTCGTGGGTTCCAGCCCCGCTTCAGGCTCTGTGCTGACAGCTCAGAGCCTGGAGCTTGCTTCCGGTCCTGTGTCTCTTTCTCTCTCTGCCTCTCCCCCTCTCATGCTCTGTCTCTCTCTGTATTAAAAATAAAATAAAACATTAAAAAAAATAAAAAATAAAATAAAATGCTTCCTAAAGAGATTCATTTAGTGGAGGAAGCTAGAGGACTTGACTAAACTTTTCTGTCACAAATTTAATTGATATGGGGTCAATGCAGTCAGTCATCTTCTGGAGTAAAAAAATACCACACTTTCTAGATGTTATGAGAATATTCAGGGAAATCTTTCCTGCCTCCTTTGGTTAGAAGTGAGGACCCTAAAGATCTCCATTCAACTACTGAAACGTACATATTTAATCCCAGGTTATAGCTAAACACTAAAGGAATATTGAAAAATAATAACAACAAGAATCCAAGTTAATACACATTATTTGTCCTAAAAAGGAGCAATACAACTATAGGATACTGTGTGTGACTTAAGTCAATAATAATAACAAAGTCATATAATGCCTATTATATGCTGGGTACTTGTCTAAGTGCTTAATATATATTGGTTAATTTATTTCTCACAACAACAACCTTATGGACTTAGCACCATGATTATCTTCTTTAGTGATAAAGCCTAGAAAGAGCAAGTCACCTGCCAGAGGTCAGTGTGGAGCTAGGATTCAAACCCAGGCAATCAGTTTTAAGAGATAATCACACAATGTTTTAATTTTTAGTTTCAGCAAGATCAGGAAAATGAGCATATATTTTTATGTGAATTCTGTCAATTATAGGTATGTGCTTGATATCTTCCTTTTTGACCGTTTTGCCCCTCTGAATCCACGTCTCACATTATTCTGTCATGCTCTGTGCTCCAGAGTCTGACCTATATGAACAGCATCATTAGGCTTCCAGCTGGGTTTGGTACTAGAGATTAGAGATCAAGGGAAGAGTGAGGACAGCATATTTATTTTTTTGTTTCCTCCCAGTCAGGTCACTACTGGTCAGCGGCATCCCTCTGTTGAAACCACAGCACTTCAAATGACTCATTTCACTCTGGATTCTGCTACCTCTCCCTTCCTCTCTCCCTAAACACCTAAAGATAACACAGCTCTCTACTAGTGCAGTTTCTAGGACACTGAACCATATTTGTTATTTTTCCTAAATCTTGATCACATCTTTATAAATAGGTTTCTTATTAAACTTTCCTCAGGTTAGGAATCTAAGCAGAGATTCATCTCTTTATCTAATTTACATATAACTTGACAAAAAAACAAATGCAGCATAACCCTCATTTTCCCTACTTTCCATCCTCTGCAAAATAGACCCAGGATATAAATTCTGGGGTTATCTAAAGAGAGCTTCATTATTCCTACTACATGTCTATATGAAAATTATTTGTTTTAACTTTCTTTATTTTTGTAAGTGGCCAGGAATTGAAGACTACAACTAGAAACATATTTTTATTCCAGTAATAGTCATTGGATCTGTTAAAGTATCCTGAGTGTCAACCAGCAAGGCAGAAACAGACCTATTCATGTTGGGTGTTGATCTCTTTGAGGTGAATGACCTTACTGAAGTCTTGACTCAGACATCATAAATCAGATGCTTAGCCTAATTAAGTATAAAAATATCTGACGCTTTGCAGCTGATAATACTGGACATTGGCTTCCTGGTACCAAGTAGTAAAATATATCCAGGAAATGGGATCCCATGATGCAGAAAGATACCAGGTGCATCCTGGTTTCCCCTTCAATCTAATTAGCCATTCATCAGAAACAATGCATGCTTGTGACTACATCTTGGCCTCAAAGTTAGTGAACATCTGAACTGACCTAAACATCTCTTATTCAAAACAGCTCAAAATGATCTTGTCATTTATACTTGAACAGCTCATCCTGTGGTGAGAATAGATTGTTTCCATTGAAATAGATGTAAGAACAACATCCTGAGACATAATTCCAAAAACTATGGTTACCCTCCCACTCTTCTCCCTTAATCCACCTCAACAGTGCTGATAATTCTTCACTGGTTTTCATGTTGAAGGTCTAGAATTACAGCTACAATTCATCTGGCTTGGTTAGAATGATGCATTTCCTCTTACTGTGACTTGATGCTTGCAAAGTTAAATATACCTGGAGGTAAATGTCTTTGTTTACAAGCCTCATTCTTTCATCAGAATGTGTCACAAAAGTCTTAAAACCTATGAACATGTACACCTACCAGTGGAATAGATACAAAATATTGACTTCTTTCTGAATCACAGTTTCATAGAACAATGGCAGGAGATGGATGCATAATACATTGACCCATTTCAGTAATAAATATCTTGGGAATCTCTTAGAGTACTTCTGGACTGGCAGGAGGCAATGACTATGACCAAAGGTTAAAAGACAAGAACCCTGGATCTTCCTTTTCTAATTCTAGCTCTGTCACATTCTGATGTATGACACTAGTGCTGTTCCACCATAAAATGACAGCTTTCTGCATGACCTGGATTTCAAAGTCATTGACACGAACAAAAGTGGTTTAGATGTACAGACACTAATATAAAAAAAAACTTTGTGCTACTTCACCGAGCAGAAACCAGTCAGAGATTATTTTAAGTGATTGAGATACTCATTGTCTTGAAGCAAAGTCAAGATACAGTGTTTTATTAAATTACACATGCTATTTCTTTTCCTCCTTACCTATAGTAGCCAGCCTCTAGGGTGGTCTCCTCCAATAACTTACATCACCTTCTGATATTCACACACTCACATAGGTCTCTCCTACATTGGATACCTGTATATCCAATAAGATATTGCAGAAACAATATTATGTAATTTCCCAGGTTAGTTCATAAAAGCCATTTGGCTTCTGCCTTGTTCTTGTATCACTCACTCTGCTAGAAACCAGTTGCATGTGAAGAGGGCACTCACAGGATATCCCACATAATGAGGAAGTGATACCTTCTACTGAAAGTCAGCCTGCCACTCATGTGATTAAGCCATCTTGGAAGTGGATCTTCACACCCAGTCAAGCCTTCACATGAATGCAACTCCAACTTACCTGTTGACTGTAACCTCATGAAAATTCCCAAGCCAGAATCACTCAGCTAAGCTACTCCTAAATTTTAAATCTACAGAAATTGTGGAAGATAATAAATGCTTGCTGGTAGAAGTAACAAGAATTTGGGGAGGTAACTTGCTATGGAGCAATAGATAACTAAAATACTCTTCATTCTGATTTTCTTTTATACAAGGTTTACCTTTCCCCAAAACCCGACACACACACACACACATCCATTTCTCAAGCAAGAACTCCATATGGCAAAATGGCTAGGTGGGCATGCCCACTTTGACAAGGACAACATGTCCACAGTTGCATTTGTACAAATAATAAAGGTCCATCTGAAAAATGTCCTCATCCAATAAGTTGTTTACAAAAATAAATACTATATATATATACATATATATATATAACTGTATTTTATTTGTAACACAATAGATTATTCCATTGTTTTATAGTAGCATAATTTATATCATTAGAATACTGGTGATATCATTTTATTACTCAGATAGTTCTAAGTAGTGAGTTAATGTCCCGTCATTAACTTCTGTTAACTGCCAGAATTGAGCCATATGATTTCAGTTGATACTGAAACAAGTGAGTTAGACAGTTAAGAGGAACATCTGGCTAACATACTGCAACGGTCTAGCAGTGCACTTAAACCAAATAGGAGTTTCTTCAGTGGCAGAAAAATTTCAAACAATTCTTAGTAACTTTAATCTGAGTAATGATGACATACAAAGAGTGCAAAATACTAACTTACCAGAAGCACCCAAAGCAGATAATATATCATCCCTCCCCACATGCCTTCCCTTCCGTATAAAATTAACTTATCATTTACATTTCAGTTCAATATTATAAGGTAATAAAATTAAAGAAGATACACATTTACTGTTTACAACACTATACTTCTAAGATTAAAATAACAAAACAGATGAAAAATCACATCTCTAAAAACTTTTAGGTACTTGTAGAATTTTTTTAGAAAAAGTACTTAAAACTGTTTTCAGCATTAGATTCCAACACCCTAAGTCTGAAAACACAGATTACTTTCTTAGTATTGATGTGAATTTCTCTTAGGAAAAATCAGAATTCTAAATTAATCTAAATAATATTCAAGGTATTGAATTATACTTCACAGATTTTAGTGGATACACATTTAGTTTCTGCAAAGGGCAAGATTTTCCTTTATAATAAAATAATTTTTAAAGAGCTATAAGAATTACAATAAAATGAAATATTCAAAAACAATAAGATTTAGGTATTTCATCCTTAAGCAAATCGTAGCAGAATTTTACCAAATGTAAGAGTATAAATGGTAATGGTTATGAAATGAGAATCACAAAGTACTTTTCTAAAACATTCTAATGGACAAGGGTCAACTTATTAACTCTTGGTACTAGATCTTACAATATGTACTTTAAAATTTTGATATTTCCATTTAACCTCTGTAATAAATACATGTGTAAATTATCAAAAGGATACAAGTATAGGAAATTCATTTCTGATATTTAACTTGGCTAACAGTACCTTAGTGTGGGCAATGAAAAATAAAGTGTAAGTCAACAAATTTTTGCTTAATTAATTTTATGTATTGGTGTGCCAAAATTATGCCCTGGTGAGCCAAGGAGATATATCCATACTTACAATTCTTCAGATGAATTAATTCTTTACTAAAATTGTGAATAGATTCATGCTCAATATAATTTCTAAAGGGTTGAATGATTTTACTCTGAGAAATCATTCATGATTTAATTCTGAGAAATTTTATGCATTGGATTGTATATGCTTTCTATATATTATGAAGCTATCATTTCTCTTTAGGTATTTTGTAATACCTGTTGAATGATGTGAATGAATAAATGAAGAAAAGAATTTTCCAGCAATTGGTTCTGGCGATGTTTTGTCATCAATACACTCCATTTGTTTGAAAACTACTGTTACCCTTGTATTGATCTTTGTGTTCTTGAGTTTTGCTTGTTTCCATATAAAATTGTGTGCAAGGATTACTTTCACTACTTCCTCCCTCCCCAAAACCTACACTGAATGTAATGGTTTCAACCATAATTTCTCAGAAAAATCAAACAAGCTATCAAAGTATTATATATATATGTCCATGACACATCTAGCTAAAAGAAGAGAGGTCCTAATATCAAGGAGATGGAGACTATAACTGAGAAATCAAGTTAAATTACATGAAACAATTAGAGAAAGTTAAGTGCTATGATGTATAATAGCATTTCCCAAAAGATCCTTGAGGTGTTAAAAGATGTTTTATTAAAAAAAAAAAAAGGGCTTCAACAGTCAAATAAGTTTGGGAATTATTTCATAAGACATTACCCTCTTGGCAATTCACAATGTCCATTAGCATATTAATGACTGAAAAGTTTAGTAGCAAAGAAAATAGAGTTGTATTTTGACTAAGCTAGACTTCAACATTTCTTTCACTATGGAAGCCTTTGTTAAAATGCTCCCTTTTTGATCATGAAAATTTTATAGGAAGAGAAAAAAATAACACAACTGTTTGCCACATTAATTTAACAGGCATTAGCATTTTGCCAAATTTGGTTCAGATTTCATAATCTAAATAATAAACAAAAGATCATTTATACAATTAAGGTCAACCCATATCCCTTTTTCCTCCCCCTTCTCCAGGGGTTACTATTATCCTGAAACTGATATATATTATTCTTGATCATATATTTACTTTAACTCATATGTTTGTATTCACAAACAATATGTAGGATTTCTGTGTGTTATAAGTTTAAAAAATAATATTTTTGTACACATTGTGATTTACTAATTTTATTGAATATTATGCTTATGAGATGGAACCATTATAATGTATATAGATTTACTTACCTGTTTTAACTAATTTTGTTCTTTGTATAAATAGACCATAAAAATTAATTATCCAATAACCTACTAAGAACATATGGCTTGCTTGTTCTCACTCAGTGTTTTCCTCTTCAAACAATGTTGTGGTAAACATCCTCACATATAGACCCGTATGGGCCTGTTGAAGAGACATTTCAGAATATACATCTAGAAGTAGAATTAATAAGTCATAGGTACCTACTTTGCCAACTTTAGTAGATATGTCAAACTTCTCTCCAAAGTAATTGAACTCAATTACATGTTAACTAGCACACCAAGGGATTCCCAGGGACTCAAATCTCTGAAAATGGTCAGACATACTAATGATACGTATGGACTTATATTGTGCTGATATACAATGTTAATTTCCCTTATTATTTTTGAATTTTGAACATAGGTTCTTAAACATATTAGCCATCTGTTTTTTCTCTTTTGTGAATCATGAAGATTTGACAGAGTTAATCATATATTTCTTTAACTAACCCTTCATTATTCAAATTCACTGCAAATGACTTCCCTAGTCTATGGTTTAACTTTCATTCTTTAAATATTTTTTGTATTTTCACAAGTGTTTATGTTTACCATTTGTGTGACATTTGTACCATAGTGTCTTATGTTTTATTTAAAATTTTTCAGTTTTATTTTTCACATTGAGAGTTTTATTCTCTATCTGCTATTTATTTGTGTATTGTGTCATACAAGCATTTAATTGTCCCAGTGACATTTCTTGATTAATCTATCCCTTCTGTACTGATTGCTAATGCTACATCATATACCAAGTCCTTGTAATACAGAGGAGATACTAATAGTTGAGAGTAGGGAGTGGGCTCACTATTGCATAGACCTAGTCACACATGAGGGACTGCATGAAAGAGGTGGCCCTCTAGGTAGGATCTGAATACTAGACATAATAAAGACATGGGATTGGTGCTGTTTATATCCTTTCTGTAGTACTCACTGCAAGTGAATTAATCTTACTGCAAATAAATTTCTTCTCTTGTAAATAGGGATAATACAGATGATCTAGTTGCATTATTTAATGACATAATACATTTAAGGTGGTTACTGGGGCACCTGGGTGGCTTAGTTGCTTAAGCTTAGGTCATGACCTCATGGTTCATGGGTTTGAGCCCCGCATCAGGGCTCTGTGGTGACAGCTAGCTCAGCGCCTGAAGCCTGTCTTCGGAGTCTGTATCTCCCTCTCTCTCTCTGACCCACCCTCGTTCACGCTGTATCTCTCTGTCTCTCAAAAATAAATAAAAAACATAAATAAAATTTTTAAAAAGGTGGTTACTATATTGTCTTGTATTAGTAGATGTTAAAAATAAGCAGTAGTAGTGATCATAGTTTCCATTGTTGCCAGCAGTAGTGCTAGGGATGGTAGTAGTATCTGATTAGATTGGTACCTGTCAGTTCAAAAAGCTAAAACAAATCTGAAGGAAATTCTTAGGAAAGCAAAGACAGATCTGTGGAATTGTCTGACTATAAGGTAAGAGTTAGAGATGACTCCAAGCTGCGGTTTGGAGAACTAGATGTAGGAGGAATTGGAGATATAAGTTTAGGATGGAGGTTCTCAAAGGGTGGTTCCACAGAAATTCCTATGCATTTGTTAGAAATGCAAATTCAAGACCCCAGGCTCACTGATTCAGATGCTCGAACTGACATGTGATCCAGTAATCTGTGTTTTAACAACCCCTACCCACTTGCCCATGATTCTGATGATGATCAAGTTTGAGACCCACCGGTTTAGAACATAATGAGTAAGAGGTGGTGCTGGAAACCAGGTGTACATCGTGTATGAAGAATTGTCAGAGCTGAAGATGCAGAGTTCTCACTTAGAGGGCTGAGATTCCCTTTGTCTGATGCCTTTCCTCGATTCTAGTTATTGGTTTTATTTTATTGAATGGCTTCCCATTCTTAGAATCATTGACAAGTTCTCCTTGTCATCCACCTACTGGGCAAAGCAATGCCAAGTTTACAACCCTTAATCACTCTCTGTCCTTCCCACAGTTTCTCTCCTGCATCGTTCTCCTTCTGTTTTCAGCTTGGAGGCTCCTCAGGGAGGGGAATTTGTCTGGCACAAATTCATCTAACATTAAATACCATGTACTGACAGAGCTTTATAAATAATAAATGAGGATAGTAATAGCCTAGAACCTAGCTCTTAATAGTAGGAATTCCTGGACATTAAATATAAAACAGTTATCAATATATGTATATCTAGTGACCCTTCTCTGACCCCTGAAATATAGAAGTCTGCAAAGAACATGCTGTGTCTGTACCATTTAAAAGCACTTTCATTTTTCTAATTTCATCTTGAAATCAATAGGTATAAGTGTGAAAAAGAGATGAGCAGTAGCCAGCCACCGAAAACATAGACCTATGTTCAGATTTTCCCATTGTATATTTAGCAAGTTTTATCAATTCATTGGAAGAAATCAAGGTGGGGAAATGATGAGCGATCTCATTATAACAGCCTATCAGAGATCTGGCTAGTGTATTAATTTTGGTCACAATGTGTCAATCAGCTGCAAAGTCTCAGCTCAGACACAGCGAAAGGGATCAATTGGGTAGAGCTCTGAGGTAAGTTAATCTACCATGACATGCTCTAAAGCAGGATGCATAAGGGAATGCCACCTGCATTTTAAACGCGTGCTGGCTGCCTTGTAACATCTGGGATCCATGTTTAATAAAACAAAATCGACCTTCACGAACTTGAAACATATACCCCTATTATTTAAAAACACAAGATAATTCTGGTGTGTTTCCTATTGTGGTTTTCCTTTGATTTATAATTTGTATATATTTGTACATAAAAATATATCCTATAAAGTATATAGGATAAAATGTAAAAGGTAGATTTATAAATATATCTTTATTATCAATTTATATAACATGTTTAACAATATAAATAAATTAATCTACAGTGAAAAAGCTTTTACTTTTTAAAAATACTTTAGATAATTGAATACTCTGCCTTTGCGATGTGAAATCATGATTCTTCACAGTGAAATCAATGCAGTTTGGTGTTTAATTTATCTACAAGTACAAACAGAAGTTTGAAAGCAAGCTCTAGGGTTGAAATTGCCCATTAATATTGTTAAGGAAAATTTAAAATATTACCCATATGAATTTAAATTCATGAAATGAAAGAAAACACACAAAACAGATAGCCATGATTTTATCTTAGTGGAAAATAATGCATAATTTTTTATTTATACATATTTATTTTCTAAATTCCCTACCATAAGGAAGTATTATTATTACCCATTACAGTATCAGTGTGAGTAATAATAAGATACAAAGGAAATATGTACTTGGATTTGTATGTCAGCTTTGCACAGGGGCCATGCTAATCTTCTCTGCATTATTTCAATTTTAGTATATGTGCTGCTGAAGCAAGCGTGAAACATGTACTTGGAAGTAGTTGTAATATACAGCTTATTTAAGCTGTACCAGATTCCTACTTATAGAACTCATACAAACACATACACACCTGCAAACATATACATAAAAACATATTAACAATCCCTTTCTTAATGATAAAGAGATAAGATGCCAGTATCAGCCAGCAGCAAGTAACACTGAGGCTCAACACTGGTTTCTTGATATATGATCCTGGATGGATAGTATACATGGGTGTGAAGTGATGTTTCAGCCGCCCTGAACTGATAAGCAGAGTCAAACATGCACATGTCCCCGGGGCGGGGGGGGGGGGGGGGTCAGGAAACCTTTCAGGCATTCTTTTAAATCAAAGCAATTAATATATTATTTGTATCTTTTTACTGTGTTGCCAGATCTCTTACTATGTTGGCATTCACACTGATGGTACAAATACAATGGTGGGTAACATTACTGACTTAGAACAAATTGGAGCAGTAGAACTAAGCTGCACTAGCAGATTTTGTACATTTCATCACCATGCACTAAAATTCCAGTTTTACCTGAGAATATCTTTGATGAATTAGTAAAAATTCATAATTTTATTAAATCTTGGAACATAAGGATACACCTTAATATTCTGTGTGACAAAAACTAAACTTACATATAAAGTACTTCTATATAATGAAGTAGGTAGTTGTATTAGTGATCTATCTCCATAATAAATTACCCTAAAACCTAGCAGCTTAAAACAACGTATGCTTATTATCTCAGTTCTGTGGGTCAGGAATTCATGTACTGCTTAGCTGGGTCCTCTGGCTCAAGTTTCTAACAAGGCTGCCATCAAGATGCAACCTGGGACCACATGCATGTCAAAGTCTAACTGGGGAGGGATCCATTTCCAACCTTGTCTACGCGGTTGCTAACAGGATTTAGTTACTTGAGGTATTTGGACTGAGGATCTCAGTTCTCTGTGTTACTGGCTGGAGGGCACTCTCTACTCCCTTCTCCATGGGGGCAAACACTTGAGAAGAGCCAGAGAGAGAAATCCAGCAAGATAGAAACCACAGTCTCTTATAATCCAATCACAGAAGTGACACCTCTTCACTTTTGCCATATTCTGTTAGAAGCAAGTCACCAGCTCCAGCTCACATTCAAAGGGAGAGAATTACACAAAAGCATGGTTTCTGAAGGGCTGGACCATTAAGAGTCATGTCAGAAGCTGCTGTCCATAATGGTTATTTCTGGGAAATACTGTTTATGTTGCAAGTTGAACTACCTGCTCTTTTTATTATGCCATTTTTATTTGAAAAAATAATTAACCTAAAAACTATAATTATTCAGGCTTGAGTATTTTGCAGACTTGAGTATTTCTTGAAAATAGACAGTTAATTTTGTCACTTCAAGGGAAACAATGTTGATGCTCAAAATACAATAAAATTTAAATATTCAAAAGAATGAGAGAATTTTGTAAAATTTGTGTCTGGCAACAGTGCCTTAACAGTTTCTTGATGTATAAAGTCTTTTTAAAGATTTCATTAGCAGTATTTAAGAATGTTGGGTTTGGGGTAGGAAAAATAGATAAAAACAGAGAGGGAGGCAAACGATAAAAGACTATTAAATACAGAGAACAAACTGAGGTTTGATGGGATGGAGAGGTGAAAGTGGTTGGGGAAAATGGGTGATGGGCATTAAGGAGGGCATTTGTTGGGATGAGCACTGAGTGTTATATGTGAGTCATGAATCATCTACTCCTGAAGCCAAGACTACACTGTATATTAACTAACTTGAAAATTAAAAAAAAAAAGTTAGGTTTTGATATTGTGGATATTGTGTAATGAAATGTGTTAACATTTAGAAAATCTGCAAAACTTAGTGAGTCAATATTTCTAAAATGACCAATGGATGCTTTTATAGAGTCATGGATGTGTCCATTTAAAATTTAAGATAAATCAATGGTTTTAGCCATTCTGACAGGTGTAAAGTGATATCTCATTTGATTTTTATTTGCATTTCTGTAATGATTACTGATGGTGAACATCTTTTTATGTTCTTGTTTGCCATTTGTATGTTTTCTTTGAAAAGAAAGTCTATTCAGATATTCTGTCCATTTTTGTTAGAATATTTTTTTTTGATTTTGAGTTTAATAAGTTCTTTATATATTTTGGATATTAACCCATTATCAAATATGTCATTTATAAATATGTTTTCCCATTATTAGATTATCTTTTTGTTTTGTTGATAGTTTCCTTCACTGTACAGAAGTTTTTTTTATTTTGATGTAGCCTCAAAAGTTTAAATATGCTTTTGTTTCCTTTGCCAGAGAAGGCATATGTAAAAAAATGTTTCTATGGCTCCTGTCAAAGAAATTTTTCCTATATTTTCTTCTAGGAATTTTATAGTTGAGCCTTGAGAAATGTATAGAATTATTGAATTATTATATTGTACACCTAAAACTGATATAACACTGTATGTTAATTATACTTTAATAATAAAAAATGATCAATGGATCTCATGTAACAGTATGAGGATTTCGTTAATATGATTTTAGTTCCACATTATAATTTACCTTTAAGAAAATACTACTTGTGGAGTTCTAGTGTAGTATCAAAGAAGAATATCTACAATTATCTGAAAAGGGTATTAACATACTTCTCTCATTACAATTACATAACTATATGAGGCTGAATCTTTTCTATATACTTCAAACACAAGAATCACAACGCAGATATGAGAATCCAGCTGACTCATATAAAGCCAAACATTAAAAATAATTATAGGGGCACCTGGATGGCTCAGTCGGTTAAGCCTCCGACTTCAGCTCAGGTCAGATCTCAGGTTTGTGGGTTCGAGCCCCGTGTTAGGCTGTGTACTGACAGCTAGCTCAGAGCCTGGAGCCTGCTTCTGGTTCTATGTCTCCTTCTCTCTCTGCCCCTCCCCCTCTCATGCTCTGTTTCTTTATCAAAAATAAATAAAACATTAAAAATGTTTTAATAAAATAAAGATAATCATAAATATGTAAATAAAAGAAATATTCTTTTTGTAATACTATTTTTTGCTTTGGAAAGTATAGTTTTTTTCACTAAAATATTTTTATGTGGACATAAAATGGGATTCTTTTTGTTATTTTTAAGTGAATTATTTAAGAATGTCTATTTTAGGGGCGACTGGGTGGCTCATTCAGTTAAGTGTCCAGCTTCACACTCTGGAAAATAGTGTCGATGTTCCTCAAAAAACTATCAGTAGAACTCCCCTATGACCTAGCAATAGCACTGCTAGGGATTTACCCAAGGTATACAGAAGTGCTGATGCATAGGGGCACATGTACCCCAATGTTCATAGCAACACTGTCAACAATAGCAAAATCATGGAAAGAGCCTAAATGTCCATTGGATGAATGGATCAAGAAGATGTGGTATATATATACATTTATGTATTACATGGCAATGAGAAAGAATGAAATCTGGCCATTTGTAGGAAAGTGGATGGACCTTGAGGGTGTCACGCTAAGTGAAATAAGTCAGGCAGAGGACAGATACCATATGTTTGCACTCATAGGTCTAACAGGAGATGAGGAGAAACCTAATGGAGGACAAGGGGGAGGGGAAGAGGGAAAGAGAGTTGGGGAGAGAGAGGGACGAAAAAACCTGAGAGGCTGTTGAATACTGAAAAGGGTTGAAGGGGGAGGGGGAGGGAGGAAAGAGGTGGTAGTAATGGAGGAGGGCACTTGTGGGGAAGAGCAGTAGGTGTTATATGGAAACCAATTTGACAATAAATTATTTTTAAAAATTTAAGAAAAAAAAAGTGTCTGGTTTCGGCTCAGGTCATGATCTCACAGTTCATGGGTTCGAGCCCTGTGTCGGGATCTGTGCTGACAGCTAGCTCAGAGCCTAGCGCCTGCTTCGGATTCTGTATCTCCCTCTCTCTCTCTGACCCTCCCCAGCTAGCGCTGTCTCTCCCTGTCTCTCAAAAATAAATAAAAAACAGAAAAAATATTTTAAAAAAAGAATATCTATTTTAATTCCTACCATGATGTATTGACAGATAATGCCACATAAGCAGGAACTGTTTGGGAGGTTAAGAAATTTTAAGAGTGTAAAAAGGATCCTAAGATCAAAGCATTTGAGAACCATTGGGCTAGGTTTTGCTACTTTGACAAAATAACCCCCAAGTCTCAGCAGCTTGCACCAAATGATCTCTCATTCACATTACAAGTCCATTAGCATTGGCTAAGGGAATGTGCTCAATGTTTCCTCAGGAAAGCAGGCCCATGTAAAATATATCTCATCAAGATTATATACTCACAATAACAAGAAAAATGACATTAGGACAAAATTTGCAAAGGCTTAGAAACATTACCTAGAAGGTAGATATGCTACTTCCACTAACTAGTCATCTTCCTCAGAAAGTGACATGGCCATACTTAACTTCAAGGGGCCAGCAACACACAATTCTGCCATATACCCAGAAATCTGGAAATATTTAGTGAACAATGCTAATGATTATCACATACACCAACTACAATCCATACATACCTGAAGCACTGAGTTAAAAAGGATTATGAAGTTGGATCTTAGATAGCTCCAAAAGTTTAAAACTTCTTAGTTTTTTAGTTAGATAGTTTGTTATTTCTGTTGAAACAACCTATCACAAATTTAGTGTCTTTATACAACACAAATGTGTTTTCCTACAGTTGTGGAGGCCAGACTTCATAAAATCAGAGTGGGCAGAAATGCATTCCATTCGGAAACTCTAGGGAACAATCAATTCTGTCTTTTCCAGTTTCTAGAAAACATGAATTACAGCAAAATTTATCCCTTAAACCAAAAGCAATTGAGCATGTGTTAGGAATGAGGCATTATTTTAAATGCCGGGGACACTGAGCTGAGCAAAAGTCAAAGTCCCAACAATTACAGGGCTTACATTCTAGTAGAAAAATAAGTAAGCAAGTAAACAAACATACATATATATTAGGAGATTGATAAGTACAACAAAGAAAATTAAGGCCGGAAAAAGTAACTGAAAATGGTATGAAAGGCGCTATTTTAGAGAAAGTGGTCAGAAAAAAAACCTTTCTCTTCAGAATGATGAGTAGATCCCTGAAAAAAGTGAAGGAATAAATCATGATACCTGGAGGAAGAACCTTCCGGCACAGGCCTTACTGTGGGAGGATGCTCGGACCGTCTGAGAGACCGCAGGGAGGCTAGGGTGTGGTGAGAGAGGACAGGAGGGGAGTTCAGAGAGGGAGCTCAAGTACAAATAATGCAGTACACTGAGGACAACGACAGGAACACAGCCATTACTCTGAGATGGGCAATCAAAGAACAGGTTACTTATAGAAGTGTATGATACAGGTGACATTTTTCAGGGGTCACTGACGACTGTGAGGAGAATATAACCCTAAGGCAAGGTTAAACGCCAGAAGTCAGATGGGCATTGCAATAAGATAGGATGAAAATGTAGATTACAGCCATAATGGTGGATGGAGGTGGTTAGAACTGTCTGGATTCTGGATATAGTTTGAAGAAAAAAAAAAACAGTAGATATACTCATGGAGAAAATGGTGTGGGTATTAAGGAGTCATTACCAAGAAAAGTGGTCACTCTTTACAACAGAAAAGAAAGGACAGAAAGATAGAGGAAGAAAAAAGGAAGGGAAGGGAAAGGGAAGAGGCCTTCTTTCATCCAACTTCTCAGTTGAGAGATTTTTGTATGAGAATGAATGAATGTTCCTGGAAAATTAATTCTGTGACTTAGGGAAGTCCTTGGATATCAGTCAGAATAATGATAAATCTTATATAAGCAAAACATGCTTATCTAGCATCAAAAATAAAGACTTGAAATGGTGTTAGGCAAATCTGCCTCATGTAGTTGCTTGTGCACATTTGTGTGGGCTATAAAAAGTATTTTCTCTTTTATATGTCCAAGGTGGTAATGCAGCTTTCAACATTATTACAAGATGATTTACTATTATCTAATCTACACCTGAGTAAAGTGGCACTGTCCTTCTCTGAATAGCATACAATTTCTCTTGAGTAGATTTTTTAACAAGCCTGTATGAAGGTCACATTTACTGTCAACTCCACAGTCTCAGGCTAAGGGGAAAGTCATACCAAATAAACCAAGACACTCACGAGAGGTGGACTGTTTCTCCACGAAGGACACAGATCTGCTAGTTCCATCTACAAAAGCCAGTTCTCCATTTCTTTTCAAAATATTTATATTAACACATTGGTTAAGCTGGGTAGAACTATAATATACATATGTGTGTGTGTATATATACACCTATATATATGTATATGTATATATGTATGTATATGTATATGTGTGTGTATATATATCTAATTCATCCATTTATTAATGCATGAGAACATTTTAAATACATGATACTTTTGTTTTAATTTACTTTTGTTTCAACAGCCAGATGAATCCTGAGTTAGGCTGCATTGAGAACAGACCTTAAAAATTGTGTTACAGACATGTCATTGCCATATTCAATTTATCACCAAGTTTCTTTTATTTTGATTGTTATTAAGATATATCCACTTGTCCCTGTTGCCACCAACACCATCCTGGCCTGAGCTAGAGGCATCTGTGGCCCAGGAGTAACAAGATCCTCCCATCTGATCTCTACCTCAATCTTACCCAGCTCTAATTCTCTGCAGTGTAGTTGGAATGATGCTCTTCAAAACTCAAATACATATTTTGCTTTATTTAGCGTAAAAACTTGCAAAGGCTCACAGGTTTGGTTCACAATGGTTCACAGGAGAATGAAAAACCACTGAAGACCCATACATGTCTGCGATTGGCCTCTCCATCCTCTTCAGTGGGAGGCCCTGGCTGCAGTCATTGCTTGTGGCTCTGCCTTTTCCAGGACTAGCTCTGCCCTCAACCATTCCAACATCTTTGCATAGGGTGTGCCTCCTGCCAGGGCACTGGTTATGCCTACCTGCCCATAGTTCGTCTCTCTTTCAGGTCTCTAACCACTCTGCTCTACTTTATCAGAGAACATTTCCTTGACCACCCCACTTCACCCCCAGCTCAGATCTCCCTGTTACATGCTCTAATCATCCCATGTTCTTCTGTCTCACAGCCCTTATGGAGGCAGCAACTTTCGACTAACTATGTAATTATTTGAATAATAGTTGTCTCCCTTACCAAACAGCAAGCTTCAAGAGGGAGAGACCCATGTCAGTTAAAGTTCAGCAGCCTGCCACTCAGACAGTAAAATAGGCACTCAGTAACTACCTGATGAAAAACAAATGTATATATATTCACAAAACAAAAGAAACCTTTAATAAAATTTAGGAGAGTAAGAGTAAAAAGAGAATACATAAAACATTGGTTTGTGAGCATAACTCATCCTGGAAATATGTTTCTAATCCAAAGCACTTGTGTCTCAAAGTGAACTTCAAGAAACTTGGACTCAGTTGTGATCATGTAACATTCAGCATCATGTTCTACTTACATTGCAAAACGTTGCTTATTTATCAGGTTAAAATTTGTTAAAAATATTTGCTAATCTTGAGGAAAACTCACAGAATAAGTTACTGGCAATCGAAGGTTTTACTGTATATCAAAATACTTGAGTAAAAGTGAAACATATATTTAGAATCTAGAAATTTAAATAGTCAACTATAATTGTGAAATGGATAATTGGAGGAAAAGAGGCTCAGTAAATTTAGCCTTGGAAAATCTTTTGATTTTGTTCAAAGGCCATTCATCTGTTCACTTGCAGCCTCATGGGCTTGTAGAAAACCTTACTTTTTTTTTTTTTGCTGTATATTAACAGCTATAAACCATAATGGTAGGTGTTAACGATTTGTTTTTATTAGTGCTAACAAAAAGATTCAGATGCCACTAATTAATGCACTTAGAAGGGAAATGAAAAACATGTCAGAAACAGAGTCTCAAGAAATAAGTGAACCAGAAAATCATTTCAGTGTATGGTGCCCAAAATTATAGGTCTAAAAAGTGATTGTGCCATTCACCCTTTATCTTTGGAGGGCAGTGTTCAAAATGCATTACAAATATATCATCAGTCTTACAATTTGAATGAGCTCAATTTCAGTTGCATGAATACATACACAAGACAAATGTGCTCCCTGCCCTGCAGCAATCATAAAGCTTTTCTTAAATGGCAGTCTGCTTTCAAATCAGTGTAGGACAGATTTGTGCATCCTTCTAGGAAGACTGTACAGTGGCTGTTTGGTCTTAGTCTAGTTTAAACATCGAAAACAATAAGCTCTCAAACATTTGTCTTGATTTTTTAACAAATAGAAACCAATGTTGCCCTGGATTCTAAAATATACAAAAATACTTCTAAAAATATCAAATAATAAAAATAGTTGAGCTTTCAAGTTCATGTTGACCCAACATCTCCCTATGAACATAGTAAGAACTGCTGTTGACATTTTTAAGAAGGAGTAATCCATTTTTAATGTTCATTTATGTATTTGGGGGGGGGGAGTGAGCCTGTGCATGAGCAGGGGAGGGGCAGAAAGAGAGGGAGAGAGCCCAAAGCAGGCTCTACTGATCCTGACAAGGAGCTCAATCCCACAAACCCTGAGGTCTTGATCTGAGCAGAAATCAAGTCAGACACTTAGACTGAGTCACCCAGGCACCCAGGAGTAAATTCATTATTAACCACTTATCCCAGTTTCCATATTATTCTTTTTAAAAGACTAGACTTATAGTTTTATTTTAGTAACAAAGTGAGGTGAAGCAGAGCAAAATTGTAATAAAAATTTCATCTTGACCTCATCAGCAAAATGCTTAAACCAATGAAACAATGTGTTCATAAGAAGCTGCAAGAATATAACCCGCCTTTAAAAGTTGTGAAGACCCAATCCCCACATTTGTTTCTTTGAACACAGTTAGAGCAAGAGTTGATGTGGTACGCAACACTATCAGTCACCAAATACCATAAAACCTTGGATTGCTAGTAACTTGTGCTGCAAGTGTTTCTCAAGAGCAACAAACATTTCTAATAAATTTTCACTTGATAAATGAGTGAGGTCTTGCAATATGGGTAGCACACATGACACTGAAAGTCAAATGATCTTCTCTCTCTCACTGTGGGATTGTGGGTGATCATCTTCCATGCTCAGATGCTCAGTCTCAGTTCATGGTATTTGGCAGAAATCAGATTTTTCAGAACACTGGAAGGTGCCCACCACTGGCACTAGTGTATTTTTTGTCATTTCAAAGCACCTATGGACAGTCCTTTGCTATTTCATATAAGAGTAAACTTAGGAATGCTTTGCTTCATTCTAGGTCAGACCACCTGCTTCCTCTGCTGCCTTATTGCCAGTTACATTAAATAAGGTATATGAAAAGAGTTTATTAATACTGTAGAGGGCCCTCAGTTCTGCCTAGAGAAAATTGTGGCCTGATTGCTTTCTTGGACATGACTTAGGGGGCTTTGCTCATGAACAGAAGCTGCCAGTGGTCAATGAAATTGTGTTCTTGGGTTAGTCATGGGCCTGGAAGTGAATGAACATGACATTCAAATGCTGGTAGAGGAACATGACCAGGAGTGGACCATGGACAAACTGATAGGTCTGCATTGCGAGCAACAGCAAGAGGTTATGAGGAGATCTCATATGCAAAGGAAGAGGAGAAAAAGGCGGAAGAATCTCTCATTTTAGATGATATTAGGAAGATGTAGGAAATCTGGGAAACAGTACAAAATTTTATAGAAAAACACCACCTGAATAAGGCTATAGCAAATGCAAGCAATGAATCTGTTTAATGAGAATGCAATGTCACATTTCCATGAAATCCTCAAATGGGGGCAAAAGCAAATGTCACTGGATAGGTTCCTTGTTAAAGTTGCTTTTGTGAAAACAAAGATTCCACTGAGGCAATAGATAGCAGCGATTCCATTGTTGATACTAAAAGTCGTCCTACACAATAACCTTCCTCTCTCCTGTCTTCCCCACACCATCCATGAAGGTTTTGCATAGTAAGTGCAGGTTAATTTATTTTTCCTTGTATTTTGTATTTTCTTTATTATTTTGTATCATATTCCAATACTGCAATCATCTTTATATGAATATTTTGGGGCTGTGGAATGAATCAGCTGAGTTTCCATTATTTCTTATGAGGAAATTCACTTTGATATACAAGTCGTTTGGATTACAAGCATGTTTCTGGAACAAATTATGTTAACCAACCAAGGTTTTACTGTATTTCCTTTTTCCCCCTTTCTGTGCACACAGTAGGATTACATTTATTAGAATGACATAGCCATGAACTTGCTCTGACCAATGAAAGGTTAGAAATTATGGGTGTCACCTCTGGGTAGATGCTTTGACAGCTAGCGCACACTTTCCAAGGTTCCTTTCCCACTGCCACTGACTGGCTTTGCTGCAGATGGTAGAAACACCTTCACCCTGGTCTCCACTCGTAAAGATGGCCCTCAGCCCCAGTCGATCCACTATGGACATGTATCTTGAATGAGAAACATGGTTTTGTTCTTTTAAGCCTTTAAAAGTTGACATTGTTTATTTCCCTAGCATAACCTAGCTCATCCTGAGTTATCCACATTTGCAAACTTAAGCCATAGAAAATAATTTCAAATTTTATATTATGATGCCATATAGTATATGATGTATATGCATATCCTCAGCTATGTATATTTATACATAGGCTTATAGGATAAAAATGATCCAAAGATTAGAGAGTGTAATTAGATTTAAATTCATTAAAATTCCTTACTGTACATCTCTTGTAAATCTTCTTTTGAACTTTTTAACCTGGGAGATGAAAACTGTATGTATTTCTATAATTATATAAGAGTAAGTACACATTTGTTGTACTTTTTTTCACAGGTACAGCACAATTTACTTGTTACTGAAAACAATACCATTTGCTCTTAAAATACGTTGCCTGGGAAGTAAGGGTTTATTCTCTAGTGTTTTCCAGTGTAATCCTCATATTTAAATACCTAAAACACCTTCTATTTTCATACGTTACCAAAAGGAGCCCGTATCATTTTGGGGAATTGTACAAATGACTACACTTACGCACAATTGGCTTAGCAATACCAGACGTTAGAAATGTCATGAGCCAGTTGATGATTCTTCAGAAGTCCCTGAGCACCTAGAAATGCATCTTTTGTCTGCTGCTATTGTTCCTTGACTTAAGGAACAACTGAGATAGGAGCTAAAGGAGAGTTTAGTTTACCCAGCCACACAGAGCAAGGTCAATCCATTTTTCTTGTTTCCAGATGAACATCAACAATTTTCATGTCGTTTCAACAAAACAAATTTCCAAGCAGGCACTCCCTGCACTTCAGGCAATCTACTACCTATTTCTGCACCCAGGGCAGAGCTCTAGACTCTTCTTTGGAAGGATCTATACATAGATGAGAGTAAGCTCTGTGGCAGGAGAGCAAAAGTGAGCAGTTTGCTTTGCCACGGCTGCTGTTCTTCATTTATTAATAAGAAATGGAAGGAAAGTAATTGAACTATAGCAGCCCTCTCATCCGTAATACAAGGCTAATCACATAACTTACTTCAAGGAATTGTAAGGATAAAGTGAGCTAATCCACACAGACTGACTGGTGCTTAGTGGCTAATAAGTTGTCATTGTTGTTATTGTGGTAATAATTATAAATAATAATAATTTGCAAGAACATTATTGTTACTATCTAAATCAATAAATTATATGTGCATGGATATCTCCCAAGTCCAATTCTCAATCATTCTCTCTTTTTCCACTCTATATTTTCCATGGGGATGTCATTTAGTCTCCAGGCTTCAATGATCAATTCGACAAAAGATTCCTGAATTTACATACTCAATCCTGATTGGCAGGCTGGTATTTCCAATTCCTTCTAGAATATTTTCAACTAGATGTCCCATGATTTCTCCAGCCTCCTTCTGTCTACATCATGTCTCATATCCTCAATCCAATACTGGCCTTAGACTTGGGGGAAGACAGCCCTTATCTTAAGTCCAGAGTTAGAGGGGTCTGCTCTTACCCTTTTCTGATTGCCCCCCTCTGCAAAGAGCAAGGCTTTGCAGGACCAAGAGGTCTCATCACTATACTTCCTCAACCTTCAATGGCATTATATCCTGATAAACCCATCATAAATTGAAAATACCATAAGTCAAAAAGGCATTTAACACACCCAACCTAGTGAATCTCATAGCTTAGCCTAACCTACCCTAAATGTGCTCAGAACCCTTATACTAGCTTACAGTTGGGCAAAATCATCTATTATGAAGCCTATATAATAATAAGGCATTAAGTATTTCATGTAATTTATTGAATGCTGGTACTGAAACTGAAAAAAATAATGGCTATATGGGTAAAGAATGGTTGTAAGTGTATCAGTTTATACTTGTGAGTGTGTGGCCAACTGGGAGCCATGGTTCTCTTCTGCTGCCCAGTATCATGAGAGAGAATCATACTGCACATCACTAGCCCAGGAAAAAATCAAAATTCAAATTACAGTGTTGACTGAATCATGGGGCACCTGGGTGGCTCAATCGGTTAAGTGTCTGACTTCATCTCAGGTCATGATCTCATGGTTCGTGGGTTCGAGCCTTGCAGCAACCTCTGTGCTGACAGCTCTAAACCTGGAGCCTGCTTTAGACTCTTTGTTTTCCTCTTTCTCTGCCCCTTCCCCACTCAGGCTCTGTCTCTCTCTTGTCTCTCAAAATTAAATAAATGTTAAGAAATTAAAAAGCATAACCAAAAAACAATGTTTACTGAATCTGAATCACTTTTGCACACCATCATAAAGTAGAAAGTTGAGCCATTATAAGCTGGGGACCGTTTGTATAGTTATATAATAATTGCCCTATTTTTTCAAAAATAAATGAAACTATTAATAGATTGATAGTATAAAAACAAATTTCCCAATTATCTGCATAAGAATTAAACACCCAATACTTGGTTCATGAGAGCTAACAAAGTCTTATACTTAATTTTTCTGTAAACAATGCTGGCTGATTTGCTAAATCTCTTTTCTGTATATGCTTTGATAATTAGCTGTCCTCCTCTCCATTTTCCATTTCTGATTTTAACTTCTCAAACTGGAACTGAATAATTTCTAAGCAGGGAAAAGATAAATGACCATTAATTCCACTGATAATTAACCACCTGAAGATCAAAAAAAAAAAACCAGTGGCATCATTTCCTATCTTCCTACAACTTTAGATTTTATTTTCCTCTTAGTAGAAATTGTTATCTTCTGAAATCAAAAGAAGTGGCAGCTGCACATAGAGCCGTGTGCCCTGGCGTTTCCAGAACTGAAGCTGCCTCGTCCTGCACTTCACCGAACAGCTCCTATCAGAACTCAGCAAATAGAGGCTAAACCATGTATGATGAGAATGGGCTGTCTCAACATCTGGAAAGCTGGGAACTTCTCTTCCCAGCTTGACTCTAAGCAGGCAAAATAACCAAGGCTGAAGGAGGTGATATGGATTTTCTTTTCTACTTCTGGCAAAGAATCTGCCTGGTCTATTGGACAGGTCGCTTAAGCTTTTCTAGACTTTACTTCCATCATCCCTTAAATGCATAGCCCTCTCACCTCTATAACCCTGCTCCTATCTATGTGGCCTATCACTTTGTGGGAACTTTAAATACACTACAAATGACACTTCTAGGAGAACATGTTTAGTATGCTTTTCCTCATTTGCAAGTGTTTATGATTGATTAGATCACCTGATTTAGGGAAAGATGATAAATAAAGACAAAAACAAAAACAGCAGCTAACCCGATAAACTCATTTAAATAATGAAATGAAACCTTTGTATCATTGATCTATTTTTATAGGATAAGTTGTGATCATGGAAGCAGGTACACATGGCACACCAGGTCTCGGTAATTTCCAGTTACCTTCTGCAAAAGTCTTCATGTCAGCTGACAATGGTGCAATTTCTAGAATACCTCATTTTCTTAATCACCTACAATTTTCCAAATATTCTTTTACATGAGGATGGCCGCATTTGTCTGAAAATCCCTATACCAGGCTGCTGGGTGGCTCAGTCGGTTAAGCATAGACTTCAACTCAGGTCATGATCTCATGGTTCCTTAGTTGAAGTCCTGCATTGGGCCGTCTGCTGTCAGAGCAGCTTTCTCTCTCTCAAAAACAAATAAACATTAAAAAAAAAAACCCTAAAAAATAAATAACCTCCCTATAACTATTATAAGGTGCAGTTCCCATTCTTGTAAGAGCCTACCTTGATCACCTTGCTTACTCCCAGAGAAAATTGATTGTTCATATGTTTGCCTATCCTGCTAGACTTTGAGAATCTCTGTTATTTTCAAATTTACAGCATATGGATGGAACTTAATGCAATTTAATAAATAATATATAATTACTCTTAGTGAAAATAGTTTTTAAAACCTCTGTTATTATTCTTCATTGTAGTTTGACATTTTGGTGCTATTGCATGGAATTTCTAAAGGTTAACTTTTTATCTCCCCTGTGGTTCTATCTGTTGTTATGATCATAAAATTGTCGCTGCCACAAAAAATAGAAGGCCAAGCATTATGTCTAGCTTATGTACTTGAATTGAGCTGTAGTCTTACCCACTGTGTTTTCTATGTTGGCCCGAGTATCTACACCTGATGTTTTGCTAAAATGTGTATTTTCCCTTGAATGTTCTGTTGATGTCAAAAATCAAATTGTGGTACCCAAAGGTAATTCTTAGTAGGAAGAGAAAATGGTGCTTATAATATGTATTCTTATGGATCATAGTAGTCAATAACTAACATCTATAAGTTATAGTTTACTGAAGAAGGTAGATGTATGTAAAAAAATTTACAGTGTAGAGATATAGTGTGTTTTTCTTAAGTAATTAATTTTGAAAGTATTATTTTAGCTTGATAAATATTATCATGTTGTAAATATCAACAATCTTCATCAGTTGCCTAAAGATAGATTTTTATTGAGACCAAATATACTGTTCTAATGTAAAATTTAAGGTAAAAGTCATGAGCCATTTCCTCAATGCTGAAATGAATCTTTAAAATTACCCAATTCAAAAGTGGGCAGAGGACCTGAATAGACATTTTTACAAAGAAGACATATGGATGGCCAATAGACCCATAAAAAGATGCTCAACAACAGTAGCCTTCAGGAACATGTAAATCAAAAGCACAATGAGATGTTACTTCGCACCTGTCAGAATAGCTAAAACCAAAAAGACAAGAAATAAATACTGGCAAGGATATGGAGAAAAAGGAACCCTTCTGAATTATTGATGGTTATATAAATTGCACAGACACTGTGGAAAACAGTATAGACGTTCCTCAAAAAATTAAAAATAGAAATACCATATAATCCAATAATTCTGTTATGGGGTATTTACCCATGGAAAAGGAAAACACCAATTAAAAATTTTTTTTAACATTTATTTATTATTGAGAAACAGAGAGAGACAGAGTATGAGCAGGGAAGGGGCAGAGAGAAGGGGAGACACAGAATCTGAAGCAGGCTTGAGGCTCTGAGCTGTGAGCACAGAGCCAGATGCAGGGCTTGAACTCACAAACTGCGAGATCATGACCTGAGCCAAAGTCGGCCGCTTAACCAACTGAGCCACCCAGGCGCCCCGGAAAACACCAATTTTAAAAGGTATATGCACCCCTGTGTTTATTGTATCATTATAGTAGCCAAGATATGGAAGTACTTAAGTATTCACCCACAGGCAAATGGATAAGAAAAGTGTGACACAGGTACAGATATAGAGATATAAAGATAGAGGTATGTAGACACAAATAATGGAATATCATGAAGCCATAAGAAAGGATAGGATCTTGCCTTTTGCAGCAGCATGGATGGACCTAGATTGTATTATGCTAAGTAAAATAAATCAGACTGAAAAAGACAAACAGCACAGGATTTCACTTTTATGTAGAATCTTAAAAACACACACACACACAAAAACCCCCACAAATGAATAAACAAAAACAAGCAGAATCAGAGATATAAAAACAGAGAACAAACTGATGGTTGTCAGAGGAGAGAAGAGCGGTGGGATGGGCAGAATGGGTGAAGGGGAGTGGGAGATACAGGCTTCCAGTTATGGAATAAATGAGACATGGGAAGAAAAGGCACACATAGGGAATACAGTCAATGATATTGTAATAGTGTTGTATGGTGACAGATGGTAGTTACGCTTGTGTCAGCACAGCATAATGTAAAGAGAAGTTGAATCATTATTTTGTACACCTGAACCTAATGTAACACTGTGGGCCAACCATACACAAATTAAAAAAATGTAAAAAAAAAAAATTCTCCATTGGAATCCTGCTATTACTCCCTGAATTTGGTTAGACCAATTCTGTAGAGAGGAAAGAGAGGAGATGAGGTAGTATATATCTCCCACACATGCTCCAGTCATCTTGGACTTCAGCTCCCAGAACACCTCCATCTCAGGTTTGAATGGGACTGATCTGGGGGGTGTGCTCTATGGCTCTCTTTTAATGTAACTTTCTACTGCAGCTTCCCACTTTCAGTCTGAAACTACTCCAGCCAATCTTTAAAACTTTTCAAGGAGTTTACTACACTTAAGTTCCAGGAAATAGGGGATGATTATGGTAATTTTCCTTAATTAATGGGACAATAAATGTGATTCATAAATAGCAAGAGAACATTTTCATACTAAGCGTTATGTATCTATCCAAACTGAAAGGCACTGAGTCCCGGATGGTCAGTAGACACAGATTTCCAGAGATGGGAATGGGGAGTGGGAGAAATAGGGCCTAGGTAGGGGGTGAGAGTGGGCAGACAGGTTTCTTAAAGAGAAGTCAAGGTTATATCCCTTTGATGGAAGTTGAGTACACATGTCTAAGATGCTGTCTAAATGAACAAAACACCAGTTCTCAGACAGCAGAGGTTACACACACACACACACACACACACACACACACACACACACACACATCTACGTATCTAGAGAGAGATAGAGACAAAGAGTGGGAGACAGAGAGAATGAAGATGAAAAATAACTTACCACATGAACCCCAGAAATTTAATTTATAATAACTCCAAATTTTACCAGAATTATTCAAATCTTGCTTTCAAAAGGGATGCTATAAAAAACTGAAGGAAGTTAGAGTGCAGGATGTATACATTCTTATTTCAAGAAATTATTATTCCCAATTTCTTTTAAAGCTTTTTGTACCTTAAAAAACAAAAACAAAAGCCTTCACCTAAGCTTTGAGGATTCTGGGAAATGATCATCCTGAAGGACCTTTAAAGGACAGGCACCAAAAAGCACAGCTTCATTTTGATTGCTAATCACCCACCAAAATCCTTACGTAAGTGGCTTCCCGTACTCTTTCTTTGTAAGGATTATTTTTTAAATATGGAACACATTCAACACCAACTGCTAAATTGGTTAAATCCACGTGGCAAGAAGGGCAGCCAACAATCTGGAGTGTGTTAAAAATGGTAATACATTAAAAATAATTTCTTGCAAACTCAGTGACAGGGCAGAGATTTATAAAAATAATGTTGACATTCTAACTATACCTTAGTAAATTCATTGGGATTATATGTATGTAAGTATATATACATATTTAAAAACAGATATAATAGGAATTTACATAACCATGGAGCTAAATACTTGAGCTATAATCTTTCAAGCAAGCTCACATTTATTTTGCCTAAATATTTGTATACTGGGTATCATAATTTTTAATATTATAAAACATGCCTTGAATTAATATGCCAATTGCAGAAAATGTAACTCATGCTAAGTATTACTTTAAATAATCTGAAGTGTTCATTTATTGTAAACACCAGAAATATATAAATCACACCCTGGTGAAAAAACTACTTTGAAATTCTAACTAATGTTGAGATGAGTAGTATTCACATGTCCATATTGCAGGCATGGGCATGAAGGTTAAAAAAGGTAAAATACTTTCCCAGAATTGTTTTAATAAAATAATATCTCCGTTGAAATAAGACTGCCTTCAATTAGATACTACAAGAAGACCTTTATGGTTATGAACCACACATTTTTTACCAATAGACACAAAAAAAGAGGTTTATTAAAAAAAGAAGAAGAAGAAAAAGACAGTGACCACACTGGAGTATGAAACTCCATGAACTTGATCCTGGATCTTTTAAGGTTTCTCTTTTTGTATAGCAATACTTCATTTTATTGTGTTTCACAGATATTGTGTTTTTTACAAATTGAAAGTTTGTAACAACCATGCCTCAAGCAAATCTATTGGTCCCTTTTCACCAATTGGATTTGCTTACTTTGTGCCTCTATGTCACATTCTGGTAATTAACCTGATATTTCAAAGTTTGTCATTATTATTATATTTGTTATGGTGATCTGTAATCTCTGCTCTTTGATGTTAATATTATAACTGTTTTAAGACACTGCAAACCTCCTTCATATAAGACTACATAAAGCTGGGAAGTGTGTGTTCTGATTGGTCCACTGACCAGCAATGTTGTATCTTTCTCTCTTTCTTTGGGCCTCCCTGTTCCATTAGACACAACACTATTAAAACTAGGCCAATTAATAACCTGGCAATGGCCTCTAAGTGTTCAAGTGACAAGAAGAGTCACACATCTCTCACTTTAAATAAAAAGCTAGAAATCATTAAGCTTAGTGAGGAAAGCATGCCAAACGTCAACGCAGGGTGAAATCTTGGACACTTGCACCAGTTAGCCAAGTTGTGAATGTAAATGAAAAGTTCTTGAAGGCAATTAAAAGTGCTACTCTAGTGACCACACAAATGGCAAGAAGGTGAAACAAATGAATTGCTGATATGCAAAAAGTTTGAGTGGTCTGGACTCAACCATAACATTCTCTTAAGCCAAAAGCTTAATCCAGAGCAAGGCTCTCAGTCTCACTAGTTCTATGAAGGCTGATAAAGGTGAGTAAGTTGCAGAAAAAAAGTCAAAAGCTAGCAGACATTGGTTCATGAGGTTTGAGAAAAGAAGCCATCTCCATAACATCTAAGTGCAAGACGAAGGAAGCAGTAAGTGTTGACGGAGAAGCTGCAGCAAGTTATCCAACTAAGATAATTCATAAAGGTGGCTACGTTAAAAAACAGATTTTCAATATAGATGAAACAACCTTACACTGGAAGAAAATGGTGTGGAAGACTTTCACAGCTAGGGAGGAGAAGTCAAACTCTAGCTTCACAGACTCAACAGACAGGTTGACACTCTTGTTAGGAGCTAATGCTGCTGATCACTTTTAGTTAAAGCCAATGCTCATCTACAATTCCAAAAATCCTAGGGTCCCTCTGAATTATGCTAGATCTACTCTGTCTGTGCTCTAGAAATGGAATAGCAAGCCTGGATGACAGAAGATCTGTTTACAACATGGTTTACTGAATACTTTAAGCCATTACTGAAACCAACTGGTCAGAGAAAAAGATTACTTTAAAAATATCACTGCTCATTGACAATATACCTGGCTACCCCGAAGCCCTGATAGGGATGTACAATGAGATGAATGTTGTTTTCATGGCTGATAATACATTCATTCTGCATCCATGGATAAGGGAGTCATTTCAAGTGTCAAGTCTTGCTATTTAATAAATACATTTCATGAGGCTATAGCTGTCATAAATAGTGATTCCTCTGATCTGGGCAAACTCAATTCAAAACCTTCTAGAAAGGATTCATCATTCCAGACTCCATTAAGAACACTCATGATTCGTGGGAAGAAGTTAAAATATCAACATTACAAAGTTTTGGAAGAAGTTGATTCCAATCCTCACGGATTACTTTGAGGAATTCAAGACTCCAGGAAGTAACTGCAGATGTGTAGAAACAGCAAGGGAACTAGAGGTGGAATTAGAGCCTGAAGATCTGACTGAATTGCTGAAATCTTATGATATAAAACTTTACCAGATGAGGAGTTGCTTCTTATAGAAGAGCAAAGAAAGTCGTATCATCTTAAGATAGAATCTACACCTGGTGAAGATGCTGTGAAGAATGTTGAAATGACAACAAATGATTGAGAATATTATACAAACTTAGTTGATAAAGCAGTGACAGGGTTTGGGAAAACTGATCCCAATTTTGAAAGAAATTGTATTTTTGGTAAGTGTTATCTAATAGCATCATATACTACAGAAAAATCTACCATGAAAGGAAGAGTCAATTGATGTGCAAACTTCACTGCTGTCATATTTTAAGGAATTACCACAGCCATCCAGACCTTCGGCAACTAGCACCCTAATCAGTCAGCAGCCATTAGCATTGAGGCAAGACCCTCCACCAGCAAAAAGGTTACAACTCTCTGAAAGCTCAGAGAATGGTTAGCATTTTTATAAAAAGTATTTTTAATTAAAGTATTTATATTTTTTAGACATACTGCTATTGTACATTTAATAGACTACACTGTAGTGTTTATATTACTTTTATATGCACTGGGAAACAAAGACAAATCAGTTGTCTCAATTTATTACAATATTTGCTTTATTGCAGAGGTCTGGAAGAGAACCTGCATTATCTCCAAAATCTGCCTGTATGTGGAGAAAAAAGAAATTCAACTCCCCTCCCCCTCCCAACTCTCTTTCTCTCACTCACACACACACATGCATGCACACATGCACTCACTCACCCTGAGGAGACAGTCATTTCTTAATCATAGCTCTAAGATAGCAGATGTGGACCAGAGTTCTTCCTTCTTACACAAACCAAAACGTTTGAATATCTCCAGGTTGAGAATACAAGACCTGCTTCAGGCCGCTCACACCACCTGCTAGATGTTTGCTACAACTTGTCACCCAGGTACCTGAGTGTCTGGGGAAATCATAAAACAGCTGGATGACATTTAATTTGCATATCTACACGACAATTTAACAGCGACAAAAAAGCTTTCCCAACTGAAAGCAGAATGTATTTCAAAGTATATTTGAATGAAGAATGTTCCCAGACAGAACAATACTGTCTCTAAAGATTTATCTGTATTAAGTCAACCAATCTGTCAATGAGGTCAATTATAACAGCCGATCAACTCTATGGAAGTCACAGTAGTTGGGCTCAAGTTGAGCTTGTCCAGCCAGTTCAATCAAAATATTTGATCAATAGTCTGGTAAAAAACACAATTTAAATTACTGCTGCCTCCTTCCCCTTGTCTTAATGTATTCTTTCTCTCATTGTGTATTGCTGAAGTGAGAATAAAATCTTCATTACTTAAGACAGATCAGATCTCAAAGCTCCTTCCTTCATTCTCCCTGTACGGGTACCTGGGAGGGCCTGGTACAGCAGGATACTGGCCAAATTGAATAAATTCCCACGCCGTTTCCCAGCTCCAACACTCAAATTTTGCTTTTGAATCTGTTCTATATTTTGTGCTTCTATGTAAGGTATTTGGTTAAAGAGGTCTTTGGAGGTAAGGAGGAATCTGACCAGGAGAGTTGGGCTATGCATTTGTGATAAAATGAACTAGTATGTTCTAGATAACTTATAAATACTAATATAATACATAAAAGGAAAAAGATGACAAAGCTTTTAATGATCAATTTCAGAAAGCAAGTATTGATTATGAAAGTAAAATGTCTGCTCTGGATCCTGGGTCCACTTTCATCCCCTTCCTATGTTCTGCACCTCATCAGAACCATTGAACATAATAGCAAACATCTAAACTTCTCAACCGCCTTGCTCTGATGTTCTGGATGCATCTTAGTTTCCACCAAGGAGATGTCTCATCCTGAGATCCAGAGAATGCAGAGAAGACAGTGACACTGCGAGGGTGGATGAGTTCCAGCAAATGTGGGGGCAGTGGCAGTTGGACCCCACGTTTTCACTTGCTTGGTGGGTGTGAGGACAATGTGACTTTGGCAGCAGCAGTGTGGCTGTGGTAGCGGCAGTTTCTGACCTCTGGAGTCGGGAATGGTGCAAAAACCTGGATGCCAAAAGTCATGTGGTGGCCTCCTCACTTCCACTCCAGTTTGTTAAGGATTTCATAAAAGTCAGTCTTTACATTAAACCCATTTTTGCCTGAAGTACCTAACATTGTTTCTGTCTCCTGCACTGAACCCTAACTGATAAAATGCCAATATCTAGGAAAAATAATGTGTACTATGTGAGTATTTTTGATGATATTAAAATATTGTTTACAGAGAGTAACCCTGATGCTGGTCTCTCTATTCTCTTGCTTTTCTCCTGTATCATCTCTATTTTCATCTTGTGCCAAATGCAGATCTAAGCATTGCTTTTAATTCTGTAAATGAACAATCTCTTTCTCCCCACATTTCCCTCTTTTCTGCCCCCTGCTCCCCGCACACAGGCACTCTATAGCCCACTCTTTGGGCATTTTTCATAGACTCTTCTAACTTCCAAGGACTGCCTGCAGTGTGCCCCCTCCTAATATTTTCCTTCATTGTCCTGCCTTAAGTCTTTATCAGGCCTCCTCATTCTTCCAATACCTGAACGTCTTCCTAGCAGGCAGTTTTCTCTCTTCTCTACCATTCAGAATCATTCACCATCCCAGCTTCTACCCTCAACTTGAATAAGTAAATTCATCCAAATAATCCATATAAAACAAAAGGAAATCTTTAGAACTTTGAAGGTTATCTTGTTTTGTTTTGTTTGTTTTTCAGTATGCGCCCAACATATTACTCTTTGCCTCAAATAACTTGTCCATTTTTTTCTTCTAAGTATAATTCTCTTCCTAAGCAGTTCTGTCAAAAGCAACAACAAAAACTTTTCTTCATTATAGCAGAAATGAATAGCTGACTATCCAAGAATTATTCTTCTCTTTGATAGCATAGTGTTGTTGATGGCAAGTGGTGCCCAGACAGGGGTGACATTTCCTAGTCCCATTTTACTTAGGTTAGCATTAGGACAAGCTTTGGCTAAGAGATGTAAGACAAAGCGATCTGTGAGCTAAGGGGCTTATGTATCTAGTGTGCCTTCCCTACATTCCTTTCTCCTTCTAAAATGACCCTGAAGGCCATGTGTTGAAGATAAATGCATTCCAGGTTGAAGGTGATAGTACCTCTGAATGACTATACGGAGAAGAGTTCTCACCATCGGTGCCTGCCTACTGCATTAAACAGTGACATGAACAAGTAATAAACTCATGCTGAGACGTGAGGGGTTGACGGAGGGGGGTTATTGGCTAAAGCAATTAGCCTTGTCATAACTAACTCAGGAACAACTTTTTGTTTCAGTACCTACCTAATGAACCTGAATATATGCTTCTAGCCCTTACTAAATAGGCTAAGTAAACACTAATCAAAGTAATGTTACTAAAAATTGTTCAGAGACAGATTAGTGAATAAATAGATGTGCTGAGGAAAATGCTATCCTTTATCAAAATAAGGTTATTTGATTAAATAAAGTTAAAAAAATTTTACTACCATATACCTCAGGTTTTTAAATACTAATCTGTTATACAAATCTACAATAAAGCAAATGATCTGGATATTCTTACTTCTCAATTACTTTTGAATTGGAACCCAGTTTGGGAACTAATGAGATTTTAGCATTAGGGTTTTCTTACCAATGGAGTTGAAGGAAAAAGAGACTAAAAGCATGAATCATGCAGGTTTCCAAAACCGCGTGAGAAAACACTTCTTTAAAATTAATGAGTATAATTATTAAAGACTAATGTGTAGAGCAGGTTTTCTCAACAGTGGCATTATTGATATTTGGGGCTAGGTAGTTTTGGTTGTGAGGATTGCCCTGTGTATTAAAGTATGCTTAGCTGGGGCGCCTGGGTGGCTCACTTGGTTGAGCGTCAGACTTCGACTCAGGTTATGATTTCTTAGTTCACGAGTTCGGGCTCCACATCAGGCCCGTGTGGGGCTCTGTGCTGACAGCTTGGATCCTGGAGCCTGCTCTGAATTCTGTGTCTCCCTCTCTCTCTGCCCCTCTCCTGCTCATTCTCTATCTCTGTCTCTCTCAAAAATAAGTAAACATTAAAACAAAAATTTTTTAAAGTATACTTAGCCACATAAATGGACTCTATCCACTAGATGCCAGTGACACGCACTCCGAGTTAGCAATCCAAAACCTCCTCAGATCTCACTGCCTGCCCCAGGGAACAGGGAGGCAGAATCACCCCCAGTTAAGAGCCACTGTTACAGAGGAAGTTTAGCATTATTTTAAAATCAGTAACAAACAAAAGTTTGTACTTTTCTCACTTTGTTATCTCTCTTAACAGTTCTTGATAATACTATTTATTCCTGCTTTCAGAAAGCATTTTTAAAAGTCAATCTTGATATCTTTTGTCAAAAAAGATGATAAAATGTGAGCTGACTTTTAATAGTGAGACTGAGCTGAAATGTCTCAGTCAACCATACCTGATTCTGTCTGTTCTGTCTATAACTGGAGTTATGCAACACCTGTTTAAATTTTCATCAATGATTTGAATATGAACATAAATAATAAGTTCCTTATATTTACAGATAACACCAAGTTATGTGAAACACAAAAAATATTAATTGACTGAGTCGTAGTTTCCAAAGGTTTTAAAAGATATCATGGTGGGTGACCTAACATTTATTATTCTGGTCCATGGTTTGGTTCTAATATTTAACAGCATATGTATGAGTAGGGAAGAAATTTACATGGAAAAAGGTAAGATGCTAGTTCTCCAAAATGTTAATGAGCCAATATTTGAGGCAGTCACTGACATTAGTGTCAGGCTTGACTAGTAAATGTGCATTTTCTAAATCATGGGCTGTTAGTCCCATTGCATTATCCCCTATTGTATCTGAGTGTTTGGTCAGTTTTAGGAGGGCAGGTTTCAGGGGTGTTGAAAAATTAGAGTTTGTGATCAAGGAGAATGATTAGGAATGAGGGGATACAGGGATTATAATACATTTAATAGGTTGGCTTAGAAATTTATCTTGCCTCAAGGAGGAGTTCCATTGACAAAACCAAAGGATAAGCCATAAAATTCTTTAATTTATATTTTTTAAATATTAATGGCCTGAAGGGGGAAAAAAAGGGAATTGGGAAAGTAAGAAAGAGAAAGTTTGTTTAAAAAAAAGTCCTTGACCCTGTCTAATCTATTGCTCCAGATAAGTCAGAGAAACTGAAAATAGAGGAGATCTGTGTCCAGCATCCTATCTGGAATCTTTGGGGACAACAGGTACCTCGAGACGCCCACACTACACGGGTGCATGCATCATAGTGTGGAGGAGATCCTGAGGAATATCAGGAACATGATTGCCTGAGGTTGCTTCAACCCAAAAGCTTCCTGCAGCAGAGAATGGTGTGGGAGAAAAGCTAAATATTTCTGTACACCATGAATTATGTAGATCTTAGGAGGGAGGAAAGAAGTGAGAGAGGAGTGGAAGGGAGATAAGGAGGGAGAGGGAGAAAGAGAGAGAGAGAGAGAGAGAGAGAGAGAGAGAGAGAATGCTAATGGATCTAAAAGGCGGTTTGGAACATGACAACTGGTAGTGCAACAGAAAATGACATTGACCATTTGGTCCTCACCTGGCAGAAAAAGAATCAGGAGATGCCACAATAAAGATTATGACCTAGCACCAGATGGCTTTCAGCATAGGTCAAAAGCTAAATGAGGAAGGAGTCCTCATGTCCCCTACTCTATTCCAGATTAGGACATAAGCCCTCCAGGACTAAAGTGCCCCCTAGAGTGTGGAAGTAGGGAGTGATTCTGAACTGAGTTCAAAAACAAAGATACAGCTTATTTGGAACTAGCAATAATATTTGCTGCCATAAGACAGAATAGGGGCTTGAAATAGACAATAATAGAAAGATAAAGTCACATCATACACTCCTAAATTGTGTGCCCTGTAAAATTCAGAGTATCCACTTGAGAACAAGGAGAACTGTGCCCTTGACTTTGAATTGGTCCTTTGGACCTGTATCCATTTAGTAGCTGACAGCAGAATTCTAGGTAAACCTGGACATACACAGTGGACTTCAACCTTTGCTAGAATATATCCAGGTATATTCTTTAATAATCAAGTAATCTTATTATTATAGAGTTGCAAATATTTTTATCACATTTTCTTTTCTGCATTTCAACTCTGGGTTCCTTGTTCTCTGTCCCACTTAACTCCAAATCACTTTTTTTTTTTTAAGGAATATGTACTTTTTCACAGAGTTCCTCCGCCTACTAATATTACTAGAGAAACTACAGTTATTATTTTAATACATGTGGGATGAAATAAAAAGAACTCCATAACCAATTTATTGGCTTAGGATCAGAAAAAACAAACAAACAAACAAACAAACAAACCACAACACAATACAATCACATCACATTTTGTCCTTAATGTCTTAGGCAGAGATGGAAGTGGAAACCCTGAAAAATGAAAACCAGACCAAAACAAAGCAAAACAAAACAAAACAAAAAAACATGAGATTTTTTTTCCCACTTAATAGGCCCAGCCTATTTAATTTTTAAAGAATGAGTTACATTTGTGGGGAAAAAAAAGGACAAGTTTTGTTACCCAGACTCAATGGAGCCTCAAGTTTCCTTGGTGTGGGGACTTGGTACAGAGAAGAACAATGTCTCAGTGGCTAGAGTAGCACAGGTATGAAGATTCTGCTTTTGTTTGTTTTGAGTATGGTTAACACTCACTGTTACATTGGCTCCAGGTGTACAAATAGTGACTCACCAACTGGATACGGTATGCTATGCTCACACCAAGGGTAGCTGCCATCTGTCACCAGACAGCACGATTAGAGTATCAGGGACTATGTCCCCTATGCTGCATCTCCTATTCACATGACTTACTCATTCCATAATTGGATTTTGAACTAAAATTCAAGCAGCAATTTGAGAAACTCAGCAATCATGCTTCTAGACTCTATTTTCCACACTAGAGCTGATGTTACTTTGTCTGACTTTACCCAGATGTCCTAGAGTTCACCAGAAACCCGGGCATAGAAATATCACTCTGCCAATGGGGTGAAGCCTAAGGCAGCCTGTGTGTCTACAGGATGCTTTGCTTTGTAATAAAAGTAATATGTGTTGAATATTTTTGTTTTTCTAGAAATAATGTGTAGCACTTTATATTCATCATCTTATCTAATGCATTCTAAAGGGTGTGTGGGGGGGTATTCACTTCTGAAGGAGAAGATTGAGGTTAAATAATTTGACAAAGATCAATAACACAGCTAATAATTGATGAAGTCCAATTCAGAAGCCAGGTGTTCTGTCCATAAAGCCAACATTTTTCCCTATCCTTTTATCAACTCTTTCCTATATTCTATTTAAATTAAGAAGTAAAATTTACCAGTAGATTGGTCAGCAAAACAGGGCAGTCATAGTGTTTGAAATGGTAATAACCCACATTCTATGGAGCTCTTGGTAGAGACCTTGTAAGGCCAACATCTCTTTAGGCTAAGATCAATAGCAACAATAACTAATTTAGTAACTAATATTTATATTAATATAAAAGAAAATATTTATGGAGAATTTGGTAAATGCTGAGTATGGTGATAGCTTGAATTAATTAACTCTTGCGATCCTTAGAACTGCAAAACAAGCAGATGGATGCCAATATTACTGCCGTTCTACAAATAAGGAAAACAAAGTAAGAGGAGTGATTACATAGCTGTAAATCAGACTTAAACTCAAGTGGATGAGAAAGAAAAGAAACATCTCCCCAAAAAAGGATATTAGGTAGTCCAAGTATCTCTGTGGGTTCTGGTTTGCTAACACTCCCAGTTAAATCCCCTAATTTACTTTGAATTAAGTAGAGGTTTATAGGCAGGATCCCAGATAAGACTGAGCTAGGACAATAGGTTTGCCCCGAGGCATACACCCTTAGGGACTAGCACAGCAGGTTTAATTCTAGATCATAAGACTACAGGCACATTTTTCATTCATTTTATTTGTGCCAGTTATCAGTGTACTGCCTCACAGCTCCAAATACATCTTTCAATTAACTGCTCTGAGAAAATGGAGGTGAGCTGGTTACTTTTTCTTTTTCTATTGCCTTAAGGGAAGATGTTAACTGTGTGAGTAGAGGGCACGCCAGCGACTTTACAGGAGAAAGGGTCTTCCTACCTGGTTCCTGTGTGCTTGCTCAGCTGACCCCTGAGACATGAATGGCTTCTCATCTACCCAACTTCTAACACCAGACATGGCTTCCCATGTACCATGTTCCTGCAGAACATGTAGTGTCCCCAGCCCTCAGCTTCCAATACACTGGCTTCTCTACTCTCCAATTTCCTCAGCACAAGTTATTTCTCCAGTACCCAGGAACTCCCTAAATGGCTGCTTTATCCAACATCCAGATCCTGAAGGTATGATGGCCAACACCAATCACCAGTAGCTCCCCTGACACACCTCTCAAGTGGTGTCACGGCAGAGTGCCCTGGGGAAATACCTCTCTGTAAACAGCGAGGGGTGTTTCCTCCATAAGTTCCATAGGACACATTTCCAGCAAGTTCTGTCAGTGTGGTACTAGAACAGTTTCTCTGCCATCCTGTGACCATGGCTCTGCCCCATTCCAACAAGATCTGGATGTCAGGCTTGGAGGCCGAAGGGAGGAAATTCTCTGTACACGCTCTATTTCAGCCTCAGAGGAGATAATCGTGTCTTTTAAATCTAAGATTCTGACATTATTAGTTATTCCAATCCTGTTGTAGCTGTTAGTTCCTCATGTTAAACTTTCTCTGTTCAAATTAAAGTGTGGTTTCTATCTCTTGATTAAACCCTGATAGAGAAATAAAAAATATTTTCCTTATTATAGAAAAATACGGCATTCTTTATTAGGAAGTGAATAAATCATCTCATTTTTCAAATATGAAAACTAACAAGAAATACTAGCAGATGCTGTGAATCTCATCTCTGATACAAAATTTAAATTTCTGCTAACCTCTAAATGATCTTTCTTGCCTTTATAAACAAATACACATGAAGCAGTCGCTTAAGATGTTCTATGAGACTTAATTCAGGACTACGAAGTTGAATGGTAAAGAGTTAAACTTTATAAAATACTCTTCCCTTCTCGGGTTACAAATCTTGGCTTCCAGAGCCACAGCAATTTGATATTTGTTTTCCTTTTAAATAACCAGTTTCATATGAAGCTCATTTCCTTCCCAAATTAGGAATACTGCAAACCAATAAAGCCATTTTGCCAGATCAATAATAACTAGATTGTTTTCTTTTCTAACACACATATCTCAGTAAGACTAAATAAGATGTTACATATACCAATGAAAACTCACTGAATAAATTCATCTTTACACAGTGTAAACACCATAAATCTTCCTTGTTCAAAATGAGCATCAATTGGTTTGATTGTGTAATAAAAAAAAAAGTAGCAGATGTTCAGAGAAAGGAAAAAAATCCATATTTACATGCTCAAAACAGTATCTCATTATCCTGGGTGAAAAAACTTCTGGAAATATCATACTTCTTGGGTCTCAAAATTACATTAGTGAAAATTTGGAAGCCCATTTCTCAAGTATTGATGCATGTGCACAATTTAAAGCGAATACTGTTTACACTTACAAATTAACATTTTTAAATGATATTCTAACATTTACATATATTAATCCCAACAAAAAACATTACATTACTGTTGTTCACATATTCAATCTTTCTATTGCAACCACTACAAAAATGTAGTTTCCAATTAAGTTTAGTGGTGCACTTCGTTCTATGGTTTAACTCTGCTGTTACCAGATCACTTCTTAGCTAACTGCAAATTTGGTAAATGTGCATGCTTCTATTTTCAAGTAAATGAATTTTATGGAAACTCATTTCCACTGTCACACGATTAATTCCCCTTTAGCATTATAATCTATTATATTTGTGGATGATAGGCAGAAAATGAAATGGAACTTTTCTTTCTGATGGAGCTAAATCCATTAGTGAAACTTCAAACTGTGTCGATAAAAGGTCATTTTACTTCATTGTAATGTAAGTGTTCTTTTTTTCTTAATCTTAGAATTCAATTATAGAGTCAGCATTAAAAAAAAAAAAATTCCCAGTGATGCTCGGTAATGTTTGTTCCACTTCATGCAGGGAATTTTTTTCCTCTTTAAATCTGCAACTATTTCCCAAAGTTTAAATATCAGTAGTTTCTTTGTGGCCTCAGTTATTTTTTAACTTTGAATACTGACATTAAATGTTGTATAAAACTACTGAAACAATTCTGAAATTTTTTTTAAAGGTTTGTTATTTTTGAGAGAGAGAGAACATGAGCGGGAAAGGGATGGAGCGGGGAACAGAGGATGGGGAGCAGTCTCCATGCTGACAGCTGCGAGTTCAATGCCGGGCTCAAACTCACAAACCATGATATCGTGACCTGAGCTGAAGGTAGATGCTCAACTGACTGAGCCACCCAGTCGCCTCACATTTCTGAAATACTTTTAAACTACATGTGAAAATCCTACCTGGCTCATAAAAATGAGTTTTATTTTTATTTTTTTTAATTTACGTCCAAGTTCGAGAACATAGAGTGCAATAATAATTTCAGGAGTAAAATCCCATAAAGATGGATTTTAAATATGATGTTGCAAATGAGATGCCAAGATGCTAAAGATAATAGGCATGAAAGTAAGTGTGAAAGTGTCCATGAGGAAGAACCTGAGAAAAAGCCTGAGGAGGCTGTGGCAAGGTTACTGTAGCCCCCACTCTGTGGGAACATCTAAAACAAGGAAGAAGTGGATCATTGTGAAGAAAAGTCTGTGGAAGTCTTCTTTGGAGAAAATTGTACCCTGTAACTGAAACCTAGTGAAGAACTTTTCAAGGGGCCTATTCAGAGGGTGTAATGTGTGACTGCCGCCGGGCGTGTGTACGTGGGTGTGTGGGTGTGTGTGGGAGTGCAGAGGACTGACGTCTGACTTCTTCCTATAAAGTCTACAGAGGGAGAGATGGAATGACTAACTGCTCTGGCAGCATAACTCCAGTGTTACTAATGTGTTGGAATCAACCTGGCTTTCAACTTTCATCAGAACAAATTTGTAGTGCTTTCTGTGGATTAGATGTGGCAACACATGGAATGTGAGCTGGTCTAGAGGTGCTTTGACTTCTTCTTGAGGAGGAAAAATAGCAGGGGGAAATATAATGGAAAGAGGCCACATGGAGGGGCCCACCACAGAACCACAAGCAGAGTGGGTTGCTGCCGCTAGATGGATGGAAGGGAACTTTTCTGAAGTCTTGGCAGAAGTTGCCATCAGAGGGGATCTTCCAAAGAACCTATGGAAGCATCCATGGGGGGAAAAATCTTTTAAACATGCCTACCCTTGGTAGGGAAGAAAGAACAAAGTGGATTATGACGTTATCACTCAAGAAAGATCTTCATGCTTCCACCCACCCTACCATGACTCACATGGTTGAAAGCAACAGCCTCAGATGGGGAAGGAAGGAGAGAGAAGCCTGTGTGAAAATAGAGAAGGTGGATCTGACTTGATCCACAAGCAAGTGACCCACTGAAACTGTGCCTCAGCTGGAGAAGAGGGCCAAATGAAGATTGAGTGTTTACTAATACATTGGACTAGACAGCCTATTTTCTGCATCGGGAGTGTATTTTGTATATAAAGTGACCTTAGGACTTCCTATTACCCAATAGTAATGAACTCGTTGTAGTTTTCCTTCCAGTAATAGAACAAAAACCTCTACTGAATATATTTTACAAAGACATTGGAAAACAAAATCAAATGTATTTTATGGTTATATGCTGGGACTTGTAGTTTTTCAGTTACATATATCATTTATATAAATCTATATTTTTCATCTCAGGGACTCTAATTATGGTGTGTAGGAAAAAAACCCAAGTAATTGGTTTGTGTAAATGTACCAGTATTAATGTCCAAAGTAGTATGGGTGGGCAAAATTAGAATACATGAAGGAAATAGCATCTATATTAATTTAGGACATAATGAGGTAAATATTTGGTATAGTGACAGAAGTTTTATACTTAATGATAATAATAATAATGATAATGATAGTAGCTAATACATGCTAAGCACTTTGATCCAAACACTATCCTGAGCACTTTGTAGTGGGAACTTGTGAAATGCTCTCATCAACCCTAAGAAGTAGGAAATACTAAAACCCCATTGTAAAAAAAAGGTAGTTGTGACACAAAAAAAGGTAACTGAGCAACTCACTCAAGTTCACTGAGTAATTACTAAGTCACAGGAAAGGATGCAGACATGGAACTCCTAGCCAATCTCTATGGTAACTAAAGAGAAACAAAAGCAAAGAAGACACTAGAAGTCCACTGTAGGACCCCTGTGCGGGCTGAAAAGGCAAGCTCATGTGCGAACAAACTACTTATCCATTCTTTAGTTCTCAGAAAGTCTCCTTTACTCTCAATTACATTCATATTCACACAGTATTTAATCTTTCTGTGCAAAGAACAAGAGATATTAGGCCTAATACGAATACACAAAATGGTCTGTAGTTCAAATCATTTGGGATGTAAATTTCAGGAAAAATGACAGAGACTTTCATCTTTCAAAATCTGTTTGTTTCATTTCATATAGCAATGTTTATTTGATAGAATAAAATACCACCAGGGGAGCCCTTTTTACCTGAGTACATGTGCCAAACTGAGAAACCAAAGAGGCTGAGATGATACAGTGATAAATGTCAGATAATATACCACTTAGGAGTTAGGGGAATTGTAATGTCACATTGCCAAGAGATGTTCAAAAAGTCAAACTGGCAGGTAAAAGTGGAAGTGCTTAAAAATTATTCAGTAACATATTTGTAAGCTATTATTGTTAACTAGAAGTATGAGAATCCTCAAACAATGTTTTAAAGTTTAATATCCTTGGTTAATTTTTTTTATTTTAAAAAGGCTGCACCATTCAATGCAACTTGGACAAATATACCTTTGAGGACATAGAAGAAGCAGCTCAAAGGGATGCTGAATTTTCAACACATTGAATTGTCCATCTTGTAAAAGTTATACAGACTTTGTAAATAAAATTAACCCACTACAGATAAATAGAATAGAGAATGCACCTGTAATTAATACCATGCAGTTACAAACACTATTAATATTTTATGCTCCTTCTCATAATTAAAATCCTATTATTAATTCTTTTGTCTAGAATATTTTGGTTAACTTAATATTTTAAGCATTTTTTGTTTCTTTTACGATTCTTCAAAATCATGCTTTTGACTCTATATATTGCTCTTTGTATAGCAGTACATATGTTCTTAATTCTCCACTTTCTGATTCCATTGCTTTTGTGTAGTTTTTTGTATGTTTTTAACCAAAGTAATCAGTACAGGAAATATGCTACAAAAGCTGAGCAGTTATTTCCTGAAAATTCAGAGAGCTTACCCTGAAATCAATAATTTGTGGGCAAATAGCTATTTCTCAAGTCTAAGAAATATTTGAAAATGCTAGCCAGACAATTTTTGATAATAACCTTATGATAAAATGGTAATTATACTCTAAACCTCTAAACAAAGTTCTGGGGATCCCCCAAATGTGTTAAGTGACACTTCAGCTTCTGAACCCCTAAATCCTGGCATAATTGCCTGGGTAACATTTAAACTACTTATAAGTGGCTCCAACACTCTGCACTAATTTTCTGCAACCCAATTAGCAACACTTGGCAAAAAAGAAAGTGACCTTCATCTTGTGAATTGCTAGCAACTCGGATAGTGAAAGAGCCAAATGGGCCAACGGAGGTCATTGAATTTATACCCCATTTTATATATCAGGAAAACTAAAGACCATGAAAGTTAAGGAACTTGGCTGAAGTGACACAGTGTGCTAAGCAAAGCTCAAGCCCTGGCTGGCAGAAAAAGACTGCTTGTGCCTTTCTTGAAAGGAAAATGCCAACTCTGATATTTACACTGCGATTAATGACTTTTCACTCTCTACTGTATCGTGTTTCCTTATGTGTGGAGAACAAACTTGGGGACCAATTTAGAATGCAATGTTCTCTTTTCAAGACTAAAATATTATGAGAAGAAATCATTGGTTTTGCAATATTCAGGTAACAACAACCCAACTTTATGATTTTATCAGTACTGTTTTATTTAAGTGCCTAAATACTTAAAGACTGAGAAAGAAAGTTAAAAAAATCCTTCAATGTTCCTGGAGAGATATAAAGTAAGGATTGTTATTCACATGGTTTGCATTCGATAATGGAAAACAGGCTCAGACTCTGGCCAATGGTAAGTGTGGAGAGAAGCTCACAGGAACAGCTTTGGAAGGTAAACACATCTCTCAGGCTTTCTAATGGCTGTGAAGATATGTCCTTGGAATCCTCAAATGGTGGAAGAACAAAGTTGCCAAGTACCAATCACTATAGAGCAGTACTTCCAGCACAGGCAAAACCCAAGGGAGTCATGGTCGTGACGGCAAATGAGTAGGAAATTGTAAGGAGTAAGCTGAGCATTTTAAGCTTTTCTGTCTGTAATGGAATAATAGCCAAAATATTTCAAAGAATACAAATGTCCCAACAGAACCAAAAAAATCATCAAAGGAAAAGTCTACTTCCTGAAATATAAGTGATAAGATCAATATATAAATTAGTAGAAGAAGCTAACTCAGACGATCTTATCTTATAGAGGAAAACAACATGATATGAGTTTAACATATTAACACTTAAAATGCATACTAATGAGGTCGCAAACTAATTTCTTCTATAACAATCCATCTCAATTATTTAATTTGGAAACTCTTTCTGGTACTGGTAAACACTTTAGTATGAAGAAATTATTTTGATCAAAGCTTTATACATAGACTAACGCTTCACTTTATAGAATCCCTAAAATTTGGTCATTCTAGATGACATGTTTCCAGTATAACAGAGGAGTTATCTCTCCACATAGCAAATACAGTATACACTTTATTTCACTTAACATTCTGACAGAAAATCATTCTAAAATACATTAAACTTTATGAGGCCTTCCTTAAAAGTACCTTGGGCATAATGTTATTTTCCCTGATGACCCAGTCATCACTGTGAATATTAACTATCATACTGTGCTATAATAAAATTACTTCTGGGAGGCCCTCAGAAATGTATGTTTTCTATTGTCCTTAGAATGACAGCATGTCAGAACTAAGCAGGACTTGGGAGTTTGTCCAGCTTTATCAATTACAGATAAGGACACTGATGTCAAGACAGGAGTGATGTGATTTAATTAAAGGGACATAAACAGTGACCTTCCCCAGGTCTCCCAACTTCTTATATGGAGTCCTTTCAATTACCCCACATTCTATACCACAGTATATGTGCTCATTAGTTCCTTTGCCTGTTGTTTTATAGTTCTTCTCTCTCCTCCTTGTTATGTTCTATGCTCACTCACCACTGTTGCCAGGGACACAACCTCCTCCACCCTGTAACTGTGCACTCTGATGAAGAGTTGTGGCACTGTGAGGGAACAGAGAGACCATGGTCATTGGAAGGTGATGGCTTCAAGTTAAGTTCTGGGGAGTGCCCAGGTAAAATTTAGTGGAGTGATCTAAATTTTGGAGAGGAAATTAATCTGGACCTTAATCAAGGTGTCTAACCAAACACTGGAGTTGAAGTTACAGAGCAAGGTGGGGAAAGGGTGAAGGAACCAAAAATGTCAAGAATGAAGTATGGAAGGAGCAAGCTATGAGAGGTGGCCTAGATGAATTCAAAAAACAAAGATGTCTGTGCCTCCTTTTAATCTCATTCTAGAGTGATTGTATTTGAAACTAAGCACAATGGATAAGAGAGAGAATGCCTGCTTCTTTTTACAGCCCCTCAGCCAGTCCAAATTTGAAACTGACTTAGGAAAGAACCCATGCCTTGGATAACCATGACATGGGTGTCATAGGGATGTGAGTGAATGACCTGATGGACTTAAGCAGTGATAATAGACACTGGGTATAAGGTATGGGGCCTGTGGTGGTTCAGAGTCTTATTCATTGACTTCCTGGTAGCAGCTTTTCCTGGCCTTGTCCCAGAGCCCTGAGATTTCAGAACAATTAAATTCCACATGGGTGAGCTGTTAACTTATCATTTTGTTTCCATGTCAATAAATAGACAAGGCAACAATCCAGTTTAATAATAGAGGGGGAAATAGCATTTGAAAAACCAGTTATATTTGAGCCTGTTCTAACAAGATGGCTAATTTTAATTTTTTAAAAGAAAAATCCCTTCATCTAATATGAGGTGATTGAGGTGCCCAGGGGGTGAATGACTTTTCCAGGGTGATACAATGGCAAGACCATTGCTTCTGATAAAAATGATCCAGTATTAGAGGCTTGCTCTGCAAGGGGTGGTCATAGGCTGGGCTATTACCATTTCAGAGAGGAAACTGCTCCCCAGGTAGTGGGCAGAGCAGAATCTGCTGTGCTTTCTTTCTCACTGTTTTCTGGAGTGGCAGAAGGAAGGCTTGCTTTGCTGCATAGTCTAAAAGACAAATTGGTATTCTCTGTAGGAACAGACAGGATGATTCATGCTGTGTGGTATGTAATTAAGGTCTCTGAACTCAAAGTGAGCAAGCCAGGACGTTAGTAATCTTGGGAGAGGAGTGGCTCAAGAGGGTAGCCATACCTCATTCTTTATTTCACTCCCTTTGAGGTAGGAGAGTTAATCTTCTCCAAGATAAGAGGATGTACCTAGAATAGAAGTGATTTCTAAGATTTTATCTTTCCTGCCTCATGATCTCTCAGTTCTAGCATAAAAAAAAAGAACTTTCATATATATGAGTTTTTTATTTCATTCCCAAGAAACTAGGTTTTTCTCTCATCCTTTGTTCTTTGAAGCATTCATTCAATTCTTGAGGTCCTACAACTTACTAGAGGGCCAAACACTTCAAAGCCACATATTAAAAGACAAAGTGGTCCCTGCTTTCACAAAAGTCTACAGTCTAGTTGGAGAAATGGAGATGTAAATAAATTGCATGCGTACTTCCCTAGCTGTGTCACTACGGCTAAAATAGTTAAATTCCATTATCCCAGTCTCAAGTATAAAATGACAATAAAACTTATCTTGACAGTGGTGTTATGAGTATGAAAGAGTGCGCGTATATAAAGAGTAGTGGGCCTCGCACATATTAGGCATTTCGCACAGTTAGAAAGTGCCAACACAAACTAGTAAGTGTTCTAATCAAGCAAGGTATGATACAGAAGGGGAAAGACAAAGGAAAGGGGAGGCTATTCTTCTCACAAGTGGACATCTGTTACCTTATAACTGCCCAGGCAATTTCCTTGGATAAGTCCACATCCAACATGCTCAGCCTGTGTGTTTCTGAGGGAGGTTACGTCATTTTCAGTTACATAGCATGGCAAGTAGCCTTTTTAAAGCTTTAGCATGGTTTGGGCTACAAAGGAAGCCTAAATTATAGCACCTTACAAAATGGAAAAAAAATTCATGGAGCTCTTACCTTTTAGGATTTGCTTTCTGAGATTGCACAGAAGAGGGAAGAGTGAAAGAAGGGTGGAAAGACAAGTCAGGAAGCTGGACTCTATTGTGAAAATGTCCAAGCGCCATTTTATGACAAGGGTTGGCTAATATTCTACCACTACATTGTTTATGTTTAAGTACAATAAGTCCTCCCCATCTCCCAAACCTGTTATAATTTGTCCTATGCACAAAAGTCTTGTGTAAGGGTTTCTAATTATTTGTTTCTCTGGAAAATGAGGCAACTTGAGCTCCATATCTGTGTTGACAAAGAATGGAACAGTTGCATGCAAGGATTGGTACACTGATCTGCAAACTAAACTCAGTTGAAGAAGCTTCAGTAACATATGGCCAAGAGAATGTCCATTACACATGACAATCATCACAAAGTTGGATGGCAAAAGGGCATGGGACTTTTCTAGGGCATGGAATACTGATTTGATCCCATTTTATCTACTTTTGAGGAAAGGGATACCTTAGCTGATGTTGAGGTTTTATTTTAAGTCCTGTTCAGGTTCATTTGAACTCTGATGGCAACAGACAGTTTGAGTCCCTTGTTTAAATCCCTGCCCTGGTTCTCAACCAGCAGCATACGACAGCCAAACTGTGTGGTGCCTATTTCAGAGAGTAGCAATTGACTAAGCATCAACCAATTAGGTCATGGGGTTTCTACCACAAAGTCACAGGAAAGTTGCTAAGAGTTCTCTGAAATCACCCTTCTACTTAGGTGAGGAACGTAATTGAGATGGAGTGTCTGTGGCATCATGCAATGCTATGTGAGCTCTTAAGAACCTTTTGACATGCATGTGCACCATCTGGAGATTTTGTTAACGTGCAGAATATGATTAGTAAATCTGGGATAGAGCCTGAGATTCTGCATTTCTACAGAGGATGCTGACGCTGCTGGTCTGGGATCCACACTGGAGCAGTGAGACTAAATCAGCTCATGACATAGCAAACAATAGAGGAGCCTGACATATATTAAGTAAATTAACCTCATCATAGATAGAATTCCTTGAAACTTAACATCTCTTGGAGAGATAAAAGAAGGTACTACTGGAACCCTGTCAGAGAAGCTGAATTCCTTCGGTAGCCTGGTGAGCAGAGGCTTTTGAGTTTTTGGTAGGCCTCACATAATATCAAAACCTAGGCATCTGATTGGAAAGTCTAATACCAAGGACTAGAGAGAATTTTGAGAAGGAGCAATACCGAATCTCAAGTAAAAAACAGAATATAAAGAATAAAAATAACAATTACTACTATTTGTTCAATGTTTATCATCTACTAGACAACCTTTTAAGCATTTCAGCATTTAATTCTTAATGTCACAGTAACACTATGAGGTAGGAACAATTGTTTTCTTTATTTTAGAGGTGAGGAAACTGGGACTAGGAGAGGTCAAATTACTTGCTCAAGGCCACACAGCTAATAATTAGCAAGACAGCTGTTTGAACACAGCCCTGCTCTACAGTTCACACACATAAGCCCTATGCTCCCTCCATTCGTCAATCTCCACTGCTCTACTGAAATAGATTTTGCTTTGGAGACCAATTATCTCTATGATTCAAGATGTAATGGACATTTTTGGACCTCTAAGCAACCCTAAATGCTGCAGACCCTTCTTCTTTCTTCCCCTGGTCTTTAGAGCATGGACTCTCCTAGTTTGTGTCCTATTTTCCTAGAATTCCTCTCAGTTTTCTTTTCTGTGTCCTTCTCCCCTATCTGTCCATCAATCACTGGAATTCCTCAGGGCTGAGCAGAATCTCTCCTGTATGTTTACTCTGTAGTTTCTTCCAATACACAATATTGACCACTTCTTGGATTATCAACTCTACTCAGATGACTCTAGGTCTCCACTCTCTTCTGAAGTGTAGAATCATATATCCAAGATGATGGCTTTATTTATATGTCTGAAAGGTAGATCAATGCATTAAATCTACAATGAAGTCCATCTCCCCTCTCCACATAACACCTTGTAGCAGAGGCTGCTGTCTATGCCATACCCACAGCCTCCTGGCTTTATTATTTGCCTACCTCCAGCTTCCAACTTCCAGTTTGCATTTCTTGTCTGAATGTTTTACCTGTGGTTGGAGTTCACTCTGCCTACCCCACCCTACATGGCAAGTAGAAGAGCTAGAGAATTGATGTCCACGAGTAAGCTAATCATTGCCAGAAAAAGGGCCAGGGCATAAATAACCTAACTCCTTTTCTCTTCAGGTGGGTACCTCTGGGGCACAGTTTCCATCCTGGCTTCTAGAGTTCCCCAACAAGCATGGGCTCCTTTACTCCATAGTAAATTCTTCGGGAATATACATTTTATGACCTACCTTCCCTTCTCTGTCTTACTTGTGTACTTCCCCATGAGTGTTTCCTGAGATCAACTTTCAAGCAAACCACTTGCCTTTAAACCCCATCTTGGGGTCTTCTGCTGGAGAAGACCACACCAGGATACATCTTCCACCTGATTTTCTTCAAGTCCTCCCTTCTCAATGAATGGGTACACCAACAGCCTAATTCCACTGGCTGGAAACTGAGAGTCTTCTTTGACCTTTTCTGCTTCCTTCCACTCCAGATCTATTATCAGTAAATCCTACAAATCCTAACCTTTCAATAGCTTCAGGGTGTCTACTTCCCCATCTCCTTTATCACCTTCTATTCTAATCACCATCATTTCTCACTTGGAAAGGTAAAAAAAAAAAACAAAATAAAAACAAAACCAAATAAAAAACACCTCTAACTGGCTTCCACACCCACTGTTGACCCCTACAAATCAGTCTGCAGCAAGTATATTGTACAGACCTTCTCATGTCACATTCCCCAAGAGCCCCCTTTGGTGTCTTTCAGTGGCTTTTAGGTTAATGAGAGACAAGCTTAATATAATCAGACAACGTACTGAACGATTTGTTTTTCTTTCCTCTCCAGTTTGATCTTGCATCAAACTACCCCTCACACCCTGAGCTCCACCCAGTCTGGACCTTAAACCACTGCTTCGGTATTTTCAAATTCTCTAATGAATTTTAGTGAAGTGTGAAAATAATTTAGTTCATCAAGATCAGCATTTTATTTTAATGAAATGGGAGAAGAGAAACCGATCAGAGTATTATTTGTTAGATCCCCCTCCCATTATATGTGTACTGCATCATGATGAAAAATCTATTTGTAACCAAATACCATAATCAGAGGAAGCCTGCAAAATAATGCCTTAAGCATACTATGTTCTCTTCCACCGAACCTCAGCAGATGCTGGTCTGTCTTCCTGGAGAGCTTTACCCCAATTCTTTGTCTACGAATTTCTATGCACCCTCCCAATATCAACTGCTTCCATGCTAGGGTCCAAAGACCTGGTGGGGGTGTCGAGGGTCTGAAAAACTATCCTCCAGGCAGCACCACATGTAGCTGAGGAGAATTCAACACACCCAATGGGGAGGATTCAAGGTAAGAGCCGTGAAGAATCTTAATATTAGGCTGCAGAATGGCTACCAACGACATGTAGCCAAAAGATGTCTGGGAGAGAGGGTAGGAAGTGGAGCCTGCAGAAGCTCGTCAAGCCATCAGACTGCAGCTGCAGGACTTTTACAAAACATTCCACCACACTATGAAGGACAAACTGGAGGCTGAGAAAATAGAGCCAAGATAGCATGTTTAGAAAGCTAGTTCCGCAGCCCAGGTGAGAGCCGGTAAGCACCCTTGTGAAGATGGCAGCTGTAGTGTTGAGAGGAGGGTGGACCTGAGAGAAGTCAAGGAGGGAGAATCTGTAAGACTGAGTCACAATGCAGTCTATCTTATATATTTATTAGGCACGTAAGAGTTAATTTATACAGTCTCCAGAACCAACTTAATAGGGTGAGGGCCCTAAGGCTGGTTAAAAAAAAAAAAAAATAACGTATTCCTGTTTCCACTCACTGGCAGAAAGTGCATATATTCTTATTTTCCTATTCGGTGAGACAGGAGAGTTCTTAGCTATAGGTAATCTGTGGAGACACGCAGCCACGGTTTTAGAGATGGGATGAATCTAAATCTCCTAGCTGGGGGCAGGAAACTGCAGCTCAGAGCTTCACTACCCTGCAAGCCGAGGGCCATGGCTGCAATCAGAACACAGAACTTGAACCAGCCAGAGGATGGTCATGAGTGGTCAAAGGTGCAGTTCCTGAACAGGGCCCATGTGAGTTTCTGCCTTCTATATCGGCAAGCCCAAGAGGCTTTCCTAGTCCAAACAGGGTCTGTTTCCCCTGATAACTACTGACTGGGGCACCACGGCATACATCGCCCCTTGGTGACTAAGGCAGGAATTGCTGGGTCCCTGACTCCCTACAGGAGTTCAGTTTGTATGTAACTGAAGAAAAACAGTTATTTTTTTTTTAATGAGGACGTGGATTAGAGGATGGTAATGGAAATAGGAAAAAGAACAAATATCAGAGACAATTTGGGAAAAAGGTAAAAGGGCTTAATGTCTGACAAAGGATAAAGGATAAAAAGAAAAGAAGGACTAAAGAAGAGCACAAGACTTGCAGACTGGGAAGAAAGCAAGTACCACTGACTGAATTGGGGTCACCTGGGGAGGAGAGGTATCCTAGGTCACAGAGAGAAATACCATTAACTCAGTCTGGGATAAGTTAACTTTGACAGGAGAGCAGGATATGCATGTGGAGATTTCCTGCTGATGTGTTATTTGGGAAAAATGTTTTATATCACCTTAGACAGTTTTATTTCCACTTGGAGTCAGAAAGACGAGCTTAGCAGTTATAGCAAGAAGGATCAAGGCCTAAAGAGGTGCATAAATTGCAGGGGAAAGTATCGATCGCAGTTTTGATCATCTGAGCTGATACCCAGGAAACCTGCACTATCTCCCCATATATACAGGCAGGAGGAGAGAAGACAGAGGGCTGAGAGGGTCTCTTTCTTCCCTTTTTCTGATGCATCAAAACCAATACCACACAAAGCTGCCCCGCTATGACTGCTGGGGGCTGGCAGCCAGCCTCCGATATCACCCCCAGAGTCTGGTTTTCACATCGCTGCTCAGCCTGAGAGAAATGTTCAAAAAGGCTGTCTGGAGAGGTTGCTTGTGTGGGGGGCGGGGGCCATTTCTCACAGATGCTGACATAGCTGGAGGAAGGCTAGCAGTTTGGAGGGTAGGGTTGATGACAGAAAACTGGGGGAAAGAGTTGTGGAGAGAAGAGAAGCAAGAAAGGATGGAGCTGAATTTAGGTTCAGATGTTAAGATCGACACAGACAAGAGGCAAAGAGGAAGAGTGTGTAAAGCCCTGTTAGTTCCCAGAAAAGCAACTTCTGTGAAAGTCAGACTCACCACAGAGAACTGAAGAGACGCAAAGGCTTTGAAGTTCATTTCGTCCACCCTCCCCCACTTCCCACAAACACGCAGACCCACGGCTTCCACAGAGGAAGTGACTGAGCCAGAGGAGTCACATGACCTGCTGGTAGCCACACAGGCAGCTGTCAGTGGTAGGATCTGCCTGTACACTTAGGATTGCAGACGCCCACCCCAGGGGCCTTCTTAATGTCTATAGTACATCACAAAACCTGCTGTCGATGGGTAAATGTAAACCCTAAAAATTTGGAGAGTCGTTACAGGTATCTGATGAATAGAATAAATTATCGAGGTAGTGATAGGGAATATCTGTGATGAAGGATAAGATAGATTTGAGATAACTTACATTCCATATAACATACAAAATAGATCTGAGGTCCCCAAAGTAGGTCTCTCAGAAATGGTAGTGTTCTCCTTTCCACTGATCTCTAATGCCTGTTCCCGCAGAGTTTCTGGTCTCCTCTGTGGGCTCAGTCTCCTACTTCCCCTTCTAAATCTGGTCCTGTTTCCAGGGCCTGGAGGAACTCTGAACAAGCAGTGCAGCAACAAGGTCAATGCTGTTCTAACCTCTGTATTTGAAATACGATTGCTTCAGGCTGGTGTGATCTCTACCTCCAAGATTCAACTTCCTTAACAGGCTCTTGACCCACATCCTAGTATCAACCAATACAACCATAATTTTTCTTTTCAATATTAATTTATTTATTTTGAGAGAGAGAGAGAGAGAATGCACACACACAAGAAGTGAAGGGGCAGAGAGAGAGAGAGAGAGAGAGAGAGAGAGAGAGAGATTCCAAACAGGCTCCATGCTGTTGGCACAGAGCCCAATGCAGGGCTTGAACTCAAGAACCATGAGATTATGACCTGAGCCAAAATCAAAAGTTGGACACTTAATTGACTGAGCCACTCAAGCACCCCATAATTGCCCTTTCCAATTCTAAAATACTATTCCTAGTCTTCATTTTGAATTCTACACCCTACGTGTCTCACCTCAAACTTCTGTAAGAGCCCACAGGCTCTAATCATGGCACCATTCCTCCTTCTTCACAATCTTGACTGTCAAATTTAAAGACCAGTCTGTGTACTCAGGTCACTTGTTGCCTGTTCTGTTTGTTGTGGCTTGCTATCTGGACTGACCCTACTCTGGCCTCTGGGTTCATAGCATTTATTTGCTTTGTTCCCCACCTCCCTTACACTCACTGTCTTCCAAAGTGAATCATCCTGGCCCAAATAAGATGCTGACAATTTGAATTTGGCAGCAGAAAATAAAGAAAGAAGAAGATGAAAGCTAAAAGTTAAGGAGAAAATAGGGCCTCTTTTAGAAACAATTACTAATATACCTAAAGGTGAAAAAAGTATCTAGTCCAGAGTAAGTATTCAGGGTTGTGCTGCTCTTAGCAAATTTACCTGGTAATCTCAGTAAATTAACATAAGAAAAGTTTGTTTCTTCCTTCTCATAAATATCCAGTGGCTGTTTGAGAGGTGATGGAGAACTTGCTTTGAGTAGGAGTTAGGAACCTGGGCTAAAGGAGGCCACAGCTACTGGAAACTTCTTTATAGGAGCAAGTTTCCCTCTATTCCTGGCAGCTGAAGAGAGACTAGAAGATCATCAGGGGGTTTTCATTTCCTCAGCCTGGAATTAACACATATGACCTCTCATTGCTCATTAGCTAGAGATGGGCATAGTCCCTCCCATATGCAGAATGTCCAAGAAGCCCTACCTCTCCTGGCAGCCCGAAGGAGATGGGAACCAACTGGAAACCCAGAATGCTAGCGGCGGCCAGTGCACTGAGGCCAGTCACTGTGGCTCTCAAAGTCTTAACATCGTTGTTTAGCTAAAGTGTTAATGCACTCACAGTTATGACAATACTTCTCATATTTAGCTCACAATAAGCAAAAATTTTTGCAGTAAGTGGGATGAAAGGAATGAATATATGCTAATTGAATGAGGAAATGACAGTATGTGTATTAGGGGCTGAGAGAAAGTAAGGTACCAGAATGGCTGTGCTGCTACAATTTTATTTCACTGTTTCTGCTTGTTTTATTTTTGTGGCTTGTGGAGAATTTTTTTAAAGTTAGTTTTTAATGTGCAGTTTGCATTTAATGAACTGATATTAAAAATAGAGCATTTACCTCTCACTTTTATGAGTAATTGCATATAATATTCAAGAGCATAAAATAGCAAGGATGGCTTATTAAAAGCAACTTGTAGTGTTTCCATATGGAGCAGGCTTGCAAATAGTAAAATCATATGCATCATTTTTATCAATATCATGATTTAATCCTAGAGTATCAAGTGCACATCTATACATACCAAAACTTGTAGTCATAGCCCTTTATAAACAAAGCCATGATAATTCAATACATGTATTAATTATGGCACTAGTTTATCTAGACCTGGCATTACCTTTAAACTCTTTGCATAAATTGAATATTTTGCCAAAAGTACACTAAAAATAATGAGAAAACAAAGCTGTTGAATTACCCTTTATTATGGCTTGCTCTTGTTCCCCATATGCTGAAAAAATTTTGAATTGTTCATTTACATTTAACTCACAGAGTACCTTTAATACACCTTAAAGTAACAGTCTAAAGCAGGATGTGGCTGGCTGTCGCTCTGCTCATCGACTTGCCTGGTGACACCTCCGTGGGGTGCAAGGACAGGACTCCCCCCAGTGTCTTCACATCTCATGACATCACATCAGATGAGCAGCAGGAAATACAGGTTAAGAAATATTTCTCCTCTAATTTCACAAAATGGGGTTTGCACAGCCTCATTTTCTCTATGAAGAGTGCCACAGAAATGTGTTGGCAATGTCTAATCCTCAGCATCACAAGATTGCAGTTTGCAAGACATCTTCTCAAAGCCCCTCCATCTAAGCACACTTGGCCCCCATGAGGATGACAAACTTGACCTGTCCTCTCTTCCCCAGCTGTGTGGGTTCATGGGCACAGGGCAGCCAGCTCTGTCTACGGAATTGAAGATCTTCTTAATCCTAAAAGCACATAAATGCTGGTATTGATTTTAAAAAGCCAGTCTCACACAGGTTAACAAAACCTTTACTGTCATTTGGTACAAACTGAAGTGACTCTTTCAATATCACCTGTCTTCCTATTGGGAATAGTTGCCAAACCAGAAAAAAATACCTAGTAAGACCACACTGAAATTCAACAGGATATACAAAGGAAGAGCAAAACTCACTATGGCATAACTCCCACATTTGTAGAAGGTTAGAATTTAAAATATTTTTTCAGATCTAGTAAAAGACCAATCCATAAAACATTTTTACATGGGGCGCCTGGGTGGCTCAGTCGGTTAAGTGTACGACCTTAGCTCAGGTCATGATCTCCCAGCTGGTCGATCTGATCCCCATGTTGGGCTCTGTGCTGACAGCTCAGAGCCTAGTTCTGTGTTTCCCTCTCTCTCTCTGCCCCTCCCCTGCTAGTGCTGGGTCTGTTTCTCTCTCAAAAGTAAATATTAAATTTTTTTTAAATTTACAAATCTTTAGACACTAATTTTTCTAAATATATTATCTGGCAAGAAAGAGTTTACTACTGCCTAAAAAGGACACCTGAGATGAGATAAAAAAATATATACTTCTGAAACAGAAATCAACTCACAAATATTTTTCACTTGGATACCCATTTTATAAATTAAAAAAACTGAATGAGAAAGTTTATAGGACTGGTACTAAAACTGATTTGTAAATAGAGCAACAAATAGAATGCTTTTTCCCTAACTTTATTCAAATATCTGATTTAAGATTTGTTGGTACTCAGCTTCTTCTAAAGATCTGTAACAACGGAAATGCTTATTTATGCATACATTGTAAGAAATATTCTAACTAAAGCCTAACAAACATTTTTTTTCAAAAAGTTTCTATGTATATTTCAAAAACTCCAGCATCATGTCTAGATGTCTTTTCTTTTTCCTTCTCTTTTCTCTTTTCTTTTTTTCCTTGAGATTCTCACAGGGGACAAAAAGAGGAAAAATGAGATTTCATCAGAGGACAGTTCTGACCCAGAAAGGGAGAAAGAAGACCTTTAACATAAAGAACATCTGAGTCAAATCTTTAAAAAGGGGGTAAGGGATGTTATTCTTCTCGTGGATGTAAAGAAAGTTACAAAGTTTTTTGTTGCTTGAACAGGGACAAGATTTTCTTACAAGGCTCTGAAAGATTTCACAGTTGAAAAGTAATATGAAAAACAGTAACTTCTGGCACTAAATGATTGTTATAAAGCTCACCACCTTCAATAAAAAGATGCTTCTGTTCAATTTCCAGTCACATCAAATTCTCATTATAAGCAGCTAAATCCCATCTCTCCATGAGCCAGACTGTATCAAAAGTAGCGGCTTTATGCATTGAGTTTTGTAACACACACTTACATCCCATATATCCCAAGTCACAAAGCAAATTCTGTGACTTTTTCCCCTTGGTGAATGACAGGCTTGGATGCTAAGCTTCGGTGAGGCCACAGACAGGGGAGCACTGTGACCAATGTGTCCTTAAAAATAAAGAAATTCTGCTGCTTCTTGGAAACAGAAGAGTCCAGTTCCCAAGTGCTTGCATAAAATCCATTTTTGTGTTAAAGAAAAAAAAATTAAAGTTGCTGAGAGTTTAATTCAGAATCCATGAGGAGGAAAATTAGAGAAGCAATAAGGCAAAAAAACCCAAAAACCCCTGGGGTAGAAAACTCAAAAGCCTATTTAATAATTTCCATGCCCTTCTCACATCTCATGCTATTTGCAAATATCAGATATTGCTATATTTCTTCTAAGGTCTGGTGAGAAAATGAAATTAAATGCCAATGAAGTTAAAGTTCCCAGACTAACCATGGAAATCAGGACAGAAAGGTGCAGACTCTAATAATTAATGCTAGGGTTCAGAGTGTAAGCTCTAAGTCAGAGCATAACCCACCTTAACCAGAAACAGGCCAACAGACTTGACCTTGGATGGCTTTGCCCTTTAAGGAAAGCTCTTTTTAGCAGTGAAGAGCCCCTCTAGTAGGCAGAAAGATGAATATCACTTTCAAAACAGAAAATAGGTCAACTGATATCACAGAATGAAAGCTAGGTATTGTCAATTTTTTAAGGCTATAAAGCTGAAAAATGAAAGGTAACATTCAAGGATACAAGAATGGTATTTTTTCTGATTGGCAGAATGTCCATTCTCATACTTAGAGTCTGTAGTTTAATGTGACTGGGAATGTTGGCTTCATTTTAAGACTTAACCAAATCCAAGTAATTAAATGGGGCATGCTTATTTATATTGCTCATGAATAGATACAAAGCGTACTTTTAAACAGGCTAATTGAAGAGGAATTAGGTGACAGAGCCAGAAAAGACAGTTACATTTGGCAATGGAATAGTTTGAAGATAAAACAAAATCAGGGTATTTATAAGGTGAGAGCAGTGATAGTGATGAAATATTAGAATCCAGTTTATAGTTACACTGTAAATGACAATTATAAATTTATATACATTAGACCCACGCAATAGATTGCAAAATCAGCCATAACACTTTGTAATGCTTCCAATCAAAAAGTGATGTCAATTTTCCCATCATGAATTTGGGCTGGTGTTGTCATTTGCTTTGGCTAATTACAAGTGGCAGAAATGATTTCATGCCAGTTCTGAGAATAATCCTCAGAAGAACTTTTAGTTTTTCCTCCCATCTCCTTCTCCCACTCTCTCTCTCCCATTTCTCTCTCAGAACCTGCTGCCTCCATCTGAATACACCTCAAGCCCGGTCAGTCTAGCTCTATATAAGATGCAGGAGCCACTGGAAATAGCCACTGCTCCAGTCAACAATCGGCCGAAGCCACCTGCGGCGAAGCCACCCAGATGACCAGCAGCTGACCACGGACAGGTGAGTAGCCTCAGTTTTATCAGAGAAACTGCCCAACTGATCCCAGGGCAAGCTGTCAACCACAGAATTACAATCTAAGTAAGTTGTTATTTTAAGCCTCCAAGTTTTGTGATGATTTGTTATGCAATAAAAATTATAGAATCCATATATTCTAAGAAGCTTCATATAAGTCTGTTATTAACTCAGTTTGCCACGCCTTTATTATTAACTACACGCCAGACATGACAGAGCTCAGTAGTAGTACATTCGGGAGACAGAGCTCCTTGGTGCACGGTCCATGCTGAGGATGCCAGGAAGATATCAGAGTGAAGACTCAAAACACATTTATGAGTGGGCCATGCAAAGTGAGCAGGGAGACATATTTTAGTGAGAGCGAATGGTAAAGGTATAGAGAAGATTAATAGCAAGGTATGAGCAGGAAACGACAGAAATTTATATTAATAGAATGTCAAGTTTTAGTCAGGGAATCCAGTAAATGAGACTAGTGAAGTTAGTAAGAATCACACCATAAAAGGCTTTGGCTGCACTCATAAACATCACGGGATGTTTGATACAGCCCTAGACCAGTAGTTCTCCAACTACAGGGCACATGAAAATCATCGGATGGTGTTAAGTATAAAACGCTAGGATTCTATCACCCATAAATTCTGAGTCAGCAACTGTGATGGAGGCCAGATTTTGGGCTTCAAGTTTTTTATCTTAAATTTTTATTATGTAACCCAGGAGGGTCTGATAAAGACTGTTCATGTACCTTACTTTTTAAAAAATCAGTAGGCAGTGAGAGGTCTCTTGAAGTGATTTTGAAGAGAGTGACTTGAGCATTCTCTATATTATTTTTAGATTGCTATTTGAGACTAAGTTTTCTGGCTGTGGTCTGGTAGGTAAATTAAAAATGAGCCAAGCGAATGAGTGAATGAGCCAAGAATGATTGGAGTAATGGAAGATGGAGGAGAGGTGACGTGTCAAGGATGATACATAGATTAAATTAGATTTGAGATATCTTAAAAATATCCAGAAAGCATTGCTTTGAAAGTTAGAGGTGCTGATTTAGGAAGAACTCCCACAGAATTAAGAGCAAAATGTGGCCATTCTGACATTACAGTCCCAGGAGCCATTAAACAGATGTGTCCCAGGCAATCTGCCATGTATGGCCACCCTACTTAAAAAGTAAAACGTGTCATTCAAACTCCCTTGTGACCACTCCTGTCTTGTTTCACTAGTTTGGGCACAGAAGACCGAATAGAGTGGTTTGAGAAATTAAAGAAGTTCAAATGTGAAAACAATCTACACAATCCTTTTAAGAAAATATAAAGGATGTAGAAAAGTATCAATAAGAATATTTAAAAATTTAACTACTTATACATTTTTGGTGAACAACCTTGGGGAGTCTCTTGCCCATATATAATTTTAAATTAATAGGGCATTTGACTTAAATTGTATTGTTATATATTCTATATATGATATGTAATAAAAATGTGTCTTCTCACTCAATAATAGTTTTTTTAATAGCTTATTTTCAAATTGATTTCCATATCACACCCAGTGCTTCTCCCCACAAGTGCCCCCCACCATGACCATCATCCCCTTTCCTCCCTCCCCCTCCCCTTCAGTCCATGGTTCATTTTCAGTATTCAGTAGTCTGTCATGATCTGTGTCCTTCACTCTCCCTACCTCTCTTTCCCACTTCCTCTCCCTATGGTCTTCTGTTAGGTTTCTCAATAATATTGTTATCCTACATGTTAATAATCTACATCAGGGCTAAGAAGTATTTTCTATAAAGGGCTAGATAACAAATACTTTAGGCGGGGTCAGCCTCTTGGACCCAGTTGTAGCTGCTCAACCATTCTCTCTGCCCTGTAGCATGCAAGCAGCCTTAGACAACATGTAACCGGATGGACACGTGATCTGACCCAGAGGCTATAGTTAACATACAGTGTTATATTAGTTTCATGTGTACAATATAGTGATTCAACAGTTCAGTACATCACCTGGCACTCATCATGACAAGAACCCTCCTTACTCCCCATTAACCTACTTCACTCATCCCCCACTTACTTTCCCTCTGGGAACCACCAATCTGTTCTCTATAGTTGAGTCAGTTTCTTGGTTTACCTCTCTCTCTCTCTCTCTCTCTCTCTCTCTTTTTCTCTCTGGTTCCCCCCCCAATCTCTCTCTCCTTTCTCTCTCCTCTATCTTTCTTTCTCTCTTTTCCCCCTTTTCTCAAGTGCTTTGTTTCTTAAATTCCACATATAAGTGAAATCATGTGATATTTGCCTTTCGCTGGCTGACTTACTTCACTTAGCATTATATTCTCTAGCCCTATCCATGCCATTGCAAATGGCAAGATTTCATTCTTCTTATGGCTGAGTAATATTTCATTATATATATGTATATATATATATGTGTATATATATATATATATATACATATATATACACCTGTATACAGACACTTAGGTTGCTTCTATATCTTTGCTATTGTAAGTAATGTTGCTACAAACACAGGGTGTATGTATCCCTTTAAATTAGTGTTTTTAGTGCTCGCTTAGGTGGCACATATACTAAATTAGTGTTTTTGTATTTTTGGGTAAATACTCAATAGTGATATTGCTGGACCATATGATAACTCTAACTTTCTGAGGAACCTCCATGCTGTTTTCCAGCATGACTCCACCAGTTTGCACTTCCATCAACAGTGCAAGAGGGTTCCTCTGTCTCCATAACCTCACCAACACCTTTTATTTCTTGTGTTGTTGATGTTGGGTGATATTCAAAATCAATTATATGTAGCTGATCATGTTACTTTGATTTGATCATGTCAGGAAGATAAGATGTATAAAATTACAATACAATATATAGTATTATTTAACTTAACAAAACTTACTCAAATCTCCTCAAATGTCCCATAATGTTATTTTTTTGGTCTAGGGTCCAATGTAAAAATCATATGTTGCATTTAGTTGTCATGTTTCCTTAGCTTCCTTTAATATGTAATTCTTCATTCACCTTTCTTTGGTTTTCATGACCTTGAGAATTTTCAAGAGTACTAATATTGTGATACCTCGATGCCAATGAACTCACCTAGTGTCCAAATCTTGGTTTCTAAATACCATCCCCCAATACCAGAATATTGTGAGTCCTTGAAGAAATAGTTGGTTGCAGGATTAGGGCAGAGAAAGTACAAGTTGAGCCTGAAATATCTTGTAGTGTCAGAAAATATGGAAGTGCCTTAAAAGTAGGGACAGAGGGGAACATTTAAAATAAAATAGGAGCCATCCTGAAGGGAACTCCCAAAGGCCAAATCTGGGGAAAGTGAACATTAATGATTGTGATACATTATATTCCAAGGATTAAAACATGAATTCACTTATATATTCATTATAATGAATGAAATAAAATAATATTTATTATTTATATAAATATAAAGAATAAACAAATGAATAGATAGGTAGAAAAGCATAAACTTTTTCTTACTATAAATTTCTTTTTTGTTGTTTTTTTCTTTTTTTATATTTTTTATGTTTATTTTATTTTTTGAGAGAGAGAGAGAGAGAGCATGAGTTGGGAAGGGGCAGAGAAAGAGGGAGACACAGAATCTGAAGCAGGCTGCAGGCTCTGAGCTGTCAGCATAAAGCCTGACACAGGGCTCAAACCCACCAACCATGAGATCAGGAACTGAGCTGAAGTCAGCACTTAACCAACTGAGCTACCCAGGCACCGCTACTTACCATAAATTTCTAACTAGTATCTGTAGATTAAGGAATGATCGAAATAGAAAATCACCATTTGGCAAACACCACAGTAATAATTGTTTCAGGCAGGAGTTATCAGTGGATGCTAAAATTAGTGGTAAAAAAGTATGATAAATAGTGAAATACTTAAGTACTCTCAAATTATATCCTAAGATCCTCATTATGCACAAAGAAATATACTAACCATGTATTGGAGAAATCCAACTGACATCACCTTCACCAAGTTGCCATTTTTAGTAATGGAATAAGCCAACATCAAATGACTTCTGATATGATATGCTGAGAAGGTCATAACCTCAGTGACTGGTATCTTTGCCAAAAATGCAAAACCTGAATTTAATTTAAATATGTGGAAACATCAGAGTAAATGTTTATGCATTGTCAGAACGTAGTTGACCTACTGTTAGACACACGAGGGTACACTCATGTGTCAGATATACTTTCAGTCTGGGCTTCATTTCATTCATGAAGAAATCCATTGAAAGATGTTGAAGAGTTAAAATTACAGGTTAAGAACCATACCTCAAGAAGATTAATCTGGCAGCAGATAACAAGATCCAAAATCAAGGGTAAAAATAAAAGATATAGAAGGCATTGATGCCTGTTAGGATTCTGGCACATTATTTCAAAGTGCACTGTCATAATAATCTCAACTAGGGTAATTGTCACAGAAATGAAGGGGAGAGTAAGCTGAGAAATAATATGAAGAAGCTTCGGAATGATTTTTCTCCTGATTGAATGTGAAGGAGCTGGAGAAGCTGTGAAAGGAAAGTCCCTCTTTTACTACACTGAGCAGGCAGCAGGAAGGGTCAGTCTCCAGGCTGGGAAAGAGAAAGATTGTATTTTCCATTAAAAAAACTTAATTTAAAGAGAACATGTAGTTTTCCAGTAAGCTTACTACAATGTCAGTAGGAACCATCATTTAAACCCACATCTTCTAGGTTCAGAAATTTCTATGGCCTGCATGAAGATCAGGGTCTGCTGAGACTCCCCAAGGGATAAATACAAACTGCAAGCTTCTGCACCTGTCAATTTCTAAATGCACAAACCATCAGACTTAGGTGCAAAATTAGTTATAAGCAACTCACAAAAATGTAAAAGAATAAGTGAAGTTCCCCTTATATCTCTGAGTTCCACTGGGTTCTATACAGCAGTAAGGCGCATGTTCCTTAGTTTCAAGCAAGAGCTTCCCAGGGCTTCCAATAGTTACCTGATTGGTTGTCAGGGCCTCATCAACCTCAGAGATCACTCACTCCAATACCATCACTTTAAGGGTATCTGATTCTTCACATTCAAATATTTATACATAGGTTAAATGGAAACAACATTGATGTAAGTAATTTAATTTGCACTAGGTCTTTCAGCCTATGTTAAAAGGAGACAGGAACTGGAGTTTTAGGTTTAAATTCCCTCTATGAATTGGCCAAACCATTGCACCCTGAATAACTACATGGAAAAAGACTCTCATCCTCTGAATACATTTGAGTCTATGCACAACAACATGACTGAGATCGGCTTTGAGGGTGGGCAGGAGACCCCATTGCTCAGCCCACTGGGTTCTAGGGCACAGTTTAGCCTTGACAGGAAATAAGAGCCAGGCAGAAGGTGCTGATCATGAACTACTTATCATTTCCCCGGAAGTTTGCTCCTGGTAGAAAGGAGAGGTGCTGGTAAGCCCAAAATCTGCCCCACCAGCCTTTCCTTAAAGGGAGATGGTGAAGTTAAAAACAGGTAACTCATATTTCTGGTAGAAAGGGTAAAATAAATGAAAAAAAGTCTCTTCATCACAGCTAATACATTAAAAGGTTGAATAAATGAATGAATAAATGAATGAATATATGCTGAAATAAGTAAGTTTATTCTAATTAAATATTTTTTCTAATTTCTAGTACCTGTAAAAACAGTGAAATAAATTCTTGTGCAATAGGTAAAGTGCACATAAAATGGCATATCCTTTACATTACCATATTGCTTATCCTAAATTAACACATACAAAGTAATCATTTTTAAATTCTTCTCTAACCACAGTTCATTACATACTCCAAGGAAGGTTTTTCATTATTGATGCTTATTTATATATGCTCCTGCAAAGGAATAAAAGAACATTTCTAATTCAGGTACTCTCAAATCATACTCTACCTTCTTGCAATTAAAACACAAATTTATTTAAGACGCAGCTTGCCTGAAACAACTATGTTTTCAAAATAGACACTTCATGAAATTTGTTAGTAACAGCTGAATGCTTAGGAACAGAGCAAAGCTTCAATTAAAGGATTACAGTTCCGGAGCTAAAATGGGAGTCTGTACGCTCAAGGCCAATCTTTCTCTCCTACATTCATTGCCTCAGATTTTAATTTGCTTTTGATTTTTCTTTTCCCTTTTCTTTTTCTATTTACTGTTGGATAGACATATAAATTATAGGGAGAGAGCAGACTGATCTTACCAAGAAAGTTGTTTTTCTCAAGTTGTTTCTTTCATTTTCAAGTTGGTTCCCAGCCTAGCCTTACATTGCAGGATCTGAACGTTCATTACTTCTGGTGACTCACCAAGGACCAAAGGTCCATCACAGCACCACCTGAATGCTTGAACCACCTAGGAGTCAGCTTGCTTACTGGAAACTCTTCCAGTTTCCCTCACATGAAAATGAGATTTAGAAATGTCTAAGCAATAACTAAATGAAGAAAGAAAGGATGTGCACGTCGAACTTCAGTGCTATCACCATGACTTCCTTTCTCTGTCTTCTGAAAATCATGCAAATTTGTAAGTATCCCAAGGAAATTGATGAAAACTGGGCACATCATGTATTTTCCCAAAAATATTCAAAAGTAACAACTCTCATAAAACAATGGTTTCTTTACCATCACGGATACATCAAGAGCAAAAGAAATACCTAATAATCTTGTTAGGCAATCATGGTTATAATTAATACCTACCAAAGATATGATTTAATAGGATGTACTTTAATATACAATTCAGCACTACTGAGGGATTGAGGCAGAACTGCTTCTTGGTTGGAAAAAATATCAAGTAGATATTTCTGAACTTCTCAGTAGGTGATAATCTAGCAATTTTAGGAAACATTTTATAGGCATATGGAACAAATTACTATGGTAATTGCAAAAGGATTATTAATACTTAGAGGTCAGTAGTCTTGACCTTTTCAAATGCAACTATTGGTAGAGAATATATATTAAAAATAAACTAAATTGTTGTCATATTTACCTGAAATGTTTTAGATAAATGAGATAGCAAATTAATGAATAATTATTTAAATACATCATGCACATTTTTAGTCTGTATATGGACATGAATAAGAAAGAATACTTTTGCATTACATAGGATTGCAGGCACATATCCATTCTGCTCCTCTGTCTAATAAATTCTAGATGGGCACTCCAGGGCAAGTACAATGAAAACCACATAGTCTTCCTTTATTTATTTCTCTTTTAACTTTATATTTACAAAAAAAGAAGGATAATTCTGGCCAGTGTTTGTTCAATTCTATAACCTTCTGGAACAGACAATATCAATTTCATAGCAATGCCATAACCATTTATTCCCATCATGGTAGGACTGCCTGCCTGATAAAAACATAATTGGAAAAAAGGCCTACGTATGGAGCATTGTAAGCCATCTGCCATTTTCAGGTTTTATAATATGTAGCAAACTCAAAAAGAAAAGAGTAGAAACAGAGGATTCTGCAAAAACATCAGCAACTAAGAAGCACACAAGATCATAGTATCAGGGAAAGGCACACAATTATAACCAGCAAATGAACATGAAAAACACCTACTACTGCAAATAGACATGGGTTATTACTACTTTACGTGTATTCCTCTGTATACTCTGATATACCTCCAACCCATCAAAGAGTGATTTATTTCCATTTGTTTATTAACAAACACATAGTGCTGTGTGCTAAATCGCTTCAAAGTGCTTTATAAATACTAAATCACTCAATTTGCATAACCTTATAAAGTGAGCATGCCTATTTTACAGATGGGAGAAACTAAGAAAAAGAGCCACGACTGAAACTCAGGCAGTCTGGAATAGGATCTTTGCTCTTATCACTACACTGTACTGGTGATCATCTTCTTTCTCTACTACACAGTCATAAAAACTTCTCCAAAATATGGGGATTTATTCTAAGATTAAATTCAAAGTTAGCGTTAAGATCCACATTCACATTCTGGTATTCTGTAGTTCAAGGCTTTTTATATAAAACATAGTTCAACATAAAAGATGAAGAATGTTTTCACCTTACCACTGATGAAGAATCCAGTGATTATATATATATGTATTTAACAAATACCACCTCTCATACAAAAAATTTCTATGCATAGGAAATATATAGGTACGAAAACATAATCAACATTATTTTTCTTTCCTCACCCTCCAAAATATGATTTCTTGTTTTAGGTGATTAACTTGGTATAAGAATCAGTAACACCCTCCCATTTTAAAAAAATGTAGGGAAAAGCAGGGAATAAATAAAATTAAGAATAAATTAGTTTGTGCCTCCCTATAAAAGAACTACTAAAGAAGTTAAATCATCTTTCAGTTTCCATGATAGAATAGAAAAAAAAACAATAGAATTGCTCTTTTATGAACCTTGTTTCATATTAAGTAATAAACTGATTTTCAATGACATTAATAATATATTCTCTTGGTAAACAACTGCCTCCCAGAGATCCCAGACTTCTTTTCTCTCTCTCTCTCTCTCTCTCTCTCTCTCTCTCTCTCTCTCTTTTAAAAATCCCTGACTACTCATTTGAAAATTAACTTAGAGCCCTCTTTACACTTTTGTTCCTTTATCCACTCAAAATTTTTGATGCATTATGAAAATTAACTAAGTAATACTTTACTGTAATTTTTAAATTAAGAAGTAATAGAGCTAACATTGCTTAAAGTATTATAATTTGGGGAAAGGGATAAAATACAAACTGATATTTTGGTAAACATATTTTGAGTGAATTTGAGTTGGGGAAAAGACTCAGTACAATTGATTACAAGCTAGATGAAGGCAAGATCGCATTGATTCTGGATTTTGTAGGAAACCCAACCCCCAGAAGATGCTCTAGGGTTAAAGCCATTTTATTTATTTTTTAAGTTTATTTATTTATTTTGAGAGATAAAGAGAGCATGACCTGGGAAGGTGCAGAGAGAGAGGGAGAGAGAGAATCCCAAGCAGGCTCCACACCATCAGTACAGAACCCAGTGGGCTGGGGGACTTGATCTCACAGAACCGTGAGACCAGGACCTGAGCCAAAATCAAGAGTCAGACATATACTTAACCTACTGAGCCACCCAGATGCCCCTAAAAGGCATTTTAAACTCTATTTAAAAGAAGAAGAAAACAAAATGTACTATCAATTTTTAAACAGCATGAGGCATTTCAACACTTCGGCATACTATCGCTTGTACGGACCTCAGGGGAACTCTCGTTCACAGACTTTACCACTTGCAACCTGCTCATGAACTGTACTTCATTCTCCCTAATTTCACGCCTCTCTTCTCTTTCCTACATCTCATCACACACCCACCCCTGAAGGAAGACATACCCTCTTCTAACCTATAACTACCCCAAACCCCTCATCAGATATTCTCTCTTATTCTAGAGTTGTATCTTACAATTATCTTCCTATTTTTCCATCTGGTTCCCATGAACATGTTTTTTCACTAGTCCCACCCTACCTACAGAAAGATTTCTAGAAGTCATTACTCAGTACTTTCCTGCCTCCCAGAAATGGTAGCATGCAAAGTGGGTTAAGAGATAGAGAGGAAAAGAAGGAGGGGCCTTGGTACTGATTATGCATCCAGAAAAGCTTCAAATCCACTCAACTCCCATCTTCCTGATTTTTCCCCCTTTTTTCCTCCTTCTGACTCTTTGTCTGGATCTCTCACCTCAGTGTCTCACCCCACCAACCTAGTTAAACCCAAGCAATATTTGATTTGGTTTTGTAAATAACCATGTACTGGTTAACATTTATCCTTAAATTAGGCCAATAGTGATTATATAAAATCATAAACACCTAAGGATCTTTGTTGTAAGCTTTCAAACAACAACATTCTTATCATGTGCTCAGTCTTTATAAATTCTTGCAAAAGTAGCATAATTATGTCCTTGCAATAAAAAAAAAGACATTGTTTCACACCTTTCTAGAGATTGGAGTCATCAGCCTAAAAGTGAAAAAGTTTTATTAATAGCTATGGGATTAAATAAACGATACTTTGACAGTTTTGGCAAGGGGATGGCAAAGAGTAAATTAGAATCAGGTTATTCTGAAAGTAGACAGAATACCAGTTAAGAAAACATAGACCTATATTTTAGCCAAATAATATTTTTACTTTTTTATATATTTTAATATATTTTTAAATGCTTATTTATTTTTGAGAGTGAAGGTGAGAGTATGAGCAGGGGAAGAGTTAAGAGGGAGGGAGACACAGAATCTGAAGCAGGCTCCAGACTCTGAGCTGTCAGCACAAAGCCTGATGCAGGGCTCGAACCCACAACTCTGAGATCATGACCTGACCCGAAGACTAACGCTTAACTGACTGAGCCACCCAGGCGCACCCCCCCCACTCCGTATCGTATTTGTAAAACCTATGTTGATAAAGAGTGCCTAATTGTGCCTGATATGTAGAAAACATTCAACTAATTGAATAAATTGAGTGAATTATAGAGTGTATTGCTTTTTTGGCTTATAGCAGGACTATTAAACTAAATTTAGATATATTTAGCCATTTTCTACATTCGTCAGTTATATATTATTGCTTCAGAGTCACTTAATGCTAAAGATTTGGAGTTTTTTGTTTTTTTTTTTTTGAATTGTCGGTAGTAGGTCCCTTTAATTTTATCTTATCCTTCCAAAGCTCTGTCTTTGAAGACTGCCTGCCATACTGTCCTGTTGTTGAATTCAATTAGATCTAAAATCTCCAGGTCACTGGCTCATAAAACTATACAATTCTATGGAACAGTTGACGTTGCAAGGACACAATGCTTCTCAAGCATTCTGGGAAGTTCCGGGGCAGTGGCACATACGTGCCTCCAGAGCAAGGTATAAGCGCGCAAACAACCTGTGGGGTGTCTCCACTCCCGAAAGTTCCTCAGCAATAAGTGAGAAATTAACACTGACACTATGACGCAATGCAGCACGCAATCTGTTAGCCATACTGAGGCGTTTGTGGGAAATTGAAAAGACACTAAAATACAACATTCCTTCTCACTACCGCAACACCATATTCCAGAAAAGGAACAGGTCAGTGAGAGATCTGCATGTGATTATTATTATTACAGAAAAGGACTCTCTCTGCTCCTCTGCTTGTAAGATTAGAATGGACACAGAGAAATAAGCAAGGATTTAATGATTCAGGATTTTTAAGTTATTTTAGGGTTTTATTTATTTTTGAGAGAGGGAGTGCAAGCAGGGGAGGGGCAGAGAGAAAGGTGGGCTCTGTGCTGACAGCAGCAAGCAGGATGAGGGCCTGGAACTCATAAATTACAAAATCATGACCTGAGTGGAAGTCAGACACTCAAATAACTGAGCCCCCAAGGGGCCCCCAAGATTTTTTAAAAAGTATGGAATTTTTTGTCTAGGTTAAAATATTCCAACTTCCCCTCTTATTAACTCTCTGCCTTTAGATTAGATTCTTACACTTCCTATACGTGTACTTCTCTTTTCTCTATTGTAAAATGCAAAGAATAATACTTACCTTCCATGTTAGTGAGTCTTGTGGTTGGAAATTAGTGAATGAATATTCAATAAATGGCTGAGAAGTATAAACATGTATTCAATAAATATAAAAAAATAAATATATTTTTACATAATAGTATATAATTATACGTTATGTATTAGATTATATATTACATGTGATAATGTTATATATTTTACACTATATATTAATTCTATCAATTGCATAGTATATTATGTGTAATATATTTATATATGCCTATGTATTCATATATATGTAACATATTTATATATACTTATCCACATTTTAGAGAATTACAGTGGCAGGGAGGATAGGTTGTTTTGGGTGGGTTATATAAGATGTGGCTTCCCTTCCCCAACAATGGTCTCCACCTGTTGGAATCCCTACCGAAGACTCCTAGTTCCTCCATAGGGAGGGGAAGTACAAATACTAACCCTAGTACCAAACTTCATATCACAGAAAGGAGGGTGGGTAAAGTCGAAACCAAAAACCAGTCTTCTTTGAGCTGGTTTATTCACCCCTTTTACTGTTCTCTGGATCCTCTTGCTTTCTATAATGGAAAACTACATTTATCTGTATGCTAGTGACTAAAACTGAGAAGAGGGACCTCTAGGAATGGCCAGCCAAGCACATATGTAAAAACCTGGAGGATAGTTAATAGTTGTATCAGGGCAAAGTGGTATATCCAACTCACAGAGAGCTCTTAGGAGGATGGGGATTCAGAAATGCCTTCTCCCGTCTATTTGATACCTCCTTCTGAGCAGCTTCCAGTATGACCCAGGCTCTCAGAACACATTCCATGTCCATTATCATTATTGGCAGAAAACATTATTCTTAATATCTTCTAGCTTGCATCTTGTGCCACTCAGCTCCTTCCTCCTTTTAACAAACCTTGTCCTCTCTTTCATGCCCAAGGCCCTACATCCATTATGGTTTGCCTCTGGCAAGGGTAGACAGCAATTCTTTGTTCTTCAACACACTAGCAGAAAATGAAGAATTTTGTTCCTGAGGTGGTCCATCATGGTATTTTGGCCTGAAGATAAAAATTCTAAAGTTCAGTCTTAAACTTGGCTAGAGAAAGGTTATCTCAGCAGCTTCTTTCTTAACCCGATTGTGTTAAAAAGAATGTATGTCACCTTCCAACGGGAAGGAAAATTTGGAAAAAAATCCACTTTTTAAAAAATTCCAACTATTGTCTTTGGCTTGGATCATACTAGTTTGGTGAGAAGGATATGAGTGTGTGGTGGGAATTTAGTTCTCAAGTTTAGCTTGAGAACAGCCAAAAATAATTTCTGAATATAAGCCCTCATATTGGGCCACTGCCATTGCCACCTGTTTTCTTGACTTTAATCTCCTCTTCATCAAACCATCTTGAATTATACTGACAATGTGCATTCTCCAATTTTCTCATGGCTTTCTACTTAGTATTTGTTGGCTACGCATATATTTATTTGCATAGAATCTACAATTTACAAAATACCTCTATTGTATTATTTCAATTGATTACTATAAACAGATAGGGAAAGTGATGTTATCCCCATCTTAAAGGTAACTAGAGTAAATTTCAGAGAAATTAGGAAGCATGATTGTGATTATTCAACTAAAAAGTACCACAGCTAAACTTCTAACTGAAACCATTTAACTATTAGACTTCATCAATACCAAATGCCTTAGTATGACATTTAAGAGATTACAAAACCTGAACTCATCCACTTCCAACATTTGACTTAGCTGTTCACATGTATCCTTTCTGGTCTTCTCACTGTTCTTATTCTCTATGTTCTCCGACCTGGACTCTGCTACTCTTTTATCTGCTTAAGATCCAGTTCATATTCTGCCCTTTCTCCAAGCTTTCCCACTTGACACCAGCTTAGCATGGAATCTCTTCCATGAGAATCCTGTGTGGTTATTTTTCATCTCTTCTATGAACATCATGAGCAAGTCCTCTTGACGTTAAATGCTGTCTCTTGCCTCACTCTGGCTGTATAAAGTTACTTGAAGCTTAGAGAACAAGAGTGTCCCCTGAAATACTACGTTCTCTTGTCATTTTCTGTTGTGCTGTCACTGAGGACAGAAAATCAACTTATCAAGAGAGTACTTTTCAGAATTGTCAGGATTCAACTCAAATACTCTCTCCTTAATAAATGCTTCCCTGACTCTTATAATTTAGCAAACTTTCTCATATCCTCACAATAACTAGTGCATGCATTTAGCACTTACTACAATATCCTGTTAATTTGTTTGTTTGTTTACACAGTAATCCCTTACCTGCAGTTGCATAGCTCCCTGGACATAAGGAAAGTGGCACTCACTGTGAACCACTATGGCACTAGCTCCAAATAGGTAAACTTCATTAAATATTATGTGGGTGGCTGGCAGTATGTATGTATGAATGAATGAATAAATGAATGAATAAATGAGTGAATGAATGAAAATGTAGAGTTAGTAGCAACCAGAACAGTCTCCCTTAATCTAACACTGAGAGCCTCAAACTATCCAACAAAAGCCTTGTTAATCCTTAATTTGGATGAAATAACTTTCAACTCTGATAAGGATCATGGGAAGAGAAATTTACTGCAGAATATGGTTTCCCTTAGGAAGTGTTAACCACATTATTTTGCCTTTCAGTTCCACTCCAAATCCCATTTGACTCATAGTTCAGCAGAATCATAATGAGGAAGTGAAAGAAAGGAAGTAAGAAAGAAAGAAAGAAGGAAAGAAAGAGGGAGGGAGGGAGGGAGGAAAAAAGGAAGGAAGGAGGGAAGAAAGAGAGAAAGAAAGAAGGAGAGAAAGAAGAAAGTAAGCACGCACCAGGATGGCTCAGTCAGTTAAGCATCCAGCCTCGGCTCAGCTCATGATCTCATGGTTTGTGGGTTTGAGCCCCTCATTGGACTCTGTGCTGATAGCTCAGAGCCTGGAACCTGCTTCAGATTCTGTGTCTCCCTCTATCTCTGCCTCACTCACCCCCACTCATGCTTGCTTTCTTTCTCTCTCAAAAATAAATAAACATGGAAGGAAGGAAGGAAGGAAGGAAGGAAGGAAGGAAGGAAGGAAGGAAGGAGGGAAGGAAGGAAGGAAGGAAGGAAGGAAGGAAGGAAGGAAGGAAGGAAGGAAGGAAGGAAGGAAGGGAGGGAGGGAGAGAGGGAGGAAAGAAAGAAAGACAGGCATGGAAAAAAGGGAGAACAAGAAAAGTTCACATTGGACAAAAACAATAGGTGGATTCACCCAGGAGAAAATCAAAATGAGAACTACAGAAACTTTTTAATAAAAAACTGCAGAGGATTTTGAAGACTGACTCTAATTTAAGATGAAACTACTGAGGTTGTGAGGTACCAAGATTAATTAAACAAATCAATGTTTTCTACCAACCATTTACTTTCTTTCTCTACCATACCTGTCTTTTTGATGTTTCTTTTCTTTCATTTTTTTCTTTTGGCTTTTTTATTTATTTTGAGAGAGATAGAGACTGCAATTGGGGGAGAAGCAGGGAGAGAGTTAGACACAGAATCCCAAGCAGATTCTACTCTCAGTATGGAGCCCAACACAAGTATGCATGTGATGAACTGTGACATCATGACCTGAGCTGAAATCAAGAGTCTGATGCTCAAATGACTGAGCTACCCAGGCACCCCTCTGATATGTTTCTATTGTTGCTATATTAGGGATCTAAAAGTTCCGTAGTAACTAATAGTAACATAAAAACCAGAGTCCCTATTTCCTCATCAAGAAGGCAGAATGGTCAGAATAACCAATGCACAAAACCTTGTCAGTATTAAGTGAAATACTGAGTGTACAATGCTTAGGATAGAGGTGGCATATTGAAAACCCTCAATAAGTATTCCTATTATTAGCTACTATTATCTACCTCAGACACCTGCCTGCTTTAATGTAGATCTTCCTGGAAAAGCTAGCATGAAAACAGAACTAGTATAAACATGACATACTCAGTGCTTGTCATAAAAATAAGCTTATGATAACTGTGCTCTATCATTACATGCTTGACCCTGTGCTTACGACTATGTATATCACCTGCCTAGTGGCTCACATAATTCAATGTGCTGGATGCAAAATTACATATTTCATGTGCCCAGGTTACATTTAAGAGATTGAATCCCTGCCTGTGCCCTTTCATAGAGGTTACAAATCCACAAAGTTGTAGGGTGGGCACTCTAACGCTTTTTAACTAGCCTGGATATAATTTGTGGTTTCCCAACTGTTCACATGTAACATGGGTACATTTACACTCAATATCCAGATCTGGTTGATATGCTTATTTAACAAATATATATTGAGCTTCTGCACCCAGAATTTATTTGTTGCTGGAGACACAGCACTGCACAAAGCAGACAAAAATCCCTGACCTATTAGAACTACATTCTAGTAGAAGAATGATCCAGAATACTAAAGGGCAGAAATAAACATGTTTATTCTTTGGAAATGTCATCTCCTAAGCCCAAAGATGAGCTATCCTTACACTGGAAATAAATAGATTTTTATAAAAAGTCATCTTTTACCTTGACATTATGTAAGCTATCAAGTAACATCTTACGCATGGCTTTCTATGTTATGACCAGTTATTTTCCCTGATATACCTCTAACTTTCTTATTGACACAAGGGAAACTAAATATGAATAATATATCAAAAGATAAAATAGAAAACTATCTATTGGCCAAGTGGATAATAATTATAGATAAGTTAGTGCAGAAATACCAAACCTTAAAGGAAAGCATAAATCATGTCACCAAGGGAAAGAAAGGCAAAAAAGTCACTTTTAGGACCCATTCACCCAATCTCTACCATCCTACTTCCTTTCTCATCTGGTGGTTCAACCTACGCCTTTTTTTTTGTACTTTTTTAAATGTTTATTTATTTTTGAGAAAGACAGAATATGAGCAGGGGAGGGGCAGAGAGAGAGAGACACACACACACAGAATCTAAAGCAGGCTTCAGGCTCTGAGCTGTCAGCACAGTGCCCATGCAGGACTTGAACTCATTGACTACAAGATCGTGACCTGAGACAAAGTCAGATGCTTAACCAACTGAGCCACGCGGGCACCCCCAATCTAAGCCTTTTAAACCAAACACAGTATCTGTAGTTTGGGATCATATGCAAGGGTTTGCATTGCAACATGTCATATCACCCTCTCTTCATACTGGCTACACTAGAAATATCAAATCCAAACCCAAAATTTAAATACAAGGAACAATTCAAACATAACAGAAAAGAATTATCTGAGCATTAGCCTAATGTGCTATATTTTCTGTTGTAAGATTCATGCTATTCATAAGTATTTTATTTAAATCTTTATGTATATGATGATATAAAATATTTTATTTACAAAGATATAAAGCCTGGGTAGCTCAGTCAGTTAAGCATCCGACTCTTGATTTCAGTTTAGGTCATGACCTAAAGATGGAGAGTCATGATCTCAAGATGGAAAGATCAAGCCCAAGTCAGGCTCCTCACTGAGTATGAAATCTGCTTAAGATTCTCTCTCTCCCTCTCCCTCTGCCCCTCCCCTACTCGCTCACTCTCTCTTTCTCAATAAATAGATAGATGTAAATAGGAGTGTTTCATGATGAATATCAGACATCACTACAAATCAAGACTGAATTTGTTGTTTTGCTGATTTTTTAGACTTAAGGCAGCAGATAATATACTAATCACACAAATTAAACTTCAAAGTGTTTAATAGCCTAAACAATGGCCACATCATAGTTAACCATAGGCTGGTATGGGTACAAGAATTGTGTAAAAATCAATGAAAGCATTATTTAAAAATAAGAGCCTATACAAAATTTAATAAAATATGGTATATTTTATTATTTTTAAACTGGTGCCATCTTTACATCTATAATTAATAAATGTATGCATTTGTATATATTTGTGCATATATTGCCTACATAGTACATACTATATACACACACACACGTGTGTGGGGTCTGTGAGTAGCCATTAGTTAACCTTTTACCAAAATGCTATTGTTTGGAACAGAGAGAAAATGCTAGTATGGAAACAGAGAGACGAAAGAAAAGGGGAAACTTCAATGGAGCATCCTAAGCGGTATGGCAATCTAAATATCTTGGTGATTAAAGGTATGGAATGTGATACCTAATCCAGCCTTAGACAAAAGAATGGTCAGGGAAGATAGCTCAGAGGAAACACCACCTAAGCTTTTTTTGATGGATGGACAAAAGCTAGTCAAGACAATGTCTGGAAAAAAACAAGCACTAAGACACAAATAAGTGGTTGTGTGAAAAACTAAGAGTTGTTTAGAATACGTGTAGGGGAGCATGTATATAGGACAGAGTAAGAAATGCGTCCCTTTTTATTTTTCTTCATTGCTGACCAGCAGCCACATTTCACTTACCTGGTGTTCCCAAGAATATATGACACAGTTTTACATATCAAGGTATTCAATAAATGCTCTAGGACTTGAGTAGTATATACTAAGTAACACTTGGTCAAGTAATTAAAAAAACAGCAATAAAAATTGCATTTAATACTTAGTTTTTATATTTTCTCACACTTTATTTTAATATCTCACACACAAAAAAAGACAGTACATAGGAAAAAATGTGTTGCATATTTCTTAGCCCTGTTTATCACTAACTAGAAAGTCCTGCTAGATTTTGAGGATCCAAGTAGCAACTTCACAAAAGTAACTATTTGAATTAGTGTCTATAAACTAGCCAATATTTTGAATTTAAACAAGTATTTTAACCACCCCATTACAGGAATGCTTGGCTCATCTAATGGCCTTGCTTTGGGTCATTTTAGTTTAATCACCCAAATTACAGTCAAGGATAGCCAATATTAAAGTCCCCATACACACTTGTTTTTCCTCTGGAAGTTGGAACACCAGGAATATACAACCATTTATTTTTATTTAATGCTTATTTATTTATTTTGAGAGAGAGAGAGAGAGAGAGAGAGAGAGAGAGAGAGAGAAAGCACAGTGGGGGGAGGGCAGAAAAAGAGGGAGAGAGAATCTCAAGCAACCTCCACTTGGTTCAGAGACCAAAATGGGACTCAATCCCATTACTGTTAGATCATGACCTGAGCTGAACTCAAGAGTTGGACACAGCCAACTGAGTCACCAAGGAATCCCTATAAACATTTATATTTAAAAATATTAAACATGTAAATATAGATAGAGAACTACCAATATAATAAACTCTCTCAGTCCTTGGATGTAAAGACAGGAGCATCATTCCTAAAACCAGTGGCAATCTCCAAAAAAGCCACCTAAAGTAGTATTTATCTGAATAATACTAATACTAACATGAATAAAGCCATGTTTTGTCATTTCATGAAGAATAGATCTACCTCTCAGGAGGAGATTTATAACCACTAAGCTTATCAGATTGTGTAAAACAAAATGACAATTTATTAATCTACAATGGGAATAGTAGTGTACACATGAACTAGAAAATAACAACAACATGACTAATGCAAATTTATTTTAGTAAACAAATAATATGTATGTGATAAAAGTAATATTCAGAATGTTTAATTACAGATTTATTATAAGAAATCACTCTCATATTAAATATAGTTTTTAACCAGTTTAAACAGTAAATTATTTCTGTATAAAAAAGACTATTTGGTAAACACAGTATATTACCTATGTATTGCTGTGTAACAGTATCACTGCATCTTATATGGGTTCTCTGTTTAGGGTTTGACAAGGCTGCAATGAAGAAGTTAGCTAGGGCTTTGGTTTCATCGGAAGCTTGACTGGGGAAGGATCTGCTTCATGCTCACTCAAGTTGTTACCAGGATTCAGTTTCTTGGGAAAGTCAGTGCTTCAACTGAGGAGTGAGAACTTCACTGTCTTGTTGGTAGCTGGCCAGAGGCTACCTTTAGCTTCTGCTAAAGGTACCTGCACTTCCCTGTCATATGAGATCCAACATAGCTAATTAATTTCTCAAAGCTAGCAAAGGAGACTCCAGCAAAATGGATGCTAAAAGTCCTATGTAACAAACATAATGTTACATAACATGCCACATGTATGTAACTATATATATTCCCTCACCTCTTACATCTTCTATTGGTTAGAAACACGCCATAAGCTCCACCCACACTCTAGGATAAAGGGCTTCACAAGAGTGTGGGCAGCATCAGATAGGGATCACACAAGCCACCTAGAAGTGTGTGTCCCATCAGAGGATACAGCAGGATAAGAAACAAGGAACAGTGGATTTATAAAACAATCAGAAAACAATTAACAAAATTGGAATAGTAAATCCTTAACAATCAAAAATTACTTTAAATGTAAATAGATTAATTTTCTAATAAAAAGACATGAAAAGGCTGAATAGATAAAAATACAAGATCCAATGATATGCTGTTTTCAAGAGACAGACTTTAACCTTAAAAATACAGACTGAAAGTAAAAGGCTAAAAAAAGGTATCTCAGGTAAATGGTAATCAAGAAACAGAAAAAACAAAACAAAAACAGGAGTAGCTACACTTCTATCAGACAAAATAGACTATATATTAAGAATAGTAAAGAGAGACAAAGATCAATATATAATGATAAAGAGGCCAATCCATCAAGGAGATATAATAATTTAGATATTTATGTACCCAACATTGGGCTTATTGTCTAAATAGATAAAGAAAAAACCTACCAAAACCAAAAATGAAAAAAACAGAACTAAATGAAGAAATGAACAGCAATACAATAATAGTCTGGGACTTTAACACCCCACTCTCAATAATGGGTAGATCATCCAGACAGAGAATCAGTAAGGAAAAAAAGTGGATTTGGACAACAGTATAGACCAAATTGACCTAACTGATATACACAGAACTTAATATCCAACAATAGTAAATTAGACATTCTTCTCAAGTACACATGGAGCATTTTCTAGGATAGATGATGTGTTAGGGCACAAAGCAAGTCTTAACAAATTCAAGAAGATTAAAATCATAGCAAGTATCTTTTCTGGCCACAATAGCATGAGACTAAAAATCTGTAACAAGAAAGAAACTAGAAAATTAATGAATACATCAAAACTAAGCATCAATCTCCTGAAAAATCAATGGGCTAAAGAAGAAATGAAAAGGAAAATAAAAATTTTTCTCAAGACAAGTAAAAATGGAAAGACAACACACCAGCATGTATGAGATGCAGCAAAAGCAGTTCTAAGAAAAAATATCATAGCAATAAACATCCACACCATGAAGCAAAAACGGTCCCAAATAAACAACCTAACTCTTTGCCTTAAGGGACCAAAATTGAACCTAATGTTAGCAGAATGAAGGAAATAACAAAGGTTAGAACAGACATAAATAAAATGGAGAACAGAAAAACAATAGAAAAGATTAACCAAACTAAAAGTCGTTTCTTCAAAAAGATAAACAAAATTCACAAATCCCTAGTTTGACTATTTCAAGGGAAAAATAGACAAGACCCAAACCAACAAGATTATTAATGAAAAGGATACATCACAACTGATATCACAGAAATACAAAGGGTATTAGAAGGCTACTAGGAACAACTAGATGTCAACAAACTGGACAATTTAGAAAAATAAATGGAAAAATTCTTAGAATCATACAACCTACCAAGATTTAATAAGAATGAAATAGAAAATACAAATAGACCAATTATAGTAAGGAGATTGACTCAGTAATCAAAAATCTCTCAATGAAGTAAAGCTTAGGGACAGATGACTGCACTGGTGAATTTTACCAAACAATTAAAGAAGAATTTATACCAATCCGTCTCTAAGTTTTTGAAAATATGGGAGAGAAGGGAACACAGCCAAACTCATTTTGTAAAGCTAGCATTATCCTACTACCAAAGGCAAAGACACTACCAGAAAAGAAAACTACAGGACAATAACCTTGATGAATATAGATGCAAAAGTTATCAGCATAATACTAGCACACCAAATTCAGCAGCAAATTAAAAAGGGTCATTCACCATGACCAAGTGGGATTTATCCCTGAGATGCAAGGATGATTCAACATATGTAAATCAATGTGATATATCACATTAATAGAATGCAAGAAAAGAATCATACAATCATGTTAATGCAGAAGAAGCATCTTACAAAATTCAACATCCAGTCATGACAAAAATACTTAACAAATTAGGCATAGAGGGAACGTATCTCAACATAATAAAGGCCAAATATGACAAGCTCACAGCTAACATCATACGAAATGGTGAAAGGTTGAAAGCCTTTCCTCTCAGATTAGAACAAGAGAGGGTGTACATTATTATGACTCCTATTCAACATAGTAATAGAAAGTCTAGATATAGCAATTAGGCAAGATAAATTTAAAAAGGAAAGGAGAAAAGAAGTACAGAAAGGTGAGGAAGCTGCAGAACAAAAGTTGGAAGCTGGACAAGGTTGGTTCATGAGGTTTAAAGAAGACATCTCCATAACAGAAAAACTCAAGGTGAAGTAGCAAGTGTCAATACAGAAAGTGCAGAAGAGGCAGAAGATCCAGCTAAGAGAATTCATGAAGGTGGCTACACTAAATAGATTATCAGTGCAGATGAAACAGCCTTATACTGGAAGAAGATGCCATCTAGAACTTTCCTAACTGGAAAGGAGAAGTCAGTGTCTGGCATAAAAGCTTCAAAGACAGGTTGACTCTCTTAGAGGTTAATGCAGCTGGTGACTAAACTGAAGCCAATGGTTGTTTACCATTCTGAAAATTCTAGGGACTTTCAGAATTATGCTAAATCTACTCAGTCTGTGCTCTGTAAATGGAATAGCCAAACCTGAATGACAGTACATCTGCTTACAATATGGTTTACTAAATATTCTAAGCCTACTGTTGAGACCTGCTCAGGAAAAAAAAAAAAGATTTCTTTCAAAATATTATTGCTTATTAACAATGTGTGTAGCCACCCAAAAACTCCAATAAAGATGTACAATGAGATGAATATTGTTTTCATGGCTGCTAACACAACACTCATTCTGCAGCTCATGGATCAAGGAGTAATTTTAACTTTCAAGTCTTACTATTTAAGAAATACATTTCATGTAGCTGCCATAAAGAGTGATTCTTCTGATGGATCTGGGAAGAGACTGTTGAAAACCTCCTGGAAAGGATTCACCATTCTAGAAGATATTAAAAACATGTGCAATTCTTGGAAAGAGGTCAAAATAAAAACATTCCAGAATCTTGGAATAACTTTGAGGGATTCAAGACTCCAGTGGTAGAAGTAATTGCAGATGTGTGGAAACAGTAAAAGAACTAGAGTTAGAAGTGAAGCCTGAAGATGTGACTGACTTGCTGCAATCTATGATTAAACTTTAACATGGGGTGCCTGGGGGGCTCAGTTGGTTAAGATCTGACTTCAGCTCCAATCATGATCTCGCAGTTCATGTGTTTGAGCCCCATATTGGATTCTGTGCTAATAGCTCTAAGCCTGGAGCCTGCTTTGGATTCTGTGTCTCCTCTCTCTCTCTGCCACTCTCCCCACCCATGCTCTCTCTCTCTCTCTCAAAAATTAACATAAAACAAAAACTTTAACAGATAAGGAGTTGTTCCTAATGTATGAACAAAGAAAGTGGTTTCTTGAGATAGAATCCACTTCTCGTGAAGATGTTGTAAAGGTTGTTGAGATGACAACAAAATGTAGAATCTTGTTTCATGGATAAAGCAGCAATGCAGTTGGAGAGGATTGACTTCAATTTTGAAAGAAATTCAACTGTAGGTAAATCTTACCAAACAGCATTGTGTACTACAGAGAAATCCTCCACAAAAGGAATCTATACACAAACTTCATTGCCGTCTTATTTTAAGAAATTGCTATAGCCACCCCAACCATCAGCAACCACTTGCCTGATCAGTTAGCAGGCATCAACATCAAGTTGCAAGACCCTCCACCAGCAGAAAGATTATGACTCAGTGAAAAGCTTAGTTAGTGGTTAGCATTTTAAGCAACAAAGTATATATTTTTAATTTTATTTAAATTCAAATTAGTTAAGATATAGTGTAATAATGGTTTCAGGAGTAGAATTTAGGGATTCATTACTTACATATAACACCCAGTAAACAAGGTATTTTTTAATTAAGGAATATACATTCTTTTCTTAGACATAATGTTATTGCACATTTAATACAGTATAGTGTAAACATAACTTTTATATGTACCAGGGAACTGAAAAATTTATTTGATTCACTTTATTGTGATATTCATTTTAATGTGTTAGTCTAGAACAAGACTCATAGTATCTCTAAGGTATGCCTGTAATGTGTAACATGATGACTATAGTTAACACTGGTGTATGATATATAAGAAGTTGTAAGAGAGCATATCTTAGGTACTTTCATCACAAGAATCTTTTTCTTTTCTTTTTATTGTATCTATTTGATATGGTGTATGATAACTAAATCTATTATGGGAATCATTTCACAATATATGTAAATCAAACGAGCATGCTATACACCTGCAACTTATACAGTGAGGTATGTCAATAACTTCTCTATAAAATTAGGGAAAAGGTCTTTAAAAAGTCTATTTGCTATATCACATAAAAACATTTGGTTTGTGAATAATATGAGGATTGAATATGTGTGGCACTAGGCCAAGAAAGACTGATAAATCCACCTCATCTCCATCACAGAAAGTCTTGCCAAGAAGATGAGAATACACAAAATCCATAAGATTCTTTTGAGCAATACTTAGCTGTTCCGACCTTAGCTGTTCAACTTATGAAGCAAAATATTGCAGAAACCCTTCACTTCCTCCTATGTGGTGCCTCTAACGGAAGTTGTCAGGAGCAGATTGATCTTGTCCCACGAAGTCCTCAAAAACTGTATGACTGACGTCTCTGATTTGCGAACTTATGCCATGTTTACCGAAAGAAGGCATTTTTGCAGTCAATGCCATGTTGAAGAAGGGAGACGCGCAGAACATGGACGGTGCGATATGGCAGTGGCGTGACGACCGTGGCCTTTGGCACCCCTATAACCGGATTGACAGCCGGATCATTGAGCAAATCAATGAGGACACAGGAACAGCACGTGCCATTCAGAGAAAACCTAACCCCTTAGCCAATTCTAACACTAGTGGATATTCAGATTTAAAAAAGATGATGCTGGAGCACAGCTTGTGAAAGAGGATCCAGAACTGGCTAAGTCTTTTATTAACACATTATTTGGTGCTCTTTATTTATTTATCCCTATTCACTTATGAATAGGAAATGGCAAGGTTTTCCTATGTGACTATCTTATCTCTGTCATTTAATATACAACTTTCCTCTGATTCTTAGATGTTGTGTGAGTTTACAATGGCTACCTAACAAAATACAGTTGCCTTGAAGACTTAATCAAGAATAATTTATTTTTCCACAGTTCTGGAGTCTAAAAGTCCAATATCAAGGTATTGTGAGGTCTGGTTTTTCCTAAGGCTTTTCTCTTTGACTTACAGATGGCCATCTTCTCCCTGTCTCCTTACATGTTCTTCCTGGTGTCTGTGTTCAAATTTTCTCTTCTTACAAAGATACCACCAACTGACTGCATTGGGGCCCATCCTAAGTGCTCTATGTTAATTTAGTCAATTCTTTAAGGCCCTCTCTCCAAACACAGGCACATTCTGAGGTACTAGGGGTGAGGTTGCCAGCATATGAATTTGGGGGGGCATGATTCAGTCAATAACAGGCACTGCCTTTTAGAAATTTTACAGAATCAATCAGCCCACAACTGGGTCTCACTTGTCAAAAATGTCTTTGAAGTGATTTACCCACTTTGACTGTGATCCACTACATTTTCATGTGAAACTTTAGCTTTCAGAGAGAAATTATGCTCCTCTTAACTCTAAGTACTCATGGGATTTGTGACTGTGGACTCCTCCATCTGAAAACCAGACATGCCTTGGTTTTGTGGTGTATTCCTACCAAAAAGACAAACACACACAAACAATAACTGTGATGTTATTTTTATTGTCCACTATGTCAGACACTGTACTGAACTTCTGCCTTAATTCGTCTAACAATCTAACAATTTGTTGGGCCCCTAAAACAAAACTACATGGCATCTGCACTTGTGGCGCCAACATTTAAGTGAGGAATATGAAGGGGAAAGAGGCAGGCATTAATTTCGGAAGCAGATAAACACATGTCGCATATGCAGCGTGAGCTGTGGAAGGGGGAGTTACTAGGAAGAAGCTCTGAATGTGACGGCCAGTAGGTTACAGGAGGAGAAACCTACTTTGTGTTGTGCAGTGAGGGAAGGCCTCCCGGAAGTGAAGACATCTCCCTGGAGGCCATAAGAATAAGAAGGAACCAATAAGGAGTGAAGGAAGACGGGTTCCAAACCAGACACCAACAAATGCAAAGATCCTCAAGACAAAACAAACTTTGGTGTGTTTGAGAACCTGAAGGTAAAGAACAGAAAGTGATGGGAGCATGGAATGAAGAGTCAGTGCCTGCTGATCAGTCTGGTCGCCGACACATACACATACCCAGACAAGAAACCAGGGCTCATGAAGAGCCCGGATGTGCATGAACCGTTTGGATTTCAGCCCTATCTCTGCCACCTACTAGCTGTATTAAACGATATTCCACTTTCCAACTTCAAAGGCATCAAGGGGTTGCTGTATTTGCAGATTACTGCAGAGACCATATGAGTTGAACATCGTAGCACTTGGTATAAGACACATAATCTGTCTGCACCAAATATCACCTATCTTAACATGAAACAAGCGCAACATACTATTTTCTCACTTTGTTACTTCCTCTATTAAACCTCTATCTGAAGAAAATCTAATAGTTAGAAAGTTTTCTTGATTAAGGATCTCTAATTGAGAGATAAGGTTAGTTTGGGGAACACTGAGATTTAAAGACCTTATGTGATAACTGTAGTTAAAATCCAGGTGTTGATTCTGCCAAGAAAAAAAAGTATCCCAGGGCAGGTTACAAAAAATGTGTTTATTTGGTCTGTGTTTGTGTCCAAATATTAAAAGACATGAAATACATGTATTGAATATCCAATCTTCTCTCTTTAGTATTTTTTTTACCTCAAAAATTGCCTGAAACATTTGGTGGGTTTAGAAAAGGCAGAATCTGTACCATTATGTGAGATAAAGTTAAACCAGAGAGGAATACATTAAATAAACTGGGTTAAAATCAGTTAATCTACCTCTCACACAGTTTTAGATTCTGGGGCAGATTAGATGGTGCTGTTTCAAAGTTCAGCAGGCCTGATACATTCATTGATAGATGGAACTTTATGTTATTAGATAGCATCTGGCCCAAGTCCAGGACACTTCCTAATTGCACAATGCGTATAGCATCAGCCTTAGATCAAAGAGTAATTCAGGACTTTTTTTCTCTCAGTTCATCACTGTGAGATGCCTGTAAGAATTACGTCTGAAATAGTGTAGAATATGGGCTAGAAGGGGCAGAGCGTGGCGGGTCTTGTCATTATTTTGAGTATAAAACACAGAACCAAAGAAAAGAGAGCTGAGGAAAATCCGTCAAGTTTGGAAAAAATATACTTTTGTTTACTCTTTGAAGAAAGGATATGAAATCTGGGAGGACAAAAATAAAGACATATTGTATACTCCTCAAAGAGCTTTAGGGAATTTTTCTCCAAGCTTTGTACTGCACAAAGGAAAGCATTCAAGTATTTCTACAGAGCAGACAACTCTCAGATCCAACTTCTCAAATCCTATTGGAAATCAAGGGCAAGAAAACAGACTACCCAAGTTACTGTCAGATTAACAGGTTATTGATCACTATGCTATCTTTAAAATTATCAAGGTCAGAAGACAACGATTCTCTGTGAACTTTGGGTTACAAAGAAATAGAAGGGAGATACATGCTTTCCATAACAATTATTTCCATAATTAATCTTCCTTCAGATTACCTGATGGGAAAAGAGACTACTATAATTATTCTAAATTGGGCATCAATGTAGACATACTGTGTTTGTACAAGATTATCCCAAAGTCCAGCAACAATATGACTCCTGTTCCAGCTGATCTTGAATCTACAGAGACCAGGGATAATGCAGTGGATGCTACTAAGAAATTACTAGAAATGATGGCTGGCATGTGAGGCTCACCGTCTTTGCAACTGTGTTAAAATGAAAGAATATTAATCACACCAAGGAAAAAGACTACTTAAAAAAATAAAAAGATCTGCTACAACTGCGCATTGTGGGAACCAACAACTGCTGTATTAGCCAGCAATTTGGCATGTGCACGCTGTACATGCTGATTCTCTTCCAAATACATTCCACCTGCTGCTGCCAATTTGTTCTAACTTACAGTAAGGCCCTACTGGTCTTGAACACCTTCTCCACTCATTTCCCTAATCTGATGAAAACATAATCATCTAATGGTTAGGAAAATAAATCTACTCGTGGATGGCCACAGGAAAAAGGAGATGTTACAAAATTATAAATTAGTTTTTAAAGGCCCAAGACTGGATTTAGAATTTGTATTCTGCATTTATTAACGCCATCAAGTGAAACCACAAAAACATATGAGAAAAAAGAAGCACATGCACTTTCAATTGCTTTACTTAGCTTTGTTCAGGTGGATGGAAAGAAACCCAGGTAACTAAGGTCTGTGAAGTTTTAAGCAGTATGCTCAAATGATATTTTGCTGTGTGTGTGCATCAGGGTGTGGGGGAGAAGCAGGGGGGAAATGCAAATTGAAATTTATGTCACCTGGAATTAGAGATGTTCCAGAAAGAATTCAATGACTCATAAAGGGAAAGTGCTAGTTATTAATAGTAGCACATTCAATCTATAAGGAGTATGGTCTAACGATAGTGAAAAGCTGTTCTTTTTCAAAAGCCTTTTGAGAGTAAGTAAGGTAAGTATAAAAAAAAATTCTTTATAAGATGGGTATGGACCAGTCCACTTGCAGGTGGCTGGGTGCAGCCTCCCGACTTGATGTTCTGTACACTTGTTGATCTATGACTGCTCAGTGAAAATCAGGAAGAAAGAACAACTCAACTTCCCCCATAAATTCCCCATAAAACCAAAATGAATAATATAGCCTACCATAACACACAAAGAGCTTGGCAGTTTGCTTACTGTACATTTTGCTACTGATGTTCAATGTACAATTTTCCCTAACTGGAGATTAATTACCATACGTACTGTGTTTTACATATATGATGCAGAGAATAAATTACTACAATTGTGTTTCACTTTTACCAGTGTGTGAGCTGCTTGACCTTAATCTGAATTTATTTAGGCCTCATTTTCTTTATCTAAAAAACAGATATAAGAATAATATTGTACCTCTTACCTCCAAAGTTCAAATTGGATGTATACATATTTTTGGCTAGCCTTGCCAATATTTTTTTCACTGAATGAGGTCATATTTACTTTTAGGCCAAAATTACAATGATTCTGAGCCTCTACCTGCCTAAGCAAGATAATCAGCCCATCTTAAAGATTTTAGCAATTATTTTTTGAGAGTCTAGAAAAAGGATTTTATCAACTACAAACATTCTCCCTCTCCTCTCCTGCTCCCACTTACTACTCCTGCTGTCCAAATCTTTCCAGGAGAAGGGAGTCTTACCACCTCATAAAATGAGGCAGTTGTGAGAACACTTTTGTCCTGTGCCGAGTCAGCTTTCTAGAGCTGCTGAACTTCAATTTGCTGGAGTGGTGCCTGATTCCTTACAGAGCCAGAAAACATGGTCTTCTTCTCGACTCTGTGATACATTTTCGACCTGGGCCATGAACAACCCCCAGAGCTAGAACACCTCACCTTTCTCCTAGAATCCCATAGTCTCCTCAAGAGTATCTTTGAGTATTTCCTCTTCTCCCATAGGAGACCACCCAATCCAAGGAACCCAATACAGAAGATGTGTCTTACCATTCCTTCCAAACATCTGTCTCCTCCCATCCCTCACCTCAAACACAGCCTCTTTTGAGGTTTTCCAATTTCCAGACACAAAGTCCTGAGTAAATACATGAATGCAAACAAATACTGGCAATAATTGTAAGGAGTAAATAGCACATGAAACTCCACTAGATCACCTGAAATACCTGTTTGTGTGTGGATGCATTCATTTATCCAGTAACTATTTCATTTAATAAGTTTATTGAACTATTTGGATTGTGATGAAACACGAAGAAACAATACTATTTGTTTCATAATGGAGCTTTAGAACCCACTCTTTTGGATCACTCTTCCTTCTCCTGAATACCCCAGAAAGGTCTCAAAGGCTTTTTTGATTCTTTTCAAATATTAACATTTGCACCATGAGATTTTAAACAATTCTATTTCAATCAAAATTAAGACGTAATCTCTTGGAGTGCCTGGGTTTTTCAGTCAATTAAGTGTCCAACTCTTGATTTGGGCTCAGGTCATGACCTCATGGTTTGTGGGATTGAGCCCCACATTCTGCACTGACAGTGCGAAGCCTGCTTGGGATTCTCTCTCTCCCTCTCTCTATGTTCCTCCCCTGCTTGTGCTCTCTCTTTTGCTCTCAAAATTAATAAATAAACTTAAAAAAAAAAAGATCTCTCAGCCAGTTGAATGCTCCTCCTTATCCCACAACTCCAGCTGTGGTCTCACCTGGTAACCAACAGTATATTCTTTCCTTCACCTTCCTTGTTCTATGTGCTCTGGACTCTCCTTCTCAGACAGGGAGAGCGGACAGAAAGAGCATAAGAGCCTGGCTTTGTTTATAACAAAATGTTTTTCTTTTTAATTTTTTAAATGTTTTATTTATTTTTGATACAGAGAGAGACAGAGCATAGAGGGGGAGGGGCAGAGAGAGAAGGAGACACAGAACTGGAAGCAGGCTCCAGGCTCTGAGCTAGCTGTCAGCACAGAGCCTGATGTGGGGCTCGAACCCACGAATGTGAGATCTGACCTGAGCCGAAGTTGGAGGCTTAACCAACTGAGCCACCCAGGCGCCCCATAACAAAATGTTTTTTAAATAAACTATTTTAAAACAATTTTAGATATACAGACAAATTGCTAAGATAGTAAAGAGAGTTTCCATGTACCCCACCCCGTTTTCACTATTATTAACATCTTATACTTGTCTGGTGCAGCTGTTATCGTTAGTGAGCCAGTATTGATTATTATTATCTAAAACTTCATACTCAGTTCAGACTTCCTTAGCTTCTAACAAATGCCCTTTTTCTATCCCAGAATCCCATTCAGTCAGTATACCTGATTTCATTTAGGCATCTTGGCTCCTCTTGCCTATGACACTTTCTCAGACTTTCCTAGTTTTTGATAACTAGTTTAGGAAAAGACTGGTCAGCTATTCTACAAAGTGTTACTCAGTTGGGATTTGTCTGATGTTTTTCTCATGGGGTTTGGGGAGGAATCCCACAGAGGCAAATTGTCATTTCCATCAAGTCACATCAAGGCTACATATGATTAGCATGACGTATTACTTTTAATGTACATCGATCACATGGATAGGGCACGTTTAGGCAGGTTTCCTTATTGTACAGTTACTCTTCTTTCCTCCTTTGCATACTGTAGTTTTTGGAAGAAAGTTACTATGTACAGACCACATTTAAGGAGTGGGAATTATGGTGCAGTTTGAAGGCAGAGTGTCTACATAAACTATTTGCAATTCTTCTACATGGGAGATTTATCTATGCTCCCCTTTTTATTTTTTAATGTTTATTTATTTTTGAAACACAGAGAGAGACAGAGCATGAGCAGCGAAGGGGTAGAGAGAGAGAGAGAGACAGAATCCAAAGCAGGCTCTAGGATCTGAGCTGTCAGCACAGAGCCCAATGTGGGGCTCAAACCCACCAACTGTGAGATCATGAGCCGAAGTTGGACACTTAACTGACTGAGCCACCCAGGTGCTTCTCCCCTATTTACTTTTGTATTCAATCATTTATATCTGTATGGTTTGGGAATATTTAGTTTATACTTTATAATCCAATACTACTTTATTATGTTATTCAAATAATTCCAGCTTCAGCCACTGAGAGTTCTTTCAATTGCTTCCTGTGTCCCTCTGACATACCCCCAGAGTTGTGTGTGCATGCATCAGGGTGCTGTTGACTTTGGTTGTTGTTGGCACCTCTTACTTTCTGGCAGGAGAAGACATTCAGCCATTCAAGATGTTCCAGTACATTCACTCTCCCAGCCCTAGACTCAATCATTTCTCCAAAGAGCTTTGGTTCTTTTTATCAAAGAATGATATTAGAAACCAAGATCTTTTGTTTTGTTTTTCCTCATTCTTTTTAATAACTGCTACCTAGTATCTGCTTTATGGATATAACATAATAATAAATTTAACTTGTCACCGATTGGTGTGCATCTAGGATTTCGCCAATCAGAATCTGAATCCCAGTTCTAATTTGTAACATAAAGAAAAATTTATTAACAATCCCATGTGCTTCAAATGCCAGAAAGAAAGTTGGAAAATAAAGCAAATAAAGTGCTTGCTCTGGTAGGAAAATAACACTGCATTAGCCATTCCTCAGTATAGATCTTTTTCCTTCTGTCAGATTACTTCATGGAGTGAATTATTAGAAGTGTGTTTACTGGGATAAAGTGAAGAACATTTCTATAGTGTTTGATATATGTTGTCATTTAGTACTGTTTGTATCAATGTCTAATGCCAACAGCAATAAAATAATAGCCAGTATTTTTCAAATGTTTATTTTGTATTGTTTTCTACTCTTACTCTTATGAGTGCTTTATTTCTATTAACTCATGTGTCTCATAAATGTAAGATAGTGTAGATATGACTAATATGTAGATATTATTATTATTATTATCATCTTCAACCCCATTTACTCTTATGAGAAAACTGAGATACAGAGAAGTAATTTGCCCTAAGTTATATGACTAAGAGAAAGCAAAACTTGATTCAAATCCAGCCAATCTGTCTTTAGAACTGAGAATTTCACTTTTGCCTCTCATTAACCAATTACATATAATATATCAAACATTTAGATATTAAAATTCTGGCAGGCAAAAAAAGGGGACATTAATTGCATAAAATACTATCTCAAGATGGCTTCATTTTTACTTCTTTGAATATTACCACAGTGCTGTTCTTGTTGTTGTTATTATTTTGCTTTATCTGTATTTTCCTTTAAGTGAAATTCCTATTTAGGTATATTTTTGCAAGAATTAGTTGAAGTTACTTTTTAAAGTGGAGTATATGAGGTTTGGTGTGTTACCTAATGTTTAGTGATAGGGAGCTGGAAATCAGGTCTTTGCTCTCTTGGTGCTATTTCCTCTCTCTCTCTCTCTCTCTCTCTCTCTCTCTCTCTCTTTCTCCCTCTCTCTCTCCCTCTCTCCTTCCCTCCCTCCCTCCCTCTCTCTCTGTCTACTTGTTTCTGATTCTTACTCTCCGATGAAGTTAGCCCATGGGCAGATCCAACAGTCTCACTAATAGCTGTCACAGCTACAAACTAATGTCTCAGTGACAGAGGTTCCTGGATGAGAATTTTTTTTCTAATTTTTCTCTTCTTCAGACACACTCCTCCTCCAAAGCATCTGCTGACATGCAAAAATGTCAGAGATTAGTCAACATGATTTGTCAACACGATGTTTACCATAGCAAAATGGAATATCAAGGTACAAAATGTAGTTAGTCAAACTATACTTAATGTGAATGTAAAATCTATTCATTAAAGTTGGAAATTTTGGGAGAAAAAGAGAAAGCTATATTTATTTTTTCTCTAGACCAGCAGACATAAACAAAGCTGTCCTGAATAAATTTGTACATGTAGTCATTCTAATCATGGTAAACAATCAACTTGGCAATGTGCAAGTGTTTAGGCATTCTAGAGAGTTCTTTGCTTCCACTCTTCATATCAACAGTTTGCCCTATATTGGTCACCTAGCATCAATTTCCTTGGTGTAAACCCATCTGACTTCTTGTGAAATGCTGAGGTAGATTCCTTTTTTTTTAATTCTTCTCAGATATGGCTACAATAATTATTCCAATGTTCACTGGCCATTTGATTCTGCCAGTTATTCCATTAAGAGGTCAAGTTTATTTTCCCTTCCCTTGAGTTTGGACTGATCTTGTGATTTGCCTTGACCAATAACATATGGAAGAAGTGATGTTATGTGACAACTAGAGTCCAGGCCTCAAGAGATTTTGCAGCTTCTCTTTTGCCCTGTCAGGATGGTGCCCTAAGACCACTTCAGGTGAAGTAGCTCAGGATGGAAACCTCAACAGCTGGGCCAAATCCACCCTGAGGCCAACTCCAGCTCACCTACTCCCTGAATGACTGAGTCCAGGAAAAACCAACAGAAATACCAATGAGTAGAAATAACGAATCATGTGTGTTTATTTGTTTAAGCAAGTAAATTTCAGGTTGATTTGTTATACAACAAAGGACCACTCTAAAATTTAAAGTTAATTAATTTTCACTCCACATTTCTTTAGACACTTTTAGTTTAATAACTACAATAAAGCTATCTGACACTCATCCAAGGCATCAAGTTTTAAAGACTGTGCAGGTTTCAAAGCCACCATACTCCTTAGCGAATGGTCTCTCTGCTACCAGCTAACGCAGTAAACCCCCTGCCAGCTCTTTGGTATTAAGTGGAGACCAAAAATGTAAGGACTTAGTCTATGCCAAGTCAGGGACCATTCCCATTTCCCTACAGGTTTCACAACTACACACATTAAGAGGCTTTTTGTTCTGACCTCCAAGACTGATGTCATCTTAGTTACCCTCAAACAAGCATCATCTCTTTCTGCCTGGGCTCCAAACCCACTGTTCATTCACTGAAAGCTTCTATTGTGATGGACCAACTATGGAGCTAGGGGAATTACATCATGTCATTCAACCCTCCCAACATCAGCATGTAGGTGACACTGAAGAGAATGAAATTCCTTGCTCCAGTTGGAAGGATAAGGTCTGCAATTAAAGGACTATCTTATAGGAGCACATTTGAGATTTCCTGTTTATTTGTATGTAGCTTGATGCCCAAATCAAGAGGGCTCAGATTTCTTCGAAAGGCTTTTCTATATATTCAGCAAATTCCATGCTTTTACATATGGAAAACTATGTAAGTCAGTGGTGCCATCATTTACTAGAGTTAGAGCTTAGATGAGGCTGATATCAGTTCTTAAACATTTCACAATAAATTTTAGTCTTTTCAGATAATGTCAGGAGAAATAATAATTGAGACAAATGCCCAAATTTAGATGACTAAGACCTAGGTAATTTTGTACTTGAATGACTCTTTGAATCACTCAGAACACCCTTTCATCCTAAACTAGATAATCCCTTCTGAGATAGGATTAAATTCTGGAAGGTGATTGTCAGCAAGTTTCAAAAATAGACTTGCAGCCATATAAATCCCTTTATCTGTAAGCATCTTTCTTTTGGGAAACTCAATGAATAGCACTACGTGTCCTTTAAGAGTTAGTGGTACCTCATTAACAATTTGTATTCACTGGGGTAAACTATCTACTGTCTGTCTTTCCTATGCCTTTTTCTGAAATACCAAGAGCTATAACAGGCAATACGAACTAAAGTTCTGAAGAATTGGGAGCTAATTCTCTTTTGTAAACAAGAACCTACAATTTGATAAACAAATGCCCCGAACTCCATAGACATTGGTTCTGAACATAACTACCCTTCTAATAGAACCAACACCAAGACAAACTTCCTGCTTCAAGAAGAGCTAAACAGTTTAAAAATATGAGATTAAAACACAGCTGTTCAAATATTTCAGATCCTAAGAATGTTTGCTAAAGGAATTTCTCAGTCTTTTCATATGCAACATGTTGGCCTTGAGAAGCTAAACTTCAGTGGGGAAGCTGCTGGCAGTTACTTCCCTCTCATTAAGGAAAGCACACTGGAGTCAGTTTACTCTGAACTCACATCAGTTTATAAAATGAGAAGTACTGAAAATGACAATATCAAAGGCAAGTTCTTTAAAACAGAGAAAAGCAATGACTTAAAAATGTTTTTTAAGTCCTAGTTTCGCTTTGTTTTTCTTATTGTAAGAATAAGAGGAATTAGAAAATCCAAAAACATTAAAAAGATAAATCTAAAGTGTAAGTAAAATGAATCTATATAACATTATATTAATAAAGTTAACTCATGCTATATCTTATAATATTAGTTTCATTCTTACATATGTGGTTTTCTACCAGAAATATAACATTAGACTCCAATATCTTTACTGAACATTTTGTCATGAGTATTTCCCCATAAACATATTTTTAAAGGGAAAAGCATACACTTTAATGCTACATAAATTCCACCTTATGTATGTTGAATAATTTATTTAATCCTTTCCTTCTTTTGTTGGATATTGTGGGGACATTTGCAGAAAGCAAACAAGCATTTTATTTAAATACAAAACTAGCTATAAAATTGAACATAGGCAAACATACAAATAAACTATACTAAAGGCTATGGTGGTAGCCTTTTGACTGCACACACAGTACTCTCTACTTGATTAAGACAACTGCTTAAGTTAATATAAAGCATTTATAGATTGTCACGTGTGTGTTAATATGTATGCCGTGTAGCTTCACATGTTTTTAACATGCTCCAGTCCTGGCTAACATAAAGCCTGACACCAACATTGGCCAGATACTTAAATTTCTTGGTCCTGAGAGAATGTAGATTAGATTCTGGCTTGTCAATCTGATCCCAAATAAAAACTAGAAAGTGCTGACATTTTTTTCAGATGTGTATGTATGAGACAATTTTTAAACTAACAATATGTTAAGTCCCTATGCATAGACGTACTTTCCTTTTTTCTTGCATGATGTCACCCTTGTTCTACAGAAGAGGGACACAAATTTATAGAGAACATAGATTGAAAACAAATGCACCTTAGCTTTTAGGAACAGGGATGCTAGGGATGGAGGAATAAAAAGTTGTCCCACTATTGTCCTCAGTTGTCTGATAACCTGTTTTTCAAGGTGGATGGTTACATCCTGCTCCAGGGTGCAAATGCAGAGGACTCTAGGGACCAGGAACCCTGCAGCATATGCCTGGAGCATCAGCATGAAATGTGGTTCTGTGCTCCTTAGTCACTCCCCACCAAATACTTTCTATTACCTACTTACTGCTGTATCTTCCGGACATCAGGTAAGCATTTAAAACATTGTGCTTCTCTTCCTTTGTTTGTTTTGGTTGGGTTTTGGTTTGGGTGGGGTAGGGGCAACACTTTGTTCCTGTTGTTTAGTGAATGGATCACTGGGGCCTGTCACTTTCTAATTATACACAGTCACAGTCACTGTCACACTTGCCGTTGGTGTCCACAGGGGACTGCCGCACCTGCCATCAGATTGCCTACAAGTAAAGGCAGAGATCTCCTTTGGAGTTTCCAGCCAGAACTGCCAGGACTGCTTTCCTTCGCTGAGCTCCTTGCATAAGGCGAGAGCCAATATAGGGCTGTTACTCTTTCAATAACCACACCTTCCAGGGAAATACCACACCTTCAATATTATAATGAGTTTAGAAAAAAAGAAAGATTACAAACATATATGATCATAAAAATAGCCTAAAAAATGAAAAGAATTTTATTTTTTATGTCAGCATTCTCGAACATGAGGGATTTATAAACCTGTATTTTCTAACTACTCTTTCCTTTCTTCATAACCTGTGCTCTTCCACCCATTGCTCTCAAAATCAGTCTCTCACTTGTCTCTAACATATCTCTGGGTCCTAGAATAGTAGGTGCTCAGTAAATTTTAGTTGACTTCCTAGGTTATAGCAGGACACTCTGGTTGCTACTGTCATTCTCCACCTGATCCACCCTGAACAACACCCTGAGTTTGGTCACTCACTTCTCCAACTAAGAGTCAAAAGCTGCGTTTGATAACAGCATCCATAGCCAACGCCTTTGCTTTCAAGCTTCTCTGTATCCCTGCCGTGTCCCACCTTCCAGTCCCTGCTGTTATCACTAACCAAACATACGTGCTCACGATCCCACCGGGCCTTTCCAAGGTCTGTCCCACACTTCCACCCTTGCCAGAAGGCAAGCACATTCACATGCATCTTCAGGACTCTTCATCACTGACTCAGAAGAGCCTACTTTTCTTTCTCCCTCTCAAAATCACATTTATGCTTCAGAAGAAGTTCAAATCTTGCTTTGTGAAATGTCTTTTACCTTGTCACTCTACACTGAGACTTGTTTTCTTTGAATTCATATGTACGTGCTGCCTTTTTCCTCCATTGTTTTTCTGTGGTTCACCTCTACAATTAGATTCTCTCCTCAAAGTCCTCAACAATTTTCCAGTGTGCCAATATAATTCACATTAAGGCTATAAAGTGGGGTGGGAGGGTCAAAGATCACAGAGGCCACCTAATAATTGGTGAGAGGCTAATTTAATTCACCATCCAGGTCCTGTCAAGTGCCCAATATTGCCATGTAAAAGTATTAAATATGAATTTGAACATGGCAGTTCAGTCAGAACAAAGGCCTATGAGAATGTGGTCACATGTGCATAAGTAAATGTGCTTTTTTTATTCTAAATGACAGAACCTAGCTTTCTCTTCTCTTCTCTAGGTAATTCTCTTTTTCCCTTTTCTGAAAGAGCATCATGCTCAAACTCACACTGTTGGAAATTGTATTCATTCAAAGTACTTAAAACTTCACTGATAGGGACCTGAAACCAACACTGCCCCCAAACTACGGTACTGCCAGTAAAACTTATGTTCTAAAGAGCTTCCCCTAGGGGCGCTGGGCGGCTCAGTTGGTTGGGCGTCTGACTTCGGCTCAGGTCGTTATCTCGCAGTTCACGAGTTCAAGCCCCACATCAGTCTCTATGCTGACAGCTCAGAGCATGAAGCCTGCTTCAGATTCTGTGCCTCTCTCTCTTTGCCTCTCCCCTGCTTATGCTCTGTCTCTCTCTCTCTCTCAGAAATAAACATTTTAAAAAGTTTACAATAAAAATACATAAACTGTTTTCCCTAAAAAGCTTATCTGGAGTACCATCTAATAATAACCATTACTCTGACTTCCCAAAAACCATTTATCTGCTTAGTGGCATTTATTATCCTAATTTCATACATACTTATTTTCTCTTGAAGAGGAAAAAATACTTCTTAGAGAGTCAACTGTGCTCTAAGCCCTTTTGTTACTTCTAGTTTGATTGTTCACCATTCTTGTCACCTCCATGCACCAGCCGAAAAAAGAATGTAATCATAATTCACTAAGAGTAGTAACTCGGATAGCCTTCTAACATGGCACTGTCCAATAGAACTGTCTATGATGATGGAAATGCCATATAATTTGCATTGTCAAAGACAGAAGCCACCAGCCAGATCTGGCTACTGAGCACTTGAAGTATAGCTAGTGGCCCTGAGGAACTGGATTTTTTATTTTAGTTAATTTATTTTTAAGTTTAGTTATTTAATTTGAGAGAGAAACTGAGAGACAGAGAGAGCACAAGCATGGGCGGAGTGAGAGAAGGAAGCAAGAGAATCCCAAGGAGGCTCCATGTGGTCTGCACAAAGCCCAATAAGGGCTGAATTCACAAACTGTGAGATCATGACATGAGCCAAAACCAAGGGTCGGTCACTGAACACACTGAGCCACCCAGGCATCGCTCATTTTAGTTAACTTAAACCACCACATATAACTAGTGGCTACTGTACTGGACAATGTATTTCTACTATATTCAACACTATGAAGATTATGTATTCACTGAAAGTACAAAGGTTAAGTAAATAATATTCGAGATAAAATTACATTAAAAATTTTTTTGATTTATTTATTTCTCTTTGAGAGACAGAGAGAGAGAGAGAGAGACAGAGTATGAGTGAGGGTGGGGCAGAGAGGGAAACACAGAATCTGAAGCAGGCTCCAGGCTCTGAGCTGTCAGCACAGAGCCGGATGCGGGGCTCAAACTCACAAGCTGTGATATCATGACCTGAGCTGAAGTCAGATGCTTAACTGACTGAGCCCTCCAGGTGCCCCAAAATGACATTATTTTAATAGCAAATGCTTCTCTCACTTGCAGTTGATATCTCTGGGTAAGTACAACAAGTGTTTACAAAGAATATTTCCCAGGAGTCAGAAGATGTGTGTTTGCCGCTATATTCCTAACTAGTTGTGCAGCATTGGGAAAATTGCTTTATTTCTCAGGGCCTTAAAAGTTTAGAACATGTGATCACCAACTCTGAAATTACTTGGTTTTATATTAGTCCCATGCTTTTTAAACTATCTTGAGGATATTTTGAAGGATCAAGTGAGAAAAAAATATATATGTATGTTAGAACACATTGCAATTGGACAGTGGCACATTGATGCAAGTGCAATCAAAGGAAAAATATGATCCAGGGTCGCCAATTCTTACATTTACTAGAATCTTGATCTTGAAATCCTAATTCATTAGTTTTCTGGACCACCACCATATATATGCTGATATTCGCAAATAGAAATCTGTAATATTTCAGATCTCGTTTGCTTCAAGGAAAAGCAAGTAATGGCAAGCATATAACACACAATGACTATGAATTTAACACTTGTCTGGCCTGGGTATTTATAAAATAAATGTCTTCTGGATTTTTAAATGTGTCTGCAAAAAATAAACTGGCTTCTCAAATGTTTCAGGTCTCTGAGAAGTCCCACCTGAAGGACCAGTCTCTGTAGAACACTGACTAGCACACAGGATTGTCCACACTGTTTACACGCACAGGTGTGGCCAGCAGGCTGCCCAAGTAACCCCTTCCAGGAGAGGAAGAGAAGAAAGATATTTTCCAGTCGTGCTTTTCTCATAAGTTGAATTAGAAAGCAGACCCTCAATGTGAGGGGCCACACCCCAGCAGGTGCATAAATGAACCATTTGTATATGGAAAGAAAATAGTAAAACTTCTACTGATATTTAGTGTTTACATAAAAACTAAGAGATAAATGAAACTTTATAAACATTTCACATACACAGTGTTGACATTGTTAGTTGCCTCCTGCAATACCCATTCTCCCTTTCCCAACTTTGGTAACAAACCCCCAAATTTCAGCTCAATTCATTGTCACTTAGAATAAAATTTGTGATTTCCTGATCCTCCTTCCAGCTAAGCTCTGGCCTCTGTAATGCAATCATAGTGCTGCTGCTTCATATGTGAACGCAATGCGAAGATGTCCAGCAGCAGCAAAGACCCATGTGAGGATAGAAGTCCAGAAGAGAAGAGAACTTTTTCCACCACAACCTCATGGACCTCAAGGAACTACCAAGTATCCTTTCACTGTCAACCTTCAGATTTCATGTGGAAGAAAAATTAAATTTCATCTAGTGGAAGACACTACTAATTTGTTTTATTTAAAGTTTACTTATTTATTTTGAGAGAGACAGAGAGCATGAGCAGAAGGAGAAGCAGAGACTGACGGAGAATCCCAAGAAGGCTCCATGTGCTCAGTGCAAACTCTGATGTGGGGCTTTGGAGCTTGAACTCATGAAACTGTGAGATCATGACCTGAGCTAAAATCAAGAGTCAGATGCTTAACCACCAACTGAGCTACCCAGGCACCCAGTATTTGTTTTAAATAATTCTTCTATTGGATGCAGCTGAACCTAAGCTTAACTGAAACCTACAGATTTATTAGTACTGCATTTTAATGTGCAAATTAATATGCATATAACATATGCATGTTCTTTTTCTCTGATAGTATGTATAAAAGTTGCAAATTTACAGGGCTAATGGACTATTACTTGCTACTGAAAGGTCATCTCTACTTTGAATTATTAGAGGCTAATGGTTTATCATCGTACATACACTAATAATACAACAGTAGATTCTTAATATTTGGAGGAATCTATAGTTATACATCTTTGGTAAAGTTTACAATACACATTATCTTTATAGAGATCCCTGAATTTTTCACAAAATAATTTCTATCCAAAGTCCCATGTTTTCTGAATGTATCTGTCAATGCATACTACAAAGAAAAATGCTTAAGTCATTACATTAAAAGCTATACAGTAACACATGGAGAATGCAAAAAGTATCAACATACAGAGGCTGACAGTTGGCTAGATGCACTCAGAAGTTAATAACTTAGTCCCACATATCAGTCTCACAGTGTATAGTATTTAAATCCATATCTTAAATTACATTTAAAAACTCATATATCATGATCTCCTTAGGGTTTCTTGCAAATAGCAGAGTCCTCCAAGGGTAGGTTTATGTAAACAGCCAGTCTCCTGCAGCATCCCCCTATGCTATGGGAAGATTCTTGGTTAACAGAACTGATGCTTAAACTCAGTGGTGATGGTCAAAATAGGCCCCCAGTTGGCTCAAGCAAGCTGGGGCCAAGAGCCCTTCCACACCTAATTCATAACCATTCCCTCTACTCAGTGGCTTCCCTTGAGTCCAACCAAAAGTCTCCAGGCCTAGAGCCACTGTTTCTACTGACAAATTGACACTGAAAGAGGTAGATTCCACTCATTCGCTGGCTGTGAAGACATGAACAGAGCTGATATACATTCTCATTAACTCACACACATTCACAGTTAATCTGCATCATCTTTGACCCTTGCAGACAGGGACCCCTGCACACGGCTCAGAGTGTACTCTCCCTTCCCTGCCTCATGACTGGCCCTGCGTCGTGGGCAGTCGACAGTAGGAAGCCACATTCCCGCCAGAAATTCATACCCAGAGGGGATGCTAAATGGTCATCAGGGAAAATGAGATTCAGTGACATAATGAAGGAATGCTGTGCCAATAATCTCACAAAATTTAGCCTGACAAGCAATAAACAAAAAGCTGGTGCTATTCCAGGTCCTGAATGTCTACTTCTCAGTCACCATGTCTCCTGGAGTTCAGAGGAAACAGCACAGATGAAAGGGGACATGGCCCTGATTTAAATCATCTGTTAAAATAGCTGAGACATGAATCCTGTAGAAAGCTGTGGGTGGAGGATGCACGTACTTTCCTTCACCTTGCCTTGCCAAGGTGGATTAACAAGTTCCAGGAAAGGCAATAACAACAGCATGTAAAAAAAGCTGGAGTTTCTCATGTCACTTGTTATTCTTCAGGTCTCATCTTCTTTGGTTGAAGGTGGGCTACTAAAAAATATACAATTTATCAATTTAAATATCACATGTAAGTAGCAATGTGGCAAAATGTCATTACAGTGATGAATCAGTAATTCAAATACATTCTAAAGGGAATTAAAGAAAACATAATTTTATATAGTTTATGTACCATAGAAACCTTTCTGGGGCACCTGAGTAGCTCAGTGAGTTGAGTGTCCGACTTCGGGTCAGGTCATGATCTCATGGTCAATGAGTTTGACTCCCGCATTGGGTTCTGTGCTGATAGCTCAGAGCCCCGACCCTCCTCCAGATTCTCTGTCTCCCCTTCTCTCTGCCCCTCCCATGCTCATGCTCTGTCTTTCTCTGTCTCACAATAATAAACAAATATTAAAAATTTTAAAAAAAGAAACTTTTCCAATAGTTAGATTAAGAAGTGGATATAAACATAAGATTAAATAGTACATCTCAGAAGTAGATCATATGAAAAGAATGGAGGAAATGTATTTATTTAATAACTAAAGTAAGAATTCTTTCTGAAATGCTTAGGTTCACATGATTTAACCCAGAATCATAATTCTTGAATTGAAAATCAAGGAAGAGTAGTAGAACTCATTAAGCTTAATTTTATTTTAAAAGTGAAGAAACTGGGGCTTTAAAAAAACTATGAAGGGGGCACCTAGGTGGCTCAGTTGGTTAAATGTCTGACTTCAGCTCAGGTCATGATCTCACTGTTTGTGGGTTTGAGCCCTGCTTTGGGCTCTGTGCTGACAGCCTGAAGCCTGGAGCCTGCTTTGGATTCTATAGCTCCCTCTCTCTCTGCCCCTCCCCTGATCATATCTGTCTCTCTCTCTCTCTCTCAAAAATAAATAAACACTAAAAAATTTTTTTAAGCTATGAAGGTCCACAAAATTACAGATAATTTAGCAGGCAGAGTCAGTACAAAAGTTTAGGATTTCAGATTTTGTTTAGGTTTTCATTTTTTTTTTCATTTTTCCTATTCTTTCCTGTCTCTCTGACTTTAACTTTTTTATATATTTTTTCCAAAGATTTACATAAAGCATAACCTTTGAGGGAAGCTTTTTGGGATGATGAAATTGCTCTGTATTCTGACTGTATTAGTACTTACACAAGCCTATGCATGTGTTAACATTCCTTTAACCATATACCACAAAAGTAAATTAAAAACATCTAAAAATTATATTCAATGTAATTTAAAGAGCTGATTTATATCTAGTTTATCTGATTTTTTCATATTATAATTTCTTTGATATTTTCAATAGAAATCCAAGAATAAAACCAGAACTTTTTATCCATTCTTCACTGATTTTGTAGTATTTGATGGCCTACTATTCTACCACATCCAATTTCTCTATCATCAAATATAAATGTAAAATAAGGAAATAAGAATGAAGTGTAAATTCTTATTCCTATTATCAACCAAATCTGCCTCCCCCAAAAAAGAATTTTTTTTGTATGTGTGAGACACTTACCAGTGGAAAGGTAATCTATATGGATCTACCAAAAATTTAGATTATTGTATCCATTTGGGTCAGTCTTAAAAAGCTCATAGTGAAATATATAATGATTACAGTTGCCTCCTGTTTATGGAGCCCTCGTGCACTAGACACTGTGCTGGATGGGTGTCAATTATATCTAGTCCAAAATAAGCATTTAGGAGAAAAAGAAATATTTTAAGTGTCAACCATCTGTTTTTATTGCAAACATAGGGTACAAATACAGAAGATCACAGCAGAGTAGAAAGGACATGATCACCAGAGTCACTCAACAGGATTCAAACTGAAACTCCATTCTTTCTCACTCTGAGATGTTTGACAATTTTTGTTTTGTTTTTGTTTAATAACTCTGAGCCTGAGTTTTCTCACTGATAAATTCAAAAATCCTCCCTTCCTTGTTGGATAATTGTATGGATGCATATGAATAATACCAGTTACATTTATTTAGTTTTTGCCATGTACAATGTAAAAGGCACTATTGTAAGTGCTTTAAGTGGTATGATTTATTTGTCTACAGAAAAAGTCTGGAGAAAATGCTCTTATTATCCTCATCTTATAGATAAGAAAACAGACACAAAGGTTAAGTAATGTACTGAAGATCATACAGTTAGTAAGTTGAAAACTGAAAATTGGACCCCGATATTCTGGCTCCAGAGTCCATTTGCTTAAAGAACTTCACCATTATTGTCAAATGTATCAATGACTTGGCGCAAAGTAGATGCTAAACCAAAGGAGGCTGCTCTCACTGCAACTTTTTATTTTTTTATGGGAAACTCATCTCAGTGGACTCCCAAAATCTCAAACTGGAACAGGGCTACAAATGTTAATGATGTAAACAAAACTGTTTTGCTAACTCTGTGATACTTTTCATTTCCTTTTCCCTTCACGAATGTGGCTAAGTCAGAGATTTCTTTTTAATGCTGATGTTAATCAAAAGTGAAGACTTACATTTTAAAAACAAGTCCCCAGCTCCTACACTCTTTCCTGAGCTCTGGGCCTAGATGCCCAACAGCTCTCAAGTATCTCCATGTGCATGTCATACCTGTTCACAATGGTTAGAACAATAGGAAGTTGGGGTAAAGAGATGGGACATAAAATGGAGAAAAAATACGCTTTTGCAGTTTGGTCCTGGTAAACGAATAGGCAGACTTTGAGAAGAGATTCCATGAAACTGCCCAATTACTAGAGAAAGAGAAAACTCGCTGGGAAAATTCCCTGGACCAAGAGAAGAGATTATGCAAGGAGACTCCAAAAAGAAACATCAGTGGAGAGCAATGTGATCCAAGACAAAGAACAAGATTGGCACAGCAGATCATGGTGTCTGTAGAAAATACTGGCCACTATGGGATATGGGCAACATTCAGACTTTCTTTAATCAAAAAATTTTGTGCTAATCCCCTAGGAATTAATTTCTGCTAAGAGAGATGCTTTGGCCCATGAGACTCCTATGTAGTCTCCCAGATGTCTCCTTATTCCAGATTCTTGTGCCCCCCGGACTGCCTGAGGTGACCTGTGGGAACTGCCTCTCTGTGATGGTCCAGAACAGGCTCATCTTCACTCCTCCTCCTGATTTTCTTGTCCAAGGTCTATCCCAGCCACAGGTTGTGCACATCTTCTACATCTTCTCTACTCCTAATGTACCTGCTCTGATCCAAGCTGACAAAGTCTATTACCAGACAAACAGGATACCCTCTAAAAGTCAAGAATGGCAAATGCATGGTGTATCTGTTGCCAAGCCTCTCTCCTGTGCATAATTGTGAGGATCTTTCCATCTTGGTGAATCCTCAGCACCATGCTCTATGAAGCCACTACCACGTGGTGGCAAATGTTACACAAAATGACTCCCATTAGCTGTATCTCCATATTTTTCTAGCCTATCATTCATATTTTTCTTGAGTCACCTTCCTAAAACAGATCCACTGTGGTGGCAGAATTCTAAGATTTCCTCCAATATTCCTATCCCTGGCATGAGTAAAACTCTGAATATAATGGACTAACTTTTCTATGATTAAGTTAATAATCAGTTGGCTTTTAATTATTCAAAAGAGAGTGACCTAATCAGGTAAATCATTTAATGGAATATGACCCTTCCTGACATCAGAGAAACTTGACCTGAGGGAGATTCTCCCATGCTAACTTTGAAATGGAGACAACTATGTAGCAAGGACTTGAGAACAGCCTCTAGAAGATGAGATCAACCCTCAGCCAACAGTCAGCAACAAGGCAGGGGCCTCAGTTTTACAACCACAAATGTTGGACTCTGCTAACAATGATATGAGTTTGAAAGAAGACCTGAGTTTCAGGTAGGAAGACAGCCCAGCTCACATGTTGATTTTTGCCTCATGAAACCCTGAGTAGAGAACCCAGTCATCCCATGCCCTGATTTCTGGCCTAAATAACCATGAAAAAATAAATGGATATTGCTTTAAGCCAATGAGTTTGAAGGAATTTGCTACAACATCTACATCATCATCATCATCATCATCATCATCAAATACATCCACCCTGTCTTTTTCCATTTGAAAAACTTACTTCCTCAATATGATAGGATATAGTTAATTGTTCTTAATACTTGATGAAATTTTCTCAGATAAATAAATATTATTTGATGCTAAATGATGAACATATCTTCCATTCTGTGGCATATATCTCCATCCCAAAATACCTATAGCTATATGTTTCTCACTGTTTCCTTAATGTATCACTCATCCCAATGGAAGCCTCACGTAACTAAGATATGATTAAAGGCTTCTGCTTGGGAGACTTTTGCAACTGTCTCTTTGTGCTACCACTGAAGCTTTGGAATCACAGCTATCTAGAAGAGCCCTTCACCATGACACCATAGCATCACCTAAATGACACTCTTCTGCCTCGGCACCTCTGTGGACTGTCTGTGCACTTTCGCCAACTGCACCACTCTCAAGACAAATCCTATAAATGTGTCAGTTCCTGTGCCACCATTTTTCTGCTATGAGTATTTTACGGGTGATCAGGTTGTTTGTGTTTTTCTTTGATTCATCTTTTTGACAAGCATCTCATAAGATATGAACTCACTATGTTAAAGAACTCCTCATGTTTCTTTACAGAGAAGATATATTCCTTCTCTATGACAGGCTGATTCTTCTCAAGGAGTTTTCTAAACTAATGATAGACACAAATAAGTGTTCATGCTGCACAACAGGAAAGGCATGCTGCCAGGGGGAGCAACAGGAAATCAGAGAGATGACAGAAAACATTTCTTTCCTGTGAATTAATCCATTACTGTACAGTCACAATATGTCCATAAGTGGCAAAAAGGAAATCTACCTCTTTTGCATTTTATTTATTACTCTCTCTTTTCACTCGTTTTTATGGAAGCAGTTTATAATCAACTTCCCTCTAATTAATAATGCAGTAAATACAATGAGAGTATTCTGCTCTATTTCAGGACTAACAAAGTAAACAAAGATAATTAATAGCTAAAGAGCATGTCCAGTGGTTCTTTTTTCTATCTTAGACTGCTAGAAAAGTGAGGACATTCTTAGGCATACATTAGAACTGTATGGGAGAACAGACAGTCAATCAATATTGATTGATTATTGGGTTGAGCTGTAAACCTTGGGAGATGTTGATTTTCATTTCTCATTCAACAAATGTTTATGGCCTCATTTTTTTATGTAGTAGAGTAAAAGTATATAGTATAACACATGGCAACTGAAGTAGAGTTGATCAGAGTTTGGTGAGACAGAATATGCATAACAAGATTGAATAGGATAATAGGATGAATGCAAAGGAGCTGCTCAAAGAAGTAGAGGTTGTTTATTTCCAGATGAGTTGAAGAAAACCCCATAGTGGCTGTGTGTGTGTGTGTGTGTGTACGCGTGCGCGTGCGCATGTGTGTGTGTGTGTGTGTGTGTGTGTGTGTGAGTGAAGGGGGAAAGAGAAAGAATGTACAGAGGTGATCCTTGTGTCTTTACAAATGCAGATAGTAACAGGTTGTGGAACAGAATGTATTTCTAGGCACTAAAACAACATGAGAAAAGAGTAAGTGTACTTTGACACGGATAAAGGTATGAAAGAAACAATAGTAAAATATGTTGAAAGCATAATAAGACATACTTGTGAAAGAAAGGTTTTATGTGGTAAAATACAGGGCTAATTGTTTTCCTCTGTCCAATTGTCCTTCTCTGCCCTTCCTCTCCCATACACAGACCCTAAACCTAGCCTCTACTGTGGCCAAAAAGAATAATCCTTTCTAGAGAAACCTACCCCCCAGCATAAATATCACTATAGAGATCGGTCCAAAGAGAGACATAGGATTTAAGCCAAGCTATAGAAACTGAAGACAGTGATGGTTCAAAGACAAGCATAGGACCTAAGCTAAGCATTTCCTAGGCATTTCTTGGAATTCTTCCTACTGGATATTAGTAGAAAGAAGGGAAAATGGAGAGGAAAGAAACCCTTTCCCTCTTCCGGTGGCAAGATTTAAGTATGCAAACTCAATATTGTCATTAGTTGCACTTCCTGCCACGATGATAATTGTTGCCTGTCGTAGGGTAAAATCAACACCTAAAGAGCAGCAGAGGCACAAGAATCTAGGCAAGTACCATTGTCAGCACTTTTCTCCTTAAATCTGGTCCTTCCTATGGGTAGCCTTGTCATAGCCCTTTTAAATAATGTGGTTAAATAAGCCAATACTTTCATATCTAAGCTAATTAAAACCATATCTCTGTTTCAACCAAACCAACAAGCCTCTATTTTGTTTGTGCCCTTTTATTTTTTTTCCAAGTTAAAATTTTTATAGTTATGATACTTTAATTTTAAATTAAAAAGAAATTAGTGATATTTATGCTGGGGGGTAGGACAATGTTCATTTTTTAACAAGCACAATAAACAAACTCTACTAAAACTCCTCTTTCTGTTAATGGCAGACCAGGTAATACGAAGTAATAATGCTGGATAACTAGGAAAGCTGGATATAAGTGTTATAAAAAAAATATGTACTTCAAGACTTCGTAGAACTAACAAGAAAGTATATATATATATATATATATATATATATATATATACTTTCTATATATATAATTTACTATATATATAATATTTAAGACCAGAATTGAAAGCAGGATAGAGGTCCAAAAAGATAAGTCTGAGTTGAGGGCCATTTTCTCAACAAATCTGGAAGATTAGTTATGAATCAGATTATACAACCTATCAACACAAGGAAGATCCAGGTCTTATTAAAGTGGGGAGGTAGATAAATCCATCCCTTTGGCATGACTTAAATGTTAGAAGGAAAGTGAACTGGAAGTGAACAGCCCTTCACTGTAACTGTGGCTTGGCCTCAAGTCAGCACAGTGACTGCAGAGGAAGTGAGGCACTCCTATGTTACCAGTGCCATTCGGGGCCTGGGAGTAGCTGACATAAATCCTCTCTGAAGTAAAAAAAAATTTGAAAGAATTCAAATTGTGTCTCCAAGTTAAAAATACCATTTAAAAAACACAAGAAATAAAAATAAAAAAAACTATTTCACATAATCCAAAAGAAGAGTACAAGGAAACAAATCAATTGGGACAAAATCCTCTAGAGACAACAAGCAACAGAAATAAAATAATATAGCCTCCTGATACCAGAATCGACTTTAAAGTGATCAGGTTTATTATCTTCAAAGAGATGAGAAAAAAATAAACAGATTGGACATTTTCACAAAGTAGAACCCATAAAAAGTAATAACAAAAGTGCCAGAACCAGTAAATCTGATAACTGAACTTGAGAACTTGATAGATGGTTTTAAAAGCAAAATAGCAACAGCTACAAAAATACTTAGTAAACTTGAAAATGAGTTGGGAGAAGAGCTAAATAAAGCATAAAGAGAAAAAAAGGAGAAAAATGGCAAAAAGATGGTAAGGCACTGGGAATATATAGCATGAGGGTCTATAATTTGAGGTAATTTGAACAAAACAAAAAGAGGAGAAAAGTGTAACTGCATTACTTTGAAGAATGCTAAGTGAGGACTTTATATAATTAAATGAAGACAGTAAGCCACGGATTTAGAAGCTGTACAAATAAGAAGACATCTACAACTAAACACATTCTGGTAAACTGACAGGAAATTAAAGATAAAGAAAAAAAGCCCTAAATAGAAAATATATAAAAAAGAACCAACTTCAAAATAGCAATAATTATGCTGACAGCTAACTTATCTATAGAAAAAAAGAAGGTAAGCTGGAAGAAGTAAAATGATATTTTAATAATGGCTTTAAAATACATGTCAACATAGAGTTTTCTACAAAAATAACATATTCTTCAAGAATTAAGGTGAAAAAGAGATATTTAAGCAAAATGAAACTAAAAGAATTCATGAGCAGTACACATAAAAAGAAACACTAAATTATACACTTGAGACAGATCAATGAAAATACAGGACTAGAAATACAGGAAGGAATTAAAAAGCAATGATGAAAGAAATATGTATATATATATATATATATATATATATATATATATACATATGAATGCTTATGCTAAGAGATAAAAAATACCTTTTCAGTTTAAACATGAGTGAAGAATAAATATCCAACAATAAAAGCACATACTTAAAGAGGAAAACAAACTGAATTAAAATGCATTGTCAAAGATGAGGAGAGAATGCCAATTAATAGTCAATCTTAATAGGTAAAGGATGCATGTTGTAAACTCTATAATAAATACTAAAAAATGGTAGGAGAATATACAATTTCCTATTTGATAAGGGAAAAAAATCAATCCAAAGGAAGCAAGAAAAAAACAGAATAAAACTCAGAATAATGGTAGATTTAAAACAAAATTTAAATGACTATGGTAAACATAAATGGATTCTATTTAAAAACTTAAAAATTAAAAGAAGATAGATTAAATTAATATCTCAGCAATAATAAAAATATCTGAAGTATGAGGACCAAGAAGATTGAAAATAAAAGAATGAGAAATATATACCCCATGAAAATTATATCCAAAAAAAGTTGCTGTAAATATAATTATCATATGAAGCAATCTTTAGTCGAAGAGAATTAGTAAAGACAAAGAAGGACCCCTAACGATGATTAAAAGATGAAATTGCCTTTTCTGTAGTAGGCTCCTGGCCCTTAGCTGTCAGCACAGAGACCAACAGCGGAGCTGGAACTCATGAACTGGGAGGTCATGATTTGAGCTAAAGTCAGACACTCAACTGACTAAGCCACCCAGGCCCCCAAGAAAAAGCTTATTCTCAAAAACTTTGAAGGCTCCCTGGGTGGCTCTGTCAGTTAAGCATCTGACTCTTGATTTGGCTCAGGTCATGATCTCATGGTTCTTGGGATCAAGCCCCACATCCAACTCTGCACCGACAGAACAGAACCTAATTGGAATTCTCTCTCTCCCCCTCTCTCTCTGCTCCTCCCCTGCTTATGTATGCACACATGCACTCTCTCTCTCTCTGTCAAAATAAATAAATTTATTAAAAAAAACAAAAAACAAAAAACCTTGAGGCATTTACCAAAGTTGAACACTTACTGAAATATAAAGAAGCCTCAACACACTTAAAAGAATTGAAACCATAAAAATATGGTCTATTTACACAGTGAACTTGAGCTGCTAAGATCATGACTGATAGAAATTTAATAGTCATAATGGGTATATTAGGAAAGAATTAAGGCTGAAGGTAATAAGCAAAATTTCCAGTAAGAAGTGTGGAAAGGAAACTAAAATAAAACTTGAAAAGTAAAAGGAAGTAAATAATATGGAGCTGAGATTATAAAAGAGAAAATAAACATTTCAGAGAAGATCAAAAACATAAAATAGCCCAATATTGATAAAACCTGGAGGGAATAACAATATAAAATACAATGAAATAGATGAATTGAAAGAGGAGCATCACTGATGACCCCATAGACATTAAAAGTTATAAAGAGGATATCAGAAAAAAATTACACAAATCAACTCAACTACTTAATCAAAATACATATTACTTAAAATATAAATTAACAAAACTGACATATTATTATCCTATCACTATTACCAAAATTAAAGTCATAATAAAAACTCCAGATTTATATGGTTTCACAGATAATTCTATGAAACAGGTAAGAAAGAAATAATATCCTTCTTTTTCAAACTGTTTCAGCAAAAAGAAAAATCCTAATTGATTCGTCAAATTCTGCATATCCTTGAAACTAAATGACATTTTATGAAATGAAAATTATCTTCATAAACATAGATGCAAAAATCATAAACAAAATATGGAGAGATCAAATCTAGCAACATATTTAAATTATAATCCAATACAACCAAGTTCAACCCAGTAATGGTAGGTCTATTTAACACATAAAAATAAAGCTTTGCAATTCATCACATTAACAGAATATATAGCATAAAAATCATATAATTATCTCAATATGTACTGGAAAATATTGAAAAATTTACCATTAATTCACAATTAAAGTTTCTTAGAAACTTTAATCTATTAAAGGAGAGCTATGGAAAAATTATGTAAAATATCACCTTTTTATAAGAAAATGTTAAAAGCTTTCTAATATTGAGAATTTAAAAAAAATGCCTATTATCACTTTTAACCACTATTGTATAAGAGATTCTCTCCAGAGCAGTAAGATAAAATAAATAAATTGATTTAATGTATAAGATCTGGAAAGACAAAAATAAAAATATCACCCTTTACTAAAGATATGTTTGTCTTCTTAGAACATAAGATTCTATAATCCATAATTTGAATTAATAAGTTTTGCAAGATTTCTATACACCAACAATAAACAAAAATAAAGTTTAAAAGATAATATTTATATTACATTAAACTAGAACAAAAATCAAATACCTAGAAACAAATATTACACATGATGCACAAAATCTCAATGGAGTAATCTATAAAATATTTTTAAGGCATTATAAACAAGGAAATAACATTTACATGTTTTGAGAGTCTCAATGTAATTGAGTCATCAATTCTTCCTAGATAATGTAACCATATTATTCTCAGTTCAATGAAAGAAGATATTAAACAAATATTGATTTATTGACCAAAATGTTATTTTATTATAGTGATGGACTTATAAAATAATTTTGTTAATTTCCTTCAACATGATATTTTCTCTGAAAAATTAAAATAACCTGGGGGGATTTTTTATGGATTATCTAAACCTTTGAAATTCCATATGCAGAATTATTCTTGGTATATAATCATATACTTTAATCCATTTCTTAGTTCTACTTATTTATAATGCCACGTTACTAGCATATCCTTATTTTTTTCTAATATGGTCTCATTATCTATAATTTTCACAAAATTGCTTGCTATTATTCTACCCATTTCATTTTCTAGTTAAAAATGTTTAAACTGGTGACACCTTCAACTGACTCTTCCTGTAGGTAATATTTTAATTGTTGAAACACTTGTAAACATGGCAAAGTATATTAGTTAAATTCTGTTAAATGGAACCTACTGTCAATTCTTTGTTTTATTAAAAAAAACTTTTTTAGAATAATTTTGGATTCACATCAAAATTAAGGGGAAAGTAAGAAGAGTTCCCATATACTCCTCCAATACACACAATCTCCACTACTATCCACATCTCCCACCAGAGTAATACATTTGTTACAATCGATGAACCTACATTGACACATCTGTATCACCCAGAGTCCATAGTTTACATTAAGGTTCACTCTTGGTTTTGTGGACTCTATGAATTTTGACATATGTACAGTGACAAGTATCCATCATCACTGCAGTATCATACAGAATAGTGTCACTGCCTTCAAAGCCCTCCGTGCTTAGCCTAGTTATCCCTCCTTTCCCTCCTAATTGTTCACAACCACTGATCCTTTTACATTTCCATAGTTAAACATTACATAGTGGAATATAATTAGAATCATCCAGTATGTAGTCTTTTCAGATTGACGTGTTTCACTTAATAAGCATTTAAGCCATGCATTTCTTAAGGCTTAATAGCCCTTTTTTCTTGGTCCTTAAAAATATTCCATTTTCTAGATGTAACCACTCACCTACCTACTAAAGTACATCTTGGATGCTTCCAAGTTTGGGAATCATGAATAAAGTTGCTATAAACATTGGTGTGCAGGTGTTTGTATAAGGATAAGTTTTCAATTCATTTGGTAAATACCAAGGAGTGTGACTGCTGGATCATATAGTAAGGGTATATTTAGTTTTGTAAGAAACTCCAAACTGTCCTTCAAAATGACTATACTGGGGCACCTGGGTGGCTCAGTCAGTTAAGCGGCTGACTCAGGTCATGATCTCACTTCACCCTACATTTATATGGGTCTGAGGGCTTTATCATGATGGAAGTTGCATTATACCAAATACTTTTCTACATCTATTGATATCATCATGAATTTTTGTCTTCTGTGGCTTGTTGATGTGGTATGTTACATTAATTGATGTTTAAATATTGAACCAGCCTGGCATACATGGAATAAATCTGTTTGGTCATGATATATAATTCTTTTTATATTTTGTTGGATTTGATTTACTAATATTTTGTTGAGGATTTTGCATGCATATTCATGAAGATATTGGTCTATAGTTTTCTTTTCTTGTAATGTCTTTGTCTGATTTTTGGTATAGGAGAGGAATGCTGGCCTCATAGAATGAGTTAGGACATATACCCTCTGCTTCTACCTTCTGGAAGAGACTAGAAAACTGATGTAAGCTTCCTTAAATGTTTGGTAGAATTCACTTACGAATCCCTTTAGACTTGGGACTCTCTGTTTTAGAATGTTATTAATTATTGAGTCAACTTCTCTAATACATATAAGACTTTTTAGATTTCCTATTTCTTCTAGAGTGAATTTTGACCAATTATGTTTTTCAAGGAATCAGTCTATCTCATCTCAGTTATAAAGTTTGTGGCCATAGAGTTATTCATGTTAAAATACCTTCTCCCAGATATTTTCACAAGTGTTGATTCTGCCTTTTCTCAGAGAACTCCTTACTGACAAATATTTTTATAAGGAGAATTTATCAGCTATACCAAGGTACAGCAGGTAACTGATAGAGGGAAAAAAATTCAAATAGTATAGTTTTCCAACCACCACTTAGATCATCCAGTTCTTCATGTTTGAGTTCACATTTTATCAGTGAGCATTCTGCTTGTTGTCTTTAAATGAAAAATATTAAAAATATTGTGATAGGAATTGGTTGGAAGCAGAGAGGTGAATCATTGCTGGTTATTTCCAGATTTAACCACATGTAGAAGTGAGAATTCATCTACTTCTAGAAGAGACCATACAGGAACTGAATTTTACAAAGTAGTGGTCTGGCAAAAGTTTCCTTGCTCATTGGCTTGTTATCGTTTCATTTATCTATTTATTTAATCTATTGATTGATTAAATGAAAGATTAAGAAAAAAAATCTCAGAGAAATACTAAGCTAGACAGGATACCAGGACTATAGGTATAAACCAGGATTATCATAGGCAAACAAGGAAGGAAGGACATACTTCCTATAATTAATGATATCTTAATAAAAATAACAACAGATTTTTTTTAGTGATACCTAACAAACTAATTTAAAAATGTATATAAAAATGTCAAAGGAAGAATCAAGATATTCTCAAAGAAGAACAACAGAGTGGGAGGACTTCTCTATGGGAAATCAAAACTTACTATAAAGCTAGAGTAATTAAAAGTATAATATACTGTACAAAGATAAACTAATAGATAAATGCAATTAAACAGAGAGCCCAAAAATAGAATTGAGGGGTAAAGATACTCTTTCAATAATTCATGCTAAGACATTTGAATATCTACATTTTAAAAATGGTGTAAATACAGAAGGTAAAACAATAAAGCTGCTAAAAGGTAGTTTATGATGAGGCCATGGGTGGCTAAGTTGGTAGAACATCTGACTTCACCTCAGGTCATGATCTCACAGTTTGTGGGCTCAAGTCTTGTGTTGGGCTCTGTGCTCATAGCTCAGAGCCTAGATAGAGTCTGCTTCAGTTTCTGTGTCTCCCTCTCTCTCCACTCCTCCCCTACTCATGCTCTGTCTCTCTCTGTCTCTCAAAAATAAACAAATGTTAAAAAAAAATTTAATTAAAAAAAGATAGTATATGGTAATATAACATCAACAACTCAGCAGAAAGAAAAATTTTCTAAAAAGAATTCAAATAGCACTAAACATAATGAAATGAGGGATGCATTGGACATCAAAATTAAGAACTTCTGTTTATCAAAATTCGCATTAAGAGAGTGAAGAGATAAGCCAGAAAGCTGAAGAGTTTTGCAACATAGACAATTTAAAATTCCTAATAATTAAACAAACAAAAGCAATAAACACAATAGAAAAGGGTTACAGGCCTTTAAATAGTATTTGTAAAAAGAAGATAGCCAAATTGTCAATAATCATATGAAAATTTCCTCAAACTCTTTAGACATCAGAGAAGTGCTAATTAAAACCAAATGAGATACCATTATACACCCATTTAATTGGGTACATTTGAAAAGTCTTTCAATCACCAACATTGGTGAGTATGTGAAGCAGTGGGAACTCTTTTTTTACTGCTACTGGGAGTTTAAATAGGTACTAAGCCACTTTGGCAATATCTAGTAATGTTGCAGGTAGACATAACCTAAGATGCAATAACTGCATTCCTGGGTATATACCCACAGAAGTATACGCACATGTGCCCCAAGAGACACACACAGGAATGTTTACAGCGGCATTCTCTTTAATTTTCCCAACTGGATACAACTCAAATGTCCATTAACAATAGACTAGGTAGCTAAAATGTAGTAAATCTTCATTTCATAAAATCAGATGCTACACAGCACCAAAAAAATCTTAAAGCTATGGCTTCTCATAACAACATAATCATTATCATAAATAATGCGGATAAAAGTAGATAGAAAACAGTGGTGTATGCTTCATATTATCCATATAAAGTAGCTTCAAGAACAGGAGGGGTTGTAGAAAGTAATTGGTCAGGATACATACTGAGGCGGTAAAACTAATTTAAAAGTAATTAAATCAAATGATTTAATTATATTTGGGGAGGGGGTGAAGCGATTCAATGGGGACACAGCCTCTAGTGGGCTAGTGATGCTTTATCCTCGATCCTGTGATGGTTACAGGAATTTTCACTTTGATAAGTCACCGTAAATTATGTTTTTGTGTGTGTGCAATTTCCTGTATTTTTGCTAAATTTCTTTTTTTTTTTTAAAGATAAACTCTACTATAATGGCTCCTTATTCAATCCTTATCTTATTTCATTGTTTAAAGTATATCAGGCTCAGCTTTGTTTGCCTGAACTACATGCAAAGCTTACTATAAAAACACTTAGCCAATCGAGTGGAAATTTGAGTAACAATTTCATAAAATTGCAAAGTTAAGACTGAAAAGAACAAATTATTAAAGAGTCCATGTGATGTTAACACAAGGTTTTTCCATTCTGAATCACATGTGGACAAGGAAATCGAGACAATGGTGGGATGCCAGATCAACTCCCCACATAAGAATGTCAACTTCTACTTACACTGTCATGAATATTGCAATAATATTTTCTAATTAGAATATCAAAGGTTCAGTAGATGATATCCTCGCTCTTCAAAGTGCTTTAAATTATGGGCCCATTGGATCTGAAATAATATCACAGGATAACAGTTTGTGCTTAGATTATCAAACTTTACTTAAGATAGGATTTTTTGCCAAACTTTGATGCTTAAAACGGTAGTACTGTCAACTAACTTTAACAACTTGTTAAACTAGTTTAACAAGCCTTAACTAGTTTAACTGGTTAGCTTCAGTAACAGAATATGATACATAATTCCACTCCAGGGAAGATTTTATTTATTCTGTGACTGCATTTGAAGATGAAAGAGAACCTTAGCTTTATACTATTAATTTAGTTCCTGGAGAAAGGGAAATTTTATGCACGTTCTGCTATAAATTATAGGATTGTATGATATAATTACTGAAGATCAAGATGCAGTGTCTAAAACTGTGTTGGCATCACATGCTACTAATCATCAATAGATAAAAATATGGAAGAGATCTTAGACAATAGGCCCATTCATCAATTTTAAATTTTGTTCCACTCACAATTATAATAATACAAAAAAGAGAAAAGCATTTTTAATCTTTAAGAGAGAGTTTCATAAAGTATGCAGTTAATAGAATTGAACAAAATCTCAGGGAAAGAAATGCCCTATTTATTGAAGAGTTCATAGGATCTGGCAATTTAGGATGTAGAGGTGGTCTTATGATGGACAATTTCTGTGCAGTAGTAGAGACAAAAGTCAGAAAAAATGTTGAGTGGCAATAAAGGCAGAGGAGTTGGTTATTTGTCTCCAAATATCCTTTCTCCATTATTCTTTTAATATAAACCCTCCAAATTTAGCTGGACATACAGGTGTCCTCATAAGACTACATCCTGCATCCTCCTTGCAGTTACATGTGTCCCTGAGAAAAATTTTGGCCAATGGGATATGATTGCCACTTGTGTGCTCTCCACATATTCTCCCCCTCCCACTTTTAGAACAGCAGATATGACAGTCAAGCTAAAGAAGCGCTTTTAAACTATGACATGAAAGCCAGGTGGTCAGACTGGCAAAACAATAAGATAAAAGGAGTCTGAGTGCCTGCCACTGGGCCTGTCACATAGGCTCTAGTCAGCTAGCTCAGAGCGTTGGATACGACAGGAAAAAATGCCATCTTTCAAGCCGCTGCCATTTTGGTTTCTTTTTCAGCATTGGAACCTGTCCTAGCTAACGCTGCAGATATTAACTCCAAGGAAAATGGAGAGATTTAGAAGAAAAGGAATGATATTATAACATACTATGTGACTCAGCTGTGGGCAACATGTAAAAGTGTAAACACAGTACATTGATTTCACCAAAGACTGTGATTATCACTTTGCTGGTGGGTAGGAAGATGAGTGTATGTAGGGGAAGACCTGAGAATTAAATCCTCAACTTCCATGGAAATAAATTAATAGATAATGCTTAAAATTAAGTACATAAAGACTTAGTAGCCCTGTTATTAAGGAGGAAAAAAGAGGAAATGCCAAAAGAAATGGCCTGAAACAGTTGAAAATATTTGCTTCGGGGGAGTGGGATTCAAAAGCTAGGAGGGTTGGAGGTTATTGTCCTATCTTGAAGGACATTTTAACTATGTGCATGTATTATTGTTTTACAGAGAAACAGTTTAAAAATAAAATGCACTTAATATAGAGACTGAAACCCAGAATATATAATGCCTGACACCAGTTCTTTCCTATTTTTACATGTACAAAGAAGACAGAGGATCTGAAGGAAGAGACGCCAAAAAGTGAGAGAGTCATCATGGAGAACTTGGGATAAGAGACAAACTTCATCTACATCACAATTTTGCCTGAAGCCTTCCCAGCTGTGTGTGGAGAAACAGAAGATGTCCTCAGAGATAGTTTACCTCTTTTATGGCCTCTGGTGCATGTTGCTTAAATGAAGTCCTATTGATAAGCCTGCATTATAACAGTAACTCCCCAAATACTTATCTATAGCTAGGGAGAGAACAGTGTCATTGAAAGGGCTTAGGCATTAACAGGTCTTAACTGCAGTTCTTTCTCATTCCCTTAGCATCATGATCACCTTAAAAAAGTTACTTCACAAAGCCCCAAATTCCATGTAAGTGATGTGGAGGTGATATCATCCATACTGGATTGATGTGAACATCAAATAAGAGCAGACCCAGTACTGAACTAAGGGCCCAAAGCAGGTGTTGATAAATGTCACTTTCTTCTTGTTCTTCATTTTTCCCCTTTTAGTAGCAAGTGATCAGTTGATTAGTTAGTCCTAAATAAATATTTATTTATTGACTGTGTAAATCTCATATTCTCTCTCTCTCTCTCTCTCTCTCTCTCTCTGTTAGTTTCTACTCTGAACTTGAGCTTTCAAGTGCCTCAAAATCTGAAACAAGATAGAATCAATTTCTTATAAAGGAACTCACTACTCTGCACCATCTCTCCTATAAAAAGGTATTTTCTTGGTTAGTTTGCCTACTATGGTATACTGCTAAAGTGTAACATCTACCTTTGCTACAAAGCTATGAAACTAAATTGGCTCAGATTAGCACCAAAAGATATAAAAGGAGTTAGTGTACTGAGACCGTAAAGAGCAATGTTCTCTTACCTTTCTCATCTACATAATTCCTTGCAGATACAATGATAATGAATAAATCTTAAAGAGATACACAAACTCAAAATTACTACAGAATCGTATAATTTCAAGGGAATATCAACATCCTTGCTTATTAAATTTCTTTGTTTCTTATTCCACATCTTTTTGGATTTCCTAAAGTTCTTGTTTTCAAAGTTGGACTTCCCTCCTTCCTGAAGAGCCCCTCCTACCTAATACTACAAAGAAGAAAACAAAGGCAGGCTACAATTTCACTTTAATTTGAAACCCAGTTAATGAAAGTCAATAAATATTTTTTAAGGCATTCTGGAAGAGCTGCGGTCAGCAATGAAGTGGATAAAATAGTGAGAAAGAGACCCTGTCCTTAAAATAATGTTCTGAAGAGCAAAGAGACACAAATAACCAAGCAAGTACACTTCAGTGCCACCATCAAGGGACATAATCCAAAGAGTTTCCAAACAGAGAACATGTAACCAAAGGGGTTCCTGAATCATATGCCATCCTCAGTCAGTTTTAGGTATGTCTCATTCAGTTCTCACAGCATCCATATGTGGAATGGAAAGGTACAAATTTGATCTGGAATTCAAGTTTTCTGTCTTGTAACTCACTGTATTTCAGCAGTTTCAGAAGTTATTGCTCTTTAAAACAACAACAACAACAATTAAAAAAAACTCTCCTGTGAATCCTTTTATTATTGCTCAATGGTATCAATTTCCTGGTTAAAGTAATACTTATGAAAATCATCTCACCTGGTGGTCCAACTCAGTAGGTGAGCTCCATTATCTCCACAGCTGTATACTTCTTGTCATCTTCTTTCCTAAGCTTTCAGTTTCAGGGAATAGATTAACATTTTCTGTCCTCAGTGAATTCCCATTTTTTATGGAGGACACTGTGGTTTCAATGAACCATACTCTTTTAGAATTGGCCCAAATCTAAATGAGAGGATCCTCTATATGCTCATTTTTAATATCTGGCTTTAAAATTATCTGACAAGTGAAGCTAATTTTGTACATCCTGTATGTTAAGTGATTTAAGGTACCTGAATGAATTATATTCCTAAAAAAAAACCCCTTGTGCCTTACATGTTCCATAATTAACTAGCATGAGGCTATGGTTAAGTAACAAGGCTTAAAAAGATACTGTAAAGTTAATGAGTGGCACAGTTAATTATAAGAGTACAAAAACTGGAAACTGTTGCAACATACTGTAGGTTATAAACTTTATTTAATTTGGTTTTTCTCATTTATGTGCATTATTTCTTTGAAGGTCTATGTGAAGGGCATGGGGGCCTTCCTGTTACCTTAATCTACCTGCTATTTTCACTTGTACTCTAGTAGTTTCCTGCATTTTTGTTGACGCTTCAAAAGCAAGATTTATTATCAGTTAGAAAGCTAATATTATTCTTTCAATCTTGATAGTGATATATTGTATAGGATATTTAATTGGCTAATTCTTTAATGAAAGATACAGTTAAAATCAACACTAAAGAATGAAGATAAAGTTAAATCATAATCCTGGGGAAGATTTTTTAATTATCCATTAGAGAGGGAAAAAACATATGGCCAATGATAAAGTTCAGTGGGCCAAATGTCATAACCAGCAACTGTCCCTATTCTGAGAGAGAGAAGCACAAGAGGAAATAAACTTAAATATAGCATGAAGAACTTCAGTTAGATTCCTAATATTCAATCCATAAAATGGATATCAACAAGATGTTAACAGAATTCTAAAACTAGGTTACAATCTAAATAGTAGGTAATTTCTGAGTCTCTCCACTTGCAATATTATATCCTTTATGATAGTTAAACCACAGGAACTTCTTAATTTAGCAATTCTTTCAAAATGAAAAGTCCTTTAAAAATGCAATCAGATCTGGGGCTCCTGGGTGGCTCAGTCGGTTTTCGGCTTAGGTCATGATCTCATCAGTAGTGAGTTTGAGCCCCACACTGAGCTCTCTGCTGTCAGCACAGAGCCCGGTTTAGACCTTCTATCCCTCTTGCACTCACGCTGTCTCTCTCTCTCACTCAAAAACAAATAAATATTTAAAAAATGCAACTAGACCTTCCTTTCATGATCTACTAGAATTTAGTAAATAAATATTTTTAAAATGCAACTAGATCTTCCTTTTATGATTTACTAGATTTTAAGGATGGTTATTTAAAACAGGAATCTTTTCGTCTCATTCACTTATAGCGCTCCAGCTACTGAGCAGAAAACAGTGAAGCTGTTATGTCCATCTCAAGTAACAGATGCTCAAAGTGTTCCCTTCAAAGCAGGAGACAGTCCAACTGAAACTATTAGTAGATGCACATTTGGGGACAAGATATTAATAAATGGGGCCTGGTAAGTTACTGCCTTAGGCTCAAATCTTCCAGATGATCAGACGGAGATGGGGGTAAACAGGATTCAAAACCATAACCTATCAGAAGAGTGGTCATCTATCATATAGGTAGTCAAGTTCTTAGAAACCTCCCTGCACAATCCTGACACTCCTTTATTAGTGTCTCATTATTAAATAGCATCACATATTTTATCTTTGGGGTTTGCACAGTATAATCTACTGTGGCATTGATGGCTAACTTTCGATGAAAATTTTGCCCTATATCACAGCATGGTGTTGATTCTGGGAGGTAGCTGCCCAATCAGAGATATATTTCAGGTTTGTCCATGTGACTAACTCCCACCAAAAGAATGGATTGTGTCATCTCCAACCTGAAGCTCTGAAGAAGCAGATAAAGTTGATGTAGAGAACTCAGAGGCCCCAGGGGATGGTGGAATCAAAAGGTGAATAGAGTGTGAGTTCCCTGAATAATAACCCCATGGAGGAAAACTGACCACTCATCAGAAAAAGCCATACCACATGGGACCTTTGTAGAAGTGAGAAGTAAAGAAACCTTTATTGTAAAAAAAAAAAAAAAAAAGAAAGAAAGAAAGAAAGAAAATGTGGTGTGTAATAATGAAACAGCTAGAGTGACCCTAAATTAATTCTAAATGCCAAAATAAAGCAAAAGAAAAATACAGATATATAGATATTTTTTAAAAATCCCAGTTATAGAAATATCAGATAGATGGTTATAATCCTAAAATCGATGGGATGGTCTCAAAACTGAAAAGTCATAATAACTGAAAAGTATTTTATTACCCTGAAACATCTAATAAATATTGGCAGTCATATATTTAGTAAGGATTAAAAAGTTATTGGAACAGGTTGGGATACCTTGTGGAGATAAATTATCAAGATGAAGGAAATGTTCAATTCGGTTACTGGGAAATTGAAAGAGATTAAAAACATAATGGGGATGAGAATGTGCGATTAATACAAAGGATGATTTATGTTTTTCTAGTTTATAAATACTCAAGTTATTCCTTCTTAACTTTATTCTCCTTGATGCAGTTACTATCTTGTTAAAATATCATCAGATAAAAGATATGGCACTACTTGAAAAACTGTCAAAACTTTAAAAAGTAAAGCAATATCATTGCTAATAAATTAATCAGAATCGCTCTGTAGAATAGAAGGATAATTAAATTACATTAAATTCATGTACCTTCCAAATTAGATTTGGAAGTTCAAGGAAACTTGTAATTATATAGTTTAATATATGAAATAGGAGTCTAGAAGAAAATAAAAGTGAGGATTAAGTGGGTGATATTTTTAAGAATGGGTTAAAATTACATTTTAATGCAAAGAATAATAAATTTGAGATTTATATTCATTTATAAGTTGGAAGACTATTTTAATTGTTTTGATCTGTTTCTGAGAATTTCTATAGCAACTGTCACCATAGTTTTAGATTTTCAGATAAAGCTATTAAAACATTTCAGAAACCTTTCGATCAGTTAAAACTTTCATTCTGATAAACTTAAAGTGTATGGAATATGGAAATAATGTGGAATAAATGTTTTTTAATGTTGGCTTCAATGAACTAATCATCTTAGAAAATTATTTCCAGATAGTCCAAAAAAGTGACAAAGGACTAAGATGTATCAGAAAAATGTCTTAGTTATGAATGTTCTTTGAGGTAATGAGTATAACTTGACTTTTCTTGGGGAAACCAAGCCCTTAACTCTCTGAACTGTTGACTTTAATTGTCTACCTAAGGAATCCACAAGGCAAATATTTTGACCTGAACAGTAAGGCATAAAAGGCCTCTGCTTCTGAAAAAATCACCTCAGCCTCTTAATGATTTTCCCTATTCACCATCATCCACACCACCCATTCCAGGACTTTGATGGTAACAGGCTAACTCATGCCCCATAAAAGTATTTGGATGGTGTCTCATCTATTTAATTCCACTGTGCTTGAGGCTTATCATGCTGCTTAACACTACCCAGCTATCCCTATTTCCACCCCAAACTCTTTGCTTGTCCTGCTGGCCCCTGGATTTCTTTGCCATTTCTCCTATCCACTGCAGCCATACCACTTATGTCTCTTCTCAGCTTTGTGTTTAATATTCCATCATCCTCAGGTTTCACCCCATCCTCAGGTCATTCCTTCTGGGCCTAGATTAGGTTGTTGCTAATCTAATCTAGATATAGAGATAGAGATAGAGATATATAGATAATAAATCTGGTACTGCTACATATACAAATGGAAATGCCAGGGTTCAGCATGAAATATCAGACAGTTTCTAACACTTCAGAATGCCAAAATCAAGTTATTCCCTTTCATTTAGAAACATTAAACAGACAAACAACAGTAAAATAATAATCATACTCAATAATTATATACCTAATAATTATTAGGTATATAATAATTAGAATAATTATACTTATAATAAACATAATAATTATATATAATTAGAAGAATTAGGTTTTAAGAATTTCTTTAAAGCACTAATAGAAATAGGATGTAAACATTTCAAGGCACTAAAACAAAAAGTAGGGACTTAAAAGCAAAAAGGAAAATGCAAAAAATCATGGAAAACAGAAAACATGAACAAGATAACTGAAGGAAGAAATTAAATCTTACTTCTCTGAACCAAAATCCTTATAAATCATACACTCTTTATTCTCAGAAATTTCAGTTCTAAGATTCCATTCTAAGGAAGTAGTGATTGATATGAAAAAGACAGCTACTAGATTATTCACTGTAGTTTGTCTACAGCCAAAGGAACTGATTTAAAAAATTATGATACATGAGATGTTACCTGCCATTAAAACAATTTCTATACTATATGAAGTTATATGAAAAATTCTGAATAGTTTCTTAAGTAATGAAGAGCACTGTAAACATCTGACCTCATATTTAAAATACCTATGTGGCAGGATCCCTGGGTGACTCAGTGGGTTGAGCATCTGACTCTTGAATTCAAGTCAGGTCATGATCTCATGGTTTGTGTGAGATTGAACTCTGCATTGGGCTCTGCACTGACAGCATGGAGTTTTTCTCTCTCTCTTTGGTTTTTCTCTCTCTCCTTCTCTTCTTTCTCTCTGCTTTGGTTTTTCTCTCTCTCCTTCTCTGCCGCTCCCTGACTTGCACACTCCCATGCACCTCTGCTCTCTCTTCCAAAATAAATAACATCTTAAAAATATATGGGGCGCCTTCGTGCCTCAGTCAGTTGAGTGTGTGGCTTCGGTTCAGGTCATGATCTCACGGTTCGTGGGTTCGAGCCCGGAATCAGGCTCTGTGCTGACAGCTAGCTCAGAGCCTGGAGCCTGTCTTCAGATTCTGTGTCTGCCTCTCTCTCTGACCCTCCCCTGCTCACTCTGTCTCTCTCCTCTCTCTCTCAAAAATAAATAAAACATTAAAATTTATATATATTAAAAATAAAACAAAATGCTTATTTCTCTTGATAAATAAATATATGTGTATGTATTGAAAAGTATACATCAAAACGTTAACAGGTGGTGGGAGGTTTACATAACTGATTCCTAATACTTAATTCCTAATTATTCTGCAAGATAACTCTTGCACCTCTGCAAAAAAAAGAATAAAAGTGTATATGCATCCTCAGACTATATTAAAGAAAAATTTTAAAGCCTATTTATAAGAGATACATACAACTAAGGAAAATGAATCACTATAATGTACACATAAAACTAATATTATATTGTACATTAACTAACTGGAATTTAAATTAAAAATGGAAAGAAAAAGAAAACAATAGAAGAGTTTAAATATACAAAGATGAGAAAGAGTTTTAAGATAAATTAAAACAAAATGTAATCAGGGGCGCCTGTGTGCCTCAGTTAATCATCCAACTTCGTGGTTTGTGTGTTTGAGCCCCAACACACACTGCTGACAGCTAGGGCCTGGAGCCTGCTATGGATTCTGAGTCTCCCTTGTTCTATGCCCCTCCCCAATTTGTGGTCTGTCTCTCTCAAAAAGAAATAAACATTAAAAACTAAAACAGGGGTGCCTGGGTGGCTCAGTTGGTTGATCATCTGACTTCGGCTCAGGTCATGATCTCACGGTCCCTGGGTTCTAGCTCCGTGTCAGGCTCTGTGCTGACATCTAGCCTCAGAGCCTGGAGTCTGTCTTCAGATTCTGTGTCTCCCTCTCTTTCTGACCCTCCCCTGCTCATACTGTCTCTCTCTCTCAAAAATAAATAATAAAAACATAAAAACAAAAACAAAGTAATCAGATAAAAGCATCACTTGCACAAAGAAAATCAAATGACTGTAAGAATTAAAGCACAACATTCATATTGATTTTCCTGGGAGATTCATTATAAGTGATATTTAAAAAAAATGTTCATAGTATCTTTTCATATTTATATACAAATTTATTGTTTTTATAATTAGAAAAAATATTTAAAACATAAAATATGTGTTGAATCATTTTGTGTTATGATTAAAGAAGAGATAATTAATGTAAGAGTACCTCCAAATTAAGCTTTTTGTTGGTTTTTATTCTTTATTTTTTAATTTATTTTTATTTCCTTTAAGAGTTTATTTATTTTGAGAGAAAAAGAAGGAGAGAACAAAAGAAGATGAGTGCAGGCACGCACACACCCACATGAGCAGGGAAGGGGCAAAGATGTGTAAAGAGAATCCCAAACCTGCTCTGTGCTGACAGCGCAGTGTTGGGAGCCATTTCTGAACTCAGTAAGTTGAGAATATTCCTTGTAAGGTTAAGGTGGGTTTTGCAAGGCCTTCCGCCTTCAGATGGTGACTGATATCTAGCCCCTACTCAATTATTTTTGCCTGAGCACTGACCCCCCCCCCCCAAAAGGCACCTTGTTGGTATCAGGAATGACTTGTCCCCTTATTCTGGCCCTAAAATATGCTGATTGCACTTTGTGAAGGAACTTAACATAGGAATTTCTTCTTTTGTAATTATGGGAGCAAATATTGTATTTCCTGAGAAATGTGTTTTTCTTCCCCTCAAGAAAACAGGCTATTGACTCCTGCTCACAAAGAACTAACTTTTGCCTTTGCTGTGCTAAAAACATTGTCTTGTATTTGAATGCTGAAGATACCTTCCTTCCCCATATGATAAGCATCTAAGTCACCTACATCAGTCACCGTTGATAAAGATTATGCATGAGTCTTCTACAAATCTATGTTCTGGGAAATTTTTACATACCAAAGAATTTGTCATCAGAAATCATTGTCTAAGGCAATGGCCACTCCTGTTTTGTACCCCATACATTTTTTCAATAAATTAAGCTGACTCTCTGGTCAGTGCAGAGATGCCTGCCTGGTGAGCAGAAAGAATCTTGTGGCTCTCTCATCCCTCCTTTTCACAGACACTATCCTTCAGGGAGCCCTGGACCTGCTGGCGCTGGACTCCGGCAACAGAGATCATGACCTGAAGCCAAATCAGGAGTAAGAGACTCAACTGGCTGAGCCATGCAGGCCCCTTTTCTTGGTTTTGAAAATGAATTTAGTGGTGTTCCTATTCAGAATCTAGAAGCACAGAGAATAATATTTTAATAACAATTAAAAAACGAATTGCATGAATTTTCTTTTTCTAAAATGTTTGAGGTTGTTCGAGGATTCAGCCCTCGGGGGAAAAAGTTAATGTGGAATTGATATTCTGTGTTTACATGTGTAAACGCATGCCTGTGCTTACTTCCCTTGCTGCTGAACAGGTACAATTTATTAATATCCAATGACATCACCAGCACTGACCTTGGGAACAAAAGTGTAAGGACAAGTGCTATCTATCAACGTTTTAATTTGCTAAAATCCATTAATGAGGACTAATAACCCTTAATATTCAATGCTTGATAAACAAGCCATTTTATATGAATGGAAGGTCAATACAGCCTGAGGCTATTTTTATATGTTTCTGTTGGATTTTAATGACTGCTGGAGTTCAGTTGCTGTAAATATGCATACCAAATGCCCACCCATATATTTAAGCATGGACTTCATAAACAAAGGAAATCATTGAACATGACATGTTTGTCAACACCTATCTTCCTGAGTGTGGATCAATCCTTTTGGTCTGGCATTTGAAAGTCTAAATTCTGGAGCAATGTTGATTCTATTGACAGCATAATGGGCTATAGAACCACTACCAGGTGGGTCCATCTTAAGACTTCCTGTCTAAGTATAACCAGTATAACCGGGTCAGCTCTCAGAATCTGTGTAGACGGCTCAATCTGCTATGGGTGTCCAATCTTCATGCTCTGGCTTTTCGTTGTTTCCTGATACATCCTCCAGTCTCTTTCTTCAGAGTCCTGACCCACTTGGCCAGGACTTTAATATCTATGTATTGGAAGCTACTTCCATCCTTGGGTGTTAATCATGATGATAACAGAATCTGGCTCCACAAAGTGCAGACAGCCAGGCCCAATAACCATAATGCTCTATACTGGCCTGTTTGAATATGGCCTCTAGCTGAACATTAGAGGGGTTATTTTGGAAATTAAATGAGATCTCATATAAAGAACCAGGGATATGGCCAGCACTGTATATATCTAGAAGCAGTCTAACTATGGACAGTGAAAGGTATAAGACCTTTAAGAGCAAGAAGAATGACAAGAGCCCATGACCTTCTGGCAAAGAAGGAAGTCTCAGAATACATGATTGCAGAGAGATGATTGGGTGTAGGAATACAGTTCAAGAACTAACTGCTGGGATTATGATTCAGGATTAAATCTTTGTCATATAAAATATAAGAACTAGAAGCCTAGATATTTAGACATAAAGTCAGTGCCAAGCGAAAAACAAGACTATTTTAGTGTAAACTTACCTGACAAGCTAAGATACGCCTTAAATTTCACCCAACAAATAAAGGTAATTAGTTATAGAGTACTATATTGGGATGAGAATGTAGCTGTAGGTAAAAACACTAATGCTTTGGGGTTTGGAAGCACGCTATATTGAAAGTCAGAAGGTCATTGCAACCACCTTTACTCTTGAACCATATAAATCCGTCCTAAGGACTGCTGACCCACCAATCTCGCTAAAGTGCAGCTATGATCATCAGCCAATTTGTCTCTCAAAGCCCTTGAAGGTGTTACAAAATTACATACAATCTGCTTAGTACATTATCATATAATCCAATTTCCCTTTGCAGACTTTATCCCAATACATTCCTGTCTGTACTTAGTGCTCCCACAAAAACTCTGAAACATGTTATGCATTTCCTGCCTCCATGTTTTTGCTCTTACAATTTCTTGTTTCTGAAAACCCCTCCCATTTGTAAATCTGTGTCAACTCTATGCATCCTTCAAGTTCTGCTTCAGCTCATTGTATAATGCTGCAAATTGAAGTGGGTAGAATATATGGTTCTACAACACAAGGGTAAAGCTGGGGTGGTCATACTTATTCTAATTGCCTGTGATGCCTGGGAAATCTGTGCTTCTCATCCTTGTAACTTTAGGTTCTGAGCATTTAGGAGTCCTAATTACCAGATTTCATTCTTTCTCATTTCCATGTAGTATTACATTGTGTATATAAACCACATCTTCTTGATCTATTTGCCAGTTGATGGACATTTTGGCTCTTTCCATGATTTGGCTATTGTTTAAAGTGGTGCTATGAACATTGGGGTACATGTGCCCCTATATATCAGCACTCCTGTATCTCTTGGGTAAATTCCTAGCAGTGCTATTGCTAGGTCATAGGGGAGTTCTATTGTTAATTTTTTGAGGGACCTCCACACTGCTTTCCAGAGCGGCTGCACCAGTTTACATTGCCACCAACAGTGTAGGAGGGTGCCCGTCTCTCCACACCCTCGCCAGCATCTATAGTCTCTTGATTTGTTCATTTTAGCCACTCTTATTGGCATGAGGTGGTATTTTAGTGTGGTTTTGATTTGTATTTCCCTGATGATGAGTGACAATGAGCATCGTTTCATGTGTCTGTTGGTCGTCTGATGTCCTCGTTGGAGAAGTGTCTATTCATGTCTTCTGCTTATTTCTTCACTGAATTATTTGTTTTTCAGGTGTGGAGTTTAGTGAGTTCCTTATAGATTTTGGATACTAGTTCCTTATCTCATATGTATGTCATTTGCAACTATCTTTTCCCATTCCGTGGGTTGCCTATTAGTTTTTCTGATTGTTTCCTTTGCAGTACAGAAACTTTTTATCTTGATAAGGTCCCAATAGTTCATTTTTGCTTTTGATTCCCTTGCCTTTGGGGATGTGTCGAGTAGGAAATAGCTGCAATTGCGGTCAAGGCAGTTGTTTCCTGCTTTCTTCTCGAGGGTTTTGATGGTTTCCTGTCTCACATTCAGGTCCTTCATCCATTTTGAGTTTATTTTTGTGTATAGTGTAAGAAAGTGGTCTAGTTTCATTCTTTTGCATGTTGCTGTCCAGTTCTCCCAGCACCATCTGTTAAAAGAGGCTGTCTTTGTACCATTGGATATTCTTTCCTGCTTTGTCAAAGATTAATTGGCCATACATTTGCGGGTCAAATTCTGGGCTCTCTATTCTATTCCATTGGTCTATGTGTCTTGATGATCACAGCCTTGTAGTAGAGGCTAAAGTCTGAGATTGTGTTGCCTCCCATTTTGGTGTTCTTCTTCAATATTACTTTGGCTATTCAGGGTCTTTTGTGGTTCCATACAAACGTGGATGGAACTCGATGGTGTCATGCTAAGTGAAATAAGTCAGGCAGAGAAGGACAGATACTATATGTTTTCACTCATAAGTGTAACAGGAGAAACTTAGCAGAGGACAATGGGGGAGGGGAAGAGGGAAATAGTTGGGGAGAAGGAGGGAGGTAAACCATGAAAGACCCTTGAATACTGAGAACAAACTGAGGGTTGATGCGGGAGGGTGAGAGGGGAAGGAGGGTGATGGGCATGGAGGAGGGCCCTTGTCAGAGTGAGCACTGGGTGTTACATGGAAACCAACTTGACAATAAACTATAATAGAAGTCCTAATTACCAAAGAGTAACACTTCTAGCCAGGAGACACAATAAAAATCCCATTGAACCATTTAAAATTTTTACTTTACTGAGATATAATTTACATACTGTAAAATTTACCCTACACTACAAGTGTGCAATTCTATGAGTTTTGTCAGGTTCATATAATCAAGGTCCCATCAACAAATCAAGATATAGAATAATTCTCTAACTTCAAAATATTTCCTCAATGCAACACCATATATTGCCTAACTGGAATTAAAATAAAAATTTAAAAAACAAATATAAAAAAAACTTTCCTTGGGCTACTTTGCAGTGAACTCTTACTTTCCCCTCAATGCCTAGCTACCACTGATATGTTTTCTGTCCTTATAGTTTTGCCTTTTCCAAAATGGGATCATACAGCATGTAATCTCTTGAGCCTGACTTCTTTCACTTAGTATGATATACGTTGTTGCATGTATCAGTAGTCCCTTCCTTTTTATTGCTTAATAGTATTCCATCATATGAATGTACCACAATTTATTAACTAACCAGTTGAAGGACATTTACTTAGTTTCCACTTTTTTACTATTTTGAATAAAACTGCTATAAACATTCACATACAAGCTTCTGTGTACTTATGTGTGAATATAAGTTTTTATTTCTCTTGAGCAAATTCCTAAAAGGACTGCTGAATCATATGGTAGATATATGTTGACTTCAACAAGAAACTTCAAGCTGTTTGTGAAAGTGGCTAACCAGCACTAGATATTCTAGATCCTTACTACTTCTTGGTGCAGGTATAGTCTTCTATAATCATTTTTCTTTTTTCTTTTAATTTTAGACATTCTAACCAGTCATTGTGACCTTAATTTGCCTTTCCCTAATGATGAAAAATATTAACCATCTTTTCATGTACTTATTTTTCATCAGTTTATCTCCTTTGGCAAAATGTCTCTTCAACTTTCTGGCTTTTTATTGGGTTGTTTTACTTTCTTATTGAGTTTTGAGAGCTCTTTATATATTCTAGATACAAACCCTATACCAGATACATGATTTACAAATATTTTCTTCTGATATGTGTCCTGGCTTAACTTTTCATTTTTTTGAGAATGTCTTTTGAAGAGTAGAAAATTCAAATTTTGATAGTTTAATTTATAATCTTTCTATGAATCATGCTTTTGGTATCATATCTAAGGAATCTTTGTATAATAAAAGGGTACAAGGACTTTTTCCCATGTGTTCTTTCAGAAGCTTAGGTTTTACATGTAGATCTGTGATTCATAAAGAGTTAATTTTTGCATATGGTACATGAATAGTTGAAGTTTATTATTTTGCATATGAATATCTAATTTTTCCTGCACCTCTTGTTGAAAAGACTACCTTTCTCCAGTGAATTCATTTAGTAACTTTATCAAAATCACATGATTATGTATGTATAATCCTATTTCTTTTTTTTACAGGAAATTTTATTTTATTTTTTAAGTAGTTTATTGTCAAATTGGTTTCCATACAACACCCAGTGCCCTCCTCCACCACCTCCACCTCTTTCCCCCCTCCCCCTTTGGCCCTCAGTTCGTTTTGAGTATTCAATAGTCTCTCAAGTTTTGCATCCCTCTCTCTCCCCTCAGAATTGGCAAAGAAGTCAAACTTTCACTTTTTGCAGATGACATGATACTCTACATGGAAAACTCAGCAGATTCCACCAGAAACCTTCTTAATCAATGAATTCAGTAAAGTTTCAGGGTACAAAATCAATGTACAGAAATCAGTTGCATTCTTATACACCAAAAATGAAGCAGCAGAAAGAGAAATCAAGAAACTGATCCCATTCACGATTGCATGAAAAACCATCAAATACCTAGGAGTAAACCTAACCAAGGATGGAAAAGACCTATATGATGAAAACTATAGAAAACTTATGAAAGAGATTGAAGAAGACACCAAGAAATGGGAAAACATTCCCTGTTCATGGATTGAAAGAATAAACATTGTGAAAATGTCATTACTACCCAAAGCAATTTTCACATTCAATGCAATCCCCATCAAAATTGCACCAACATTCTTCTCAAAACTAGAACACACTATCCTCAAATTCGTATGGAACCACAAAAGACCCCGAATAGCCAAAGTCATATTGAAGAAGAAAACCAAAACGGGAGGCATCACAATCCCAGACTTTAGTCTCTACTACAAAGCTGTCATCATCAAGACAGTATGGTATTGTATAATCCTATTTCTAATACTCCCAATCTTTTCCATTCATCTATATGTCTATCATTTTTGTAGTATACACTCTCCAGAATAGTGTAGTTTATATTTTTACACTAAGTCTTGAAATTAGATAGTATGAGTCTTCCACCTTTGTCCATCTTTTAAAATATTATTTCAGCTACTTTAGGTCCTTCACCTTCCCAAATTTTGAAATCAACTTGCTGGGGTGCCTGGGTGGCTTGGTCAGTTAAGAGTCCGACTTCAGCTCAGGTCATGATCTCACAGTTCATGGGTTTGAGCCCCACATCAGGCTCTGTGCTGACAGCTAGCTCAGAGCCTGGAGTCTGTCTTCAGATTCTGTGTCTCCGTCTCTCTCTCTGACCCATCCCTGTTCACACTGTATCTCTCAAAAATAAATAAAAATATTAAAAAGTTTTTTAAATATTAAAAAAATCAATTTGCAAATGTCTATAAAAACCATTTTGAAATAGAGATTACACTGAATCTATTCTGATTCTTAAAGTAGTTTGGAGAGAGTCTTGTTGAATACTGACCTATAAATGTTGCCATCACTTTGAGCTCTTCATGTCAAGATACTAGTAGACAAGGGAAGGAGTTATACTTCTGAGAGTGTAATTGACTCTGATAGCCATGAGGAGGTAAGGATGCTGCTATTCAGTGGGTACATAAAATAATACATTCGCATTCTGATGACAACTTGTGCATTTCTTTGTATGCTCATACCCAATGTCAGTGGGAAATAGACAAGTGCGATGGTGTATACCTTGGCCTGAGACGCGCATGGGAATCAGGAACTCACACCCTTCAGGGATTTGGATCAGCTACTAGGTAAGCCCTCAAGGCTCCAGCCAAGGTTGAATGTAATCTAGATTGAGTAAAAGTTGTAGAGTATTAGTTGCAGCAGAGGCAGGACTGAAGTTGATCATACTAACTTTCTTTTGTGCTTCCTCAGGAAAAGAAACCAACCACAATCCAGGAAAAGTTGCTCCTAGATGAGGAGAATTACTATATAAAACAAGTGAATCTGGGTGGAGCCAGCTCTGAGATGACCTGTCAGGCCCCAGTCTCTCATCTTCGTAGTTGCCAAGAGTTGCCCTAGTTGCAGTCTAGGCTTTTGCGGGCTTAAAGCTTTCTCAGGTGTTCACGATATGGGCTCCTGCTTGGAAAACACTGAGTTTTGGCAGTGTTTGACCCAATTCTGGTAGTAAATTTTTAAGAAAAAAAATACACACACACACACACACACACACACACACACACACACACATACACATACACACAAGTTTATAAACTTAGATTATATGGGGAAAGACTCTTGCCATATTGAGATCAATTAACAATAAAATAGAAATTTACCTTTTCAGGAGAAGTGTAAATATAAAGGCAGACCATCATGACATTATTTATTAGAAGATTGTGTTGATAGTCGGCTGAATTAAACCCACAAGGGCAGTTACTGCCATTAAGAATATAATAGTAAGTGAATCACCCAGAGAGGTCAACCATATCAGACCTTCTCTAGTTCTACAACATTTCTGGTTCCTGTCAATTAATAAAAACAATCTTCTTTTGCTAGAATATTTAATTCTAAGTATCTGATAATGTACAAACTAATAATAAAGATTTAAGGGTTTTTTGGTTTTTTTTTTGAGAAGGTATTTTTTTAGACGGTATGGATTCTGTGGCCAGCATGTGTTTCTCAGTAGACAACTGACTTTGCATGTGAGCTTGGGCAAAACACTTTACATCCCTAGACTTCATTTCCCTTTTTTAAAAAAAATGTATATATTGAGACAGATATTCCTTAGGTTTCTTCTGAACTCTAAATGATGCTGATTCTGTGATGTGCTACTCCAAAAGATAAGACTAAGTAGAAGAGTGATCTACACTCAACATGAAAAGATACAGAAAGGGTTGGTAAAAGGAAAGTTGTATATATCATACATCCATTCATCAGATAGATTTTTAATCTATATTTTGAATTAAAGGGAATGTTATAAAGTCTGTCCTCAAATGACTTTATTTTAAACATGAGTTAAATCTGAAGTTAGGCCAGCATTTAGCAAGTTGAATATCTCATCCCCTCGAACATTTGTTATTTTTTTTAGCTGTGTGATGAAGGATTGTTTAAAATACTCCTGAGACATCTCCCCAAGAGACATTAATTTATCTTTTCTAATCCTGAAAAATTCCTTTTAATAGTATAGTTGAGGGAATTACTCTATTGTTCAAAGGGAGTGGGGAGAAATTTTAAGGAAAAATGTACTTCCTTACTAGTAAAAACAGATTTCCTTTTATTTACTTCAACTTATTTTTAGTTCTCAAGATGTCACTGAAACAATCAGATACCCAGTTACCCAGACCAGCAATGCTTCAGAGACAGCTGTTGGGGTAGACTGGAAATGAGGAAGAACTTTTATCTGCTTAATATACTTTTAATATATTATACCACTGGATATTATTTCTTTGGAAGACAAAGTCCTGCTGCTTTAGCAAGTCAGGAATACATCTATCTAGAATCCAAAGGCTTGACAAGACAATATACTTTCTTTAAAGCAGGTACCTTCAGGGGATCAGTAGAATCCCTAAGAGTTTCTTGGAAACTGTATGGCATTAAAAATTTTGGGGCTATTTTTTGTCCTCTGGTAGAGTCTTGCACAAGTATTTACTTACTGGTAAAGTCTTGTATAAGTATTTACCTCCTGTAAGGCATATTATTTTATAATAATTTAATCTTTTTAATTCTCCATCCATGGCATTAGATTGATTTTTTAAATTATGCATATAGGTAGGTTGCATTATATCTGAATTTTATTTCAGAATAGTAAATCAGGTATTCCAAAATAGCAGTTATAGAAAAGTTGAGAAGCACTAATTAAAATAAAATTATAGGGTTGTGTATCATTGGCATGTGTTTAACATAGGCAGTCTAATCTCTGGCACCATATAGAAGTTTGAGTTCTAGAAGATAAAGAGTTGACAAGACTTCACCTAGCAGAAAACATTGTTATAGTCTCCCTGAAAGGAGAACCCTTCATGTTCTGTATATAGGAATCAATACTTACCCAGAAAACATTAATGATCTCTCACTTTGTAGCAAGAGAACATTCTCCATAAGTCAGGTAAAGGGACAATAAAAGCCGTATACTTTTTAACAGTATTCAGTGTCAACCCATTTTTAAAAAAAAGATACACCATGATCTTATTTAGATATCAGAGACTTAAATGGTTAAATTTAGAAATGGATGGAAACTCGTAGTGAAGATGTAACATCTCTTCTGTTTGCTCCATTTTCTTTTCAGCAATGGACAAGCTGTCTGGTTTCAGCCAGCCTTACTCCTCATCCACTTTGAACTCTGGTTTGGAGCTATAACTTCACAGTGTATAAATCCAATTACAAGTCTTAGTTGGTGAATTCAAACTAGGCTTAATTATTTTTAGACTAATTTTAAAATGCCACTTTAACACAAAATATTAAAACTTCACATATTCATATTAATTTAATTTTCTCACTTTGTGCCAGGAAACCCAGCCAAGAAACCAACAGGAAGGCAAACCAAAATATTTCTTAGCCACGCTGCATTCCAAGATTACTTACTCCATGCCAAATCCTATCGCCCATTTTTACCTATCACATCCCCCAAAGGAAGCACTTCAATTAATATGATCATTTGTTTTAGGTTTGCTTCTAAATTAAAAAGGCATTTTGTTCCCCCTGTAGAGTAGCTATTGTTAAATAACCTGAATCTTTATTTATAGCTGGTTATTAATCTCTAAATAACCATGAAAAAGAAAAAGAAAATCATAGAATCAAAGACTCTTGGTTTGACATGAAATAGTTTTCAGCAAGTGCATAATTTAGGCCTCTTTATTTAATGAGTTACCTGCAAGCTAGTTAGAAATTAAAGTCTCTCTCTCTCTCTCCATCTCTGTCTCTCTCTTTCCATCTCTCTTAGGACATTTGTATTAATTATTTTTTATTAGAGAAGCACTAGTTCACCAAACACAGTTCCAGTATTGGGCTGCCAATACCAGAAATGTCCTCTCAACTGTCTTCCTATTTCCACTTTCCATGCTTCTCACTGGGTTTTAGTCTTAGGACTCGAGAGAGGTTCTTGAGCGACCAGGGCAAACAAGAGCTGACTGAGGTGGCTGTGGTTCCCCCCCCCCGCCCCCATTCATGGTACATTTCAGGACTCCAGTGACGGTCACACTACCATACACCCACAACACAAAGGTAAGCCTGATACTCGTCACAGCCATTCACAAGAATCCACATATCACTTACTGTTTAGTAAGTTCTCTTGAACAAATCTCTTCTCAGGAGCCAAGGAGAATAATCCTGTCCAGCCCCAAGGCTATACATTTATGTGGAAAGGTTGCTGGGCTGACTGAGTTTTCATTTAATTCTATACACAAGGCATGTCATTATATTGTTGCATCAGGCTACATGGATAAAATCCCATTTTCCTATACTTTTACTCAGTATATGCTCGAATTGACTGTAATTACATGGTGTTTTAAACAGCCTAAAGCACGCGTTTATGTTAGCATCAGTTTCTCTAAACTCTGTACAGTCTTTTAATGAGCCATGGATCTGAAGTCAATAGCCTTTCCTAGCACAGGCATTATACCTCAATTATCATATAAAGAAGAGAAACAACCGGTTCAGGGCAACTGATTCCACTTAACCTAAGGATGCCAGGACCCAGTGTCTTAAACATGGAATAATCTACTGAACCAAACTTTATGAAATTCTAAGTGCAGTTTAATAGTGGGATAAAGGGCATTGTAAGCAAGTGTGACTCTCTCTTCTCTTTTCTGCTATGGATGCTAATTAATTGGCTACCCTAGACTAACTGGATAAAGCTGAAGAAAAAAAGAGATTAAATAAGCAGGAAAGATCAGGTGTCTAAAGCTTAAAATGAAAGAGTACATTTAAAAATGTCATTACGGGGCACCTGGGTGGCTCAGTCAGTTAAGCATCCGGCTTCAGCTCAGGTCATGATCTCACAGTTCGTGGGTTTTAGCCCCGTGTCAGGCTCTGTGCTGACAGCTAGCTCAGAGGCTGGAGCCTGCTTCAGATTCTGTTTCCCTCTCTCTCTGACCCTCCCTTGCTCATGCTATCTCTCTCTGTCTCAAAAATAAATAACATTAAAAATTTTTAAAAATAAAATTAAAATGTCATTAATTTTGTCGTTAAAGCAAACATTTGGAAAATAGAAGCCAAAAAGAAAGAAAAAAAAAAAGAAGAGAGAGAAGAAAAAATGAAACGATTTTCAAGGAGGCGGTTGTTTGCATAAGCCAAGGAAATGAAGGCTGTTAATGATGAGGAAAACACAAAAAAACAAAAACAAAACAGTAGGGGTAGACTTATAGCAGAAGGCTAAGACAGTCGATTTGTTCTAATGTCATTTTTAATCTGCCTTGAAATTTCTTTAAATGTAACATAATAAATCGTATTGTATGGCATTTTAGTGCTCCAAGTACATTCAATCTTAATAAAGATGGCTGGCAGATACTGCTGTCTGTGCTTTACAATATTTCATCATGTATAATTATCCCAAATCCATGCAGAAACAACTCAAAAGTTCAGTCATAAAGTGTACTATTTTTTTCTGTCCAAAGTGCAATTTAGTCTTAATGTATACCTTTGGGAGGTTTTGTATCTTCTTTTATTCCAGTACTCTGTGAATTTTGGCTTCAGCTTTGAAGCAGTATCTGTAGTAAAATTAGTCCATCTGCTTCTGACATTTGAAAACAAATGTTCTAATGATGTGGAAAATTATTTTATAAGAAGTTAATTCATTCTATCAATTTCCACAATTTCTCTAGTTTTTGATACATACCCCCTCCCCCCACCGCCGCTAGAATGTTTAATGGAATTCTTTGACAGGAGAATTCCCTCCCTCTCTTTTCCTTTCTCTCTCTCTCTCTCTCTCTCTCTCTCTCTCTCTCTCTCTCTCTCTTCCTTATGGTTATAAAATAGCACTTACCCAATTTAACCTTGAACAGGGATTGTAGAAAACTAAAACAAAAGGCAACATCTTAAAACTCTGAAGTCTTATCATAGCCTTTTTTGAAGTTTCCGTCATTAATGTCAATAAAATAATAAACATTAGAAAAGAAATATTTCTACAACACATATCAAATATAATAATGATCTTTAAAAATTATTAAATTAATTTTACTGATAAAATAATTGCAATATTCTATGTTTCTCTCTGTATATAAAAATATACATAATATCATCACTAATTCACTCATATAATTCCTACCTAAAACAGATGGGGTCACTTTTGTTGAAAGACATGAATGAAATGGTCTGCAGAGCACACTCATAGGAAGAATTGGAGCAGCCAGACACTTTCCTACGTATTACTGTTATAAAATAACGTCCTCATCTAACTAACCAGGATTCAAGGGAAGATGAAAATCAAACTGTGCAACAATTTATAAAAGAAAATCAGTAACTTATTTTATTGAGTAAAATAAAGTGAGATTAACCAAAATAAATACTATAGCTTAATTAAGAAAATGAACACTAATTTTATATTATGTGAGGTCAACATATTCAGTATTTTTAATTATCTTAATGTACAAATGTGTACAAATTATTTTCATCTATTCTGTCACAACTTTATTCAGACAAAATAATCAACTAGCCTTATCAGGGAGTACTAGTATGTAGGCAAAAAACAAGACTTGGAAGATGAAATAAATTCTTAACATATAGAAATGTTATACCAATATATACTAAAATATTGTCTTCATGCAATGCATGAAATCTGAGGTACAAGTTGATGATAATTTTATGTTATGGTAATTTTTAGTTGGAAAGAAAATAATAAGCTTGCCTCAAAATTTTGTGTACATTCTAAATATTTAATGTTTGTTTTTGAACAAAGCAAGTATTGCCTTGCTTCTATATGAAGTTTACCTTCAAAAGCATCACTTTTCCTGTATATTTATACAATACAATATTGACTTTTCCTCTCAATAGCACTTACTATCTGTTGTTCACAGCAATGTCAATAAATAGTTGTTAGATGAATTAAATTGTATGCATAAACATCTTTGTTATGAAAATGTCATAACCAGTATTTCTTAGAGCCGTTCCAATCCACCTAAGTTTATAAAAGGGGTTCCAAAGCACCCAGGTTCAAAGAGAGGTCAAACTCTAGATCCCCAACCCAAGGTAGAAGTTTCAAGATAAACTCAGGTTCATCAACATCAATACTTCATTACTTAACTTGTCTACTTTTCTCAGGGATAAAAAGTAATGTGACTATTAATATGTTATGGTTTGTCCTTGCATTTTTGTTAAAATAATTTTGAAGGTGATTTAAGATTTTAAAATTTTTAATATTTTACCTTTACCATTATTATTGAGATATTTTCAAAGGTCTCAATGAAAACACTGAAAAATTGACAATAAATTTGGGCATTATGTAAAAGAATAATTTTTCTATAAGACTGTATCCAGAGCATTGAGGGTCAGGACATCCCAAAGTTCAGCACAGCACAATCCAAATAAATAACTTCTTATTAATTTATCAGTAATGCTCCACCTCTGATTAAATGAAACATAGGTAACTTCTATAATAATAGTGATGGCTTACTCACTGATAATCTTTGGCTTTCATGCCTGGTCCAATACCTAATATTAAGGCAGCTGTTAGAGTTCTAGCTAATATTGTGCAATTGAACATCTTCAGAATAACCATGTTGATGTTTCCCTTTAGTTCTGAGAAAGCTGGCAGTGCCCCTTCCTGTGTTCAGAAGAGACAGATACTTTTTTTTTTCTCCATTATATTTTATTGTCAAATTGTTTTCCATACAACACCCAGTGCTCTTCCCCTTAAGTGCCCTCCACCATCACCATCACCTCTTTTCCCCCCTCCCCCTTCCCCCTCAACCCTCAGTTCATTCTC
>NC_043700.1:78956590-78962274 GCF_006229205.1 Suricata suricatta | reverse complement strand
AGAAGAATGGGTATGAGCTCTGCTTTAAATGTCTGGTAGAATTCCCCTGGGAAGCCATCTGGCCCTGGGCTTTTATTCATTGGGAGATTTTTGATAACGGATTCGATTTCTTCACTGGTTATTGGTCTGTTCATGCTTTCTATCTAGAAGAGACAGATTCTTTAAGAGAGAAGTTTCATGCTGCTGCGTAAAATCAAATGTGTGCAGCAAGGAAAATATCTGATCCCATGGATTTACTATATGCAGCCAAATCCTCCATCTGCACTAGGAACAGGGTTGAGGTTGGCTGTGGACAGGTTAATTGCACTGTACCATACTTTGGAGCATAAGACAGAAGGAAAAAAGGACTCTCCCTATCCCCACTCTAAAATGCTGTTACTTGTTTCCTTGTACATATCAGTATCTTTTATCTGATATTTGAAGAGCCATATCTGCAAAGAAGGTAGTGATTGGTATTTAAACATGTTGGATGATAATGGGTTTTGTAGCATTTCTCTTTGTGATTGCTGAGAATAACTCACAAATATACATATATATTAAGTATAGTGAGTATATATATAACTATATATATATATACACACACACATACATACATATATATAATCTTGACTCTGTCCTTATGTTGTATGTCATTTCATGTCTATAGAAATTTCAAGATCATTTAAAGCTCATTAGAAGCATTTTTTTCAGCAGATGAGATAGGGACAGATAAGAAATTAAAAAGCCAATATAAAGAAGGAATAAAAAATGATATGCTGCTTTAAACATTTTATTTTAACTGAAAATACACACACACACACATGTGCACACACACACACATTTGCCAATCTTCTGAGACGGAAGCTAAGCCTTTCCCTTGAGTATATCAATTTGAATTTGTGAATCACACTGTTTTTCTTAAATAAAATGCAACCATGATGTATATTTTCAGTTTGGCTGTCTCGAAAGTGACGTGTGCAATAAAGGGCTAAGTTGTCAGGCCTGGAATGCTCAAATCCTACACATTCCAGTGAAAAGACTGATTCTTAACTGGCTCCTGGGAGGTAATTTCTAAGCTCTTAGAATAAATATTCTACCTTATATGACTGTCTTTGTATACTTGGGGCTTGGGCCATGGCATATGGTTTATGCTGACAATGAAACGTAGTCGATGTCTCTCTTCTCTCTCTTTTTCTCACTTGGGGCTCTGGACCACTGTATCCTTTTGACATCCAGGAGAGCTAGAGATGGCCTAAGTAGTTAAGGTTGGTCATGTGGCCCTCAATGTCCATGTGGCTGAGCCCCAGCATAAGCCTTGGACATCAGGTTCAAGTGAACTTCCATGGTTGGCAAAACATTGCACATATCACCTCCCGCTGTGGGGAGAATTAAGTGCTGTCCATATCACCTCACTGTGAAAGAGAAGCTTAAATTCACACGTGTACTCTTCTAGGCACCGTCTTATGCACTTTTCACATCTGCTGCTCTTAATCTGTGTCGTTTTGCTGAAATAAACTGCAACTATGAGTATAATAGTTTTCTGAGTTCTGTGAGTCGTTCTGCTGAATCATCAATCTGGAGATGGTCTTGGGTGAGAATTTAAAAATATTTATAAAACAATTTAATATAGAATAAGTCTAAAGTTTTAAAATTCTTGCAATGCATGGGTGGCTAAGTGGGTTGAGTTGTCCAACTCCTGGTTTTAACTCAGGTTGTGATCTCACAATTGGTGGGTTCACGCACCACACTGGGCTCTGTGCTGACAGTGCAAAGCCTGCTTGGGATTCTCTTCTCTCTCTTTCTCTGTCCCTTCTCCCACTCATGCTCTCTCTCACTCAAAAAATAAATAAATATATTTTAAAAAATTATCTATATAAGCTGTCTTCCCATACCAACTTGACAGCTTTTATTGACTCTTTCCAAAGATTCAAATTAATTTTAATTAATTTGTTAATTTATTTAAAAACAAAAATTCTTTTCTTCTGCATCTATATTTTAACAATTTTCAATGCCTTAATTTGAATACTCAGAGATTATTTTCTAAACAAATAGAGTATATAGTCCCTTAAAAACAAAACAAAACAAAAAAAGTCCTTTCCTACTGCATGGGGATAAAGAATATTCCCACAGAGTATTGGTGGGAATGAAATTAAAAATATCCTCTTCCAGAGGACTCTGACCATGGAATTCTGACAGACAGGGAAGTGATATACTTTTATTGTCATTTTATTGTCAAAAGAAATAGTGTTCTGTTTTGGAAGTTGATATTATAAAAACACTTACTAGAAAATAACTTTGGTACCTATATGATATCACTCAGTAGAGTTGGAAAGAAGCCAAAAACAAGAATGGTATTTTAGCTTTTCTGGGTAGCAAGAATATATTATACAATAAAGGTATTGCAATGATTATATGTTACATATATGCAATCACACATACAGATGTGATAAATGGAAAGCTTCTCAGAATAATTATTTTTGGGATTTGAGATAGATAATTTTTCTAGGTAAATGAAGCAACTCAGCCAGAACTTTTTAAAATCATTTTTTGCTCTCTAGTAATACTTCCATGATTTTCTGCCATTTTTAATAGATGCATATTACATACACAAACAGCCTCTTCCAACATTTAAATGCCATAGTTCTAGGAAAAAAAAAGACATATTTCCTCAGTGTGTTTGTTTGTATGTTTCTGGAAGAAGAGAAGATACTAGAAGAGGAATCTATGAAAATTTCTGTAAGGCACTGGGAGCCCTAAACAGGACTTCTGGGTGATATTGTCTTCCAAGGGATGTCAGTGGAATATGCTGTAGGAGAAAAACATACTGTCTACCACTTGAAAATTAACAGAACCACTTCTCAGGGCCTTATGAGACAACACAGGACCACTAACTTTGGGGAAAGAAACCAGACTAATGGCTTTTTTTCAAGTTATTATGACCCTATGCTTTACTCTCCAAGCTGGGAAAATCTGGGGATATATCAACTGCACATGTAAACAAACCAACAAATTTGAACACAATCTACTAAGTATTACAGCAGGTATAAGTATAGAGTAATTTTAATCAGGGAGTACCAAAACCAGTCTGTGCCAGAGAATGGGGAAGAAATTTGGGAAAGCTTTACAGAGGAATCGGTGCTTGAGTTGAGCCAGGAAAAGTGAGTATATATTTAGAGACAGTAACAGGCTTGATAGACATTCCAAGCAAACATAGAGGCAAAAAAGAGTGTGGCGTGTTTCAGAACTAGATGTTATTTGGGGATGCTAAAGCAAAGAGGATTTATGGAGACCGAATGGCTATAAATAAATCAGGAAAGACATAACTTGGATACCTCCATTGCAAACTTCTTCAATTTATACACAAATAAAACTTTTGGGGGATTTTTGTGGTTAGGATGCTTGCAAATGAGTCATTTGCTGCCTTTCAACAAAGCTTCCCAGTGAATAGGTTTACCAAGATTTCAGGTGGATTTTGTGGAACAACACAAAGTGGAACATTATTAGAAGGAAATAATGAATGAGGTTGCACATATATAACCCCTTCATTGAAAACCAAGATATTAATGCCAGAAAGTTTCAGATAACTTCTCTAAGAGCAGATAATTTGGTGTTGTAGAGCTATGAGTATGGTAATATTTTCAGACTAGATTCAATCTAAGTCAACAACATGAAGGTTACTACAAATACTCCTTCCCCTCTATCCTTGTTCATAAGCAAGGGAGAACTCCACTACAAGCAATTCCCACATAACTCAGCCACAAAACTGAGAAAGACCTGAGAATTTAGGAGAGTGGTAGAAAGGGAGTTCAAAATTTAGAAATAAAAAAGCCAATCATTTTATTGTGCCTTAGTATATGCCATTAATATTTGATTGCATTTTCATGAGTGTTCAGTGACATTATTTTTTAAAAGGTACCTTGATATTTAGCAACAGACATTTCAGCTTGAAATAAAAAGCCAAAATGTCTTTAATTAAATATACCTTGATTACACTAATCCTACATAAGAAAAAAAGACATTTCCACATTCCTAATTATTTAGCAAAATTTAATTGGACTAAATTGGCATAAGACTATAAAAATAAGTTAGCCAGAGCTATTGTACAAACCTCAAAAGGTCTGTTGGAATGCTACAAGCTGGTTATATATATATTAATAAAAGGAAATGAATTAAAGAACACATGTGTGACTTTGAACATTTCTAAAATTTAATATATTTTAGATTGCTGCCCCCCAAAAAGTGGATATTTATTTTCTTTGACATTATTTCCTGATTCAGACTTAGGCACGTCTTCCAAAATTCTGAAAGGGATAATAGTCAGTGATGTATCAAAGGAAGGCTTCAGGTTCAGATGGGTCGCTTCCCAATTTTACAAGCCTTAGCAAGCTTACTTAATAAGCAGAAGCTGACTTCTGCTCATACAGTCTTATACTTGCCTGAGACAAGGAAATATATAGTACTTTACAAGAACATTTGAATATTTACCATTTTATAGATCCTTCCCGAATGCCGAGAAGAGGGGGAAAAAAGCCAATTGCACTTCGGAAAATTTCTTCATTGGGGAGATACTTGTAATAAATAATAGTTCAAAGACTGTTCAAGGATGAAAAAATGTTTTATAAACAATAAATATTTTAGTGACTTCCATGGTGAAAATTTCATAGAATGACTTTCTGATATAGTCTTCTTTCATTCTGCTGAAATTCCACTATCTGTAACCATTTCCAAAAATACAAATGATCAAGAGTTTCCCTACCAAGATAGAGTTATCTTTAAACTCTCACATCAATTATTCTCTCTCTATAATCATACAGGTTTCTATATGCAAATTTATCCACAGCATTTTAAAAAACATTTATCAAAACAACTGATTTAAATAAGTAAGTCTATAAAAACTATCCACTTCTACATATAACAAAAAAATAAGCACATAAAATATATGAGCCATAGATATTTGATTTTAAATACTGGATTACTGAAGTTAGTAACAAACTACAAGGCACAGATTTATAAATCCAGAAGGCATATTTTCAATGTTGGGTATATCTGAACCCCCAAGCTGTTGAGCAGACTTTCCAAACTCTAGAATCAGGTTAGAATTGAGATTTAAAATGCTTCCAACATACTAAGACTGTGGTAACTCAAAATGGCTGAAGGACCTGAATGTGAGACAGGAAACTATTAAAACCCTCTAGGAGAAAGTAGGAAAAAACCTCCTTGAACTCAACCGCAGCAATTTCCTACTTGACACATCCCCAAAGGCAAGGTAAATGAAAGTAAAACTGAACCCTTGGGACTTCATCAAGATAAAAAGCTTCTGCACTGCAAAAGAAACAATCAAGAAAACTAATAGGCAACCCAAGGAATGGGAAAAGATAGTTGCAAATGACATATCAGATAAAGGGCTAGTATCAAAAATCTACAAGGAACTCACCAAACTTCACACCCACAAAACAAATAACCCAGTGAAGAAATGGGCAGAAGACATAAACAGACACTTCTCCAAAGAGGACATCCAGATGGCCTATAGGCACATGAAACGATGCTCAGCATCACTCATCATCAGGGAAACACAAATCAAAACCACACTGAGATACCACCTCACACCAGTCAGAGTGGATAAAATGAACAAATCAAGAGACTATAGATGCTGGCGAGGGTGTGGAGAGACAGGCACCCTCCTACACTGTTGGTGGGAATGTAAA
>NC_043700.1:78946027-78956490 GCF_006229205.1 Suricata suricatta | reverse complement strand
TGCAGCCGCTCTGGAAAACAGGGTGGAGTTCCTCAAAAAACTATCCATAGAACTCCCTTATGGCCCAGCAATAGCACTGCTAGGGATTTACTCAAGGGATACAGAAGTGCTGATGCATAGGAGCACATGTACCCCAATGTTCATAGCAGCAATGTCAACAATAGCCAAATCATGGAAAGAGCCTAAATGTCCATTACCTAATGACTGGATCAAGAAGATGTGGTCTATATGCACAATGGAGTACTACATGGCAATGAGAAAGAATGAAATCTGGCCATTTGTAGCAAAGTGGATGGACCTCGAGGGTGTCATGCTAAGCGAAATAAGTCTGGCAGAGAAGGGCAGATATGTTTGCACTCACTGGTCTAACAGGAGAGCAGGAGAAACCTAATGGAGGACCAGGGGGAAGGGGAAGAGGGAAAGAGAGTTGGGGAGAGTGAGGGATGCAAAACTTGAGAAACTATTGAATACTGAAAACAAACTGAGGGTTGAAGGGGAAGGGGGAAGGGGGAAAAGAGGTGGTGGTGATGGAGGAGGGCACTTGTGAGGAAGAGCACTGGGTGTTGTATGGAAGCCAATTTGACAATAAACTATTTTAAAAAATAAAGAAAGAAAGAATTATAAACACTAAAAAAATTAAAAAATAAATATTGAAGTAGTATAAGCTAAGATTCCAGATTTCAGTTATCAATTAACAGAAAGTGAAAGTTAAGACAATCTTAGGGAGGAAATGACAAAGTCAGCACTCATAGGTTAAGAACCCTGAGTAGGGAGAAATTCTGATGACCAATTCAAGGTTGCCAACTTGAATAAGCAATATATACTTGTGTTTGGGGCAAAGTCCAGTTGGCTTTCTGTGTAAGCTGTCCTGACACTCAGTGGTCAGGAAGCACAATGAAAGTTGTAGTACAGGTGAGGTCAAAGAACCACAGGAACACTTTGAGTAATAAACACAGGGCAACAATGTCATCACACCATCTTCATACCAAGGGAAGATCTATGATCCCCAAATTACGGTTCACCTTTGATCATCCCTATCAGCCAACCTGAATTTCAGTGTAGTATCCAATGTATTTTAAAGTGTATAGCATGCCAAAAAACAACTGCAGTTACAAATTATAATTTTTTTCATTCTTGGGTTTCATATGCAATTTAAAATTTGGAAAAATAAACCTTTGTGAAGAGAAAATAACTCCAACAGAAAGAAACCAAAAATTGAAGAGCAGAATATATCCATTTTACAGAAGACCTGTTATGACCAAGACCCGTTAAGAATAAAGTAGTTTGGGACTCCTAGGTGGCTCAGTGGGTTAAGGGCCCAACTCCTGATTTCAGCTCAGGTCATGATCTCACAAACTCTGGGATCAAGCACCATGCTGGGCTCTGCACTGACAGTGAGGAGCCTGCTTCAGATTCTCTCTTCCTCTCTCTCTCTCTCTCTCTCTCTCTCTCTCTCTCTCTCTCTCTCTCTCTCTCTCTCTTTCTGCCCCTTCTCTGCTCATGTGCAACTGCACATGCTCTTTCTCTCTTCTTCTCTCAAAATAAATAAACAAACATTTTTTTTTATAAAAAAAATGAACAAAGTAGTTTTGGCTAACTATCCAACTCATGATTTTGGCTCAGGTTGTGATCTCATGGTTCATGGGCTCTAGCCCCATGTCAGGCTCCATACGCACAGTGAGGAGCCTGCTTGGGATTCTCTCTCTCCCTCTCTCTTTCTGCCCCTCCTTCCCTTGCTCTCTCTCTCCCTCTCTCACAAAATAAAAAAATAAACTTTAAAAAAAGTGCAAGGTAGTTTTGAAGATGAAAACTCAGACGTATGGCAGGAATTTCTTTTCCGTTCACTGCAAACAGTGATGGTTTCAAGAGAAAAAATCTCTCGGGATTTTTTTCCAGGATTCTTGAAAAACCTGGGAAGAAACAGAGTTTTGCCACAAGTAAAATGGTAGATTTTGTTTTTATTGAAAGTTTATGAGTGCTGAGAGTTACTAAGAAAGAATATCAAAGAGAAAACGATGTGAAAATGACCCACTGATAAGGAATCAAGAATGTGCTCCAGGGCAGAGAAGAAGTGGGAGGATTATGCCAAAGGATGCATGAGATTAGAAACAGTATTTGATTATTTTCACTAATTAATTTTCAATTCATTTCAAAAGGGCTTCAGAGGACTTTCTAAAATAGCTACAGTACCAAAGCACAAAATTAATGAATGAAAAAAAATTGAGAAAAAGAAACAGTAACCATTGGAAATTTAATAAGAATCTGATTGGGGTTTGAATACAAAAATAGATACACAGCGGTTCTTCTAAAGTCGCTTGAGCTGGGAAACAAACCCAACTTTCATTTTTCCAGGACTCAAAGCAAAACAGGACACAGGGGCAGAGAGGCTGCTAGCTAATTCTTTCTCTTATTCAATCATCCTTCCTTAGGAGAAGCTTTGAAGGGAAAACAGAAGCTGTGGGCTTGTTCACATAGCGCAAGCCATGAGAGTTCTACTGAGAAGAGCCAGGCAGGGAGATGACAGCCAGAAACAGCAAGAAGGCATGGAGCTGGGCCACAGGCTTGTTAGGCCACATTTTAATTGCTAGGAATAGAAGACACAGTCCTGGTGACTATAAATGATAGGATGATATTTGCTGAGCCTTTCCCAGCAGTGTGGGATGTTGTGGGACCCTTGGTCACACACATACCCTGGGTGCCACACTTCTGACACCTGCCAGGCTCAAGCACCACCTCTACTGCTAGGGTGACGTTTTCCTTGTACCCATACCAGTCTTTGCTTCGTCCCTCCTTTATCCTTCATATTTCTCTCCCCACCCAGCTTTTTCTACCCTGTCCTACGAAACTCTGTCCCATATGACAGACTTGACTAAACTGCACTCTGTACCTCTTTTTCTCAAAGAAACAACTCTTGCCTGACAGTACTGTCTACCCTGATGATACTTCTATGACCCACAGCTCATGGATAGATACCAAAGATGCACTGGGCCTTCCCCTACAAACCCCTGCCCTTTCCAGAGCATCACTGTTTTCTTCTCTCACAGGACTGTACTCAGTCAGTTAAGCATCTGACTCTTGATTTCAGTTCATGTCATGATCTCACAGTTGGTGAGATTGAGCCCTGCATCATGCTCTGTGCTGATGGCTTGGAGCCTGCTTGGGGTTCTCTCTCACCTTCTCTCTCTGCCCCTATCCCACTTGCTCTCACTCTCTGTCTCAAAGTAAATAAATAAACTTTAAAAAATGTTTGTCTTCAAAACACTTTCCAGATTAATTTCATCACCAGAATGAACCCTATAATAACTACTAAATCATCCTCTTTAATCGCTAACTGAAAGTCATATCCTATATTATTTGTTTTCTTTGTGAATACTGGAATGAGAACAAGATTTTGACAGTAAACACCACAAAACTATGTAAAATTTCTTAAATACACTATGATACTTCTTGCCTCTATGATTCTGAACATGGTATTTCCTTTTTTCTGGAAAGCGTTCCCATAATATTTTTATCTGGAAAACACACTTCCTTCAAGACTCAGCCAGGAGACTTTCATTTCTGGGAGACATCCTGAGCCATCTCAGGAAGGCAATGGTCTCTTTTGTGTCACTGCTGGATACTCATTATTCACTGAAGGAAATGAATCTTCCAGATACACACTAGTAGAAATGAATCTCCCACATATATGCTAATGGGAATGAACCCTTCACATAGGTATTAATGGAAATGAATCTCTCACAGCAATCAGTTACATGTTTGTTTGTCTTCTTAGATGAAATTCTAGTACTCAGGTCCAAGTGAAGGTCCCAGAACATTGGCAGAAAATAAATACCTGTGAATGGGATGAAATTTTCTGAAATTGTGATCTCTTATTCAAATAACATGTTAAGGGTGTTTTCAGCAAGTAGTGCCAAGCTGTCCATGATAATCTATTTGGTTTGGTTGAAGCCAAGAAATTATAAATCCTTCAATAGAATTATCCAGATTCTGTTTCAGAATCATTTTGGATAAAAAAAATCCACAAAATGTTGAAATGCTAGTCAAAAAATACCTTGGTGGTGTTATTTCTCAAATTACTTCTCTCTGTACTAAACTTCTTTAAAAAGTAGCCCATGCAATGAGAGGGAATGACATATGGCCCTTCGTAGGAAAGTGGATGGACCTTGAAGGTGTCATGCTGAGTGAAGTAAGCCAGGCGGAGAAGGACAGAAACCGTATGTTTGCACTCATAGGTCTAGCAGGAAAACAGGAGAGACCTAATGGAGAACCAGGGGGAGCGGAGGAGGGAGAGAGCGTTGGGGAGAGAGAGGGATGCAGAACTTGAGAGACTATTGAATGCTGAGAATGAACTGAGGGTTGAGGGGGAAGGGGAAGGGGGGAAGACAGGTGGTGGTGATGGTGGAGGGCACTTAAGGGGAAGAGCACTGGGTGTTGTATGGAAAACAATTTGACAATAAAATATTATGGAAAAAATAAATAAATAAAATACATTTCTCAGAAAATATCAGTGACAACAATCCTAAAGATAAGTGTAGCCACGAAAATGATTAAAGTATGTGAAAATATACTAAAAAAAAAAAAGTAGCCCAAGCTGATGGTATAGAATGAGCTACAATACAATTTACATTCTAAAGCATTAAAAAAAACCCCTCACAGTTGTCAGAGATAAACATTTGTGAGTAAACAATTCTGCTTTACATAAATGCACATATTCATGAACAGTTATATGATTCTTTAGAAAATAATATTTTATCTTCCCTCCTTCCTTATAGAACTAGGTTCACAACTCAGTACTAAATTCTGGTTTCATGCAATTTTAAAAATCAAATAAACTTTCCTTATCTTGCAAAATAGATAGAAAGAGATAGATGATAGATGATGACAGATAGATAGATAGCAACTACCATCTGCATAACAAAATAAATAGACATTTATATGTTGAATAACCTTTTCCATCATGCGCTATCCTCTGTATCACTTTGGAGTTTTATTAAAAAAGTGCATGACATAGTTCTGTATTGCTAATAAGAGAACTAGTCATCACCAGCACCAGGCCTTCAAGTTAGGATCTGATTTTTAATATCCTTTTAAGACACAATAGGGAATCTTTTATTGACCCATTATTATTTGACTCAGGTGTGTTACAAAGCATGAAGAAACTGCGTAAGAGCTTGAGCCACCAAGGTGTCAGGCAGGATAGAAAAGATGATATGGAGTATCTTGGCTTAAATATAACATGGAGAAAAATGTTTTGGAGGTAATTTTTGTTCTTTTGGACTAGAAAAAAATATTCACCATGTAAAACAAATAATACAAAAAATGCAGTGAGGAAAAGAAATACAATATTTAAAAATAAATATAACAGCCTTTTAATTTCAACTTTCCATTCCTCAACTTTCTCAGTGGTTTTATCTGCTGTCTCCTCCCTTATGTATCAGCTCCCCATAGGAGACTTGGCAGCCTTCACAATTTTCTTCACTTAAAAAGACTAGGTTAGGGGCTTACTGTGCTCTTGATTTAGTGTCAATTTAACATTGAAACAATCTTGAAAGAAGACCGCTTCCCTGCAGGGAGCTGCTGGAGAATTGGCAAAAAGGACCAGAGAAGGAATTGTAAATGCTCGCCTCCTATTCCTCCTAGAGAGCCTCCCCTGGTGACTTCAACTTCATTAGAAAAGCCAATTTAGACTTTTTAAATGGCTCCCAATACTGACTTTTCTATCCCAGTGAATAGTGAAATTGACCTCTTTGCAAAGCACAGTAAGGGCTTAGAAATAAGTCTAGAAGACCCCCCAGCACCTCCCTCTTCACCCACCTCCAGAGACCAGGAACGGCAGGCTCAGGACCTTTTCCCTGAAACCTATTTTTAAGAAGCATATCCAAAAACAATTTCTAGCTAACAACTGGTCTCCTTTTTGCACCATTTTTCAAAATCTGCATATAATTCTCAGTTATCATAAAGTATACAATCCTGTGATGACCCGAGGATCTGTGGGACTTGACGGAGCTAAGGACTCGTCAGGAGCCATCTGAGACCCATCACTGACTGTGAAGCTCCCAGAACACCTCCGCCCTTCCGTGAATCTCATTTCCTTCTCATCTTAACATTATCTTTAACTGTAACTGTCCCCACAATTTCTAGCGAATTCTAAAAGCCCAGTTGGGGGGGGGGGACTCTAAGGGAACTGGTAGCCTTTCTGACACCAAAACAAGAATGTGATTTTGAAGCATTTTGAAAAAAAGAGCAGTGGGTCCAAAATGCCTAAAAAGGGTGGGCTTTCTGTTGTTGTTAATTTTAGTTTCTCAGGATCCACCTAACACAGTATATGCCACAAGGTCCATGTTTAGAAACAGATACTACTGGAAAAAAACTTCTCCTGATTAAGACTTTAATAGTCAAAGTGTACCTTTAATAAGGTCAAACAATTTAATGCAAATATACATTTATTGGAATCAGGCCGGGGTAGGAAGACCACTGAAGAAAATGTCAGGGCAGGTACCCGGATCTAAAATCACTCATAAGATGGCACCTACTTATCCATCGACAATCTAGATTTAGAAGCAACACAATCACAGTACCCTAGTTACCTGTTTTAGAACTCAACTTATTCTATGACTCTTGAGTATATTGTCTGCATTCTCTCTTCTCTGAACTTCCTCAGGCCAATTTAGGAGACAGGTGGATACTTCTCAAATACAATGTCCCTAAACTATTGACCCTGGATGACAAAGACTCCTTTGCTCATGCCTTCCCTTCTAGGAACTCTGTGGAAGCTCCAAGAAAGAAACAAGGGAGAACCAGAAGGCTTAAGTTCTACTAAGGACTCTACCACTCAACTGCAGTCAGGCAGACCTTCAATCTTCTGAGCCCCATCTCCTCTGAAATGAAGGAGATGGGTTAGATAACCTGAGCACCCCATTTTGACTTAAAATCTATGAAGAATTACTCAGTGTTCTCAAAACAGATTAATACTGAGCCTTCACACAGAAAAGAACCCTGAGGACCATATGAAATGATTCCTCTGTCCCATCATAGACTTCTCTTCAGAACAAATGGACACAGATGGAACAAATCAGGTTGGGTTTTCAGCTGCCTTATCATTACTTTAAATAGATCACTAGAAACAAACAAATAAGAAATACTGGAAGAGAGGGGTGCTTGGGTGACTTAGTCTGTTAAGCATCCAACTTCAGCTCAGGTCATGATCTCACAGTTTGAGCTCTGGTTGGGGTCCGTGCTGACAACTCAGAGCCTGGAGCCTGCTTTGGATCTGTGTCTCCCTTCTCTCTCTGTCTCTCCTCCTCCTCCTCCTCCTCCTCCTCCTCCTCCTCCTCCTCCTCCTCCTTCTTCTCTCTCTCTCTCTCTCTCTCTCTCTCTCTCTCTCTCTCAAAAATGAACAATAAAAAATTTGTTTTAAATACTGGAAGAGAAAAAGATATTTTTTAATGTTTATTTATTTTTGAGAGAGAGAGACACAGAACATGAGCAGGGGAAGGGCGAGAGAGAGGGAGACAGAATCCGAAGCAGGCTCCAGGCTCCAAGCTGTCAGCACAGAGCCCGACTTGAGGCTCAAACTCACAAACCATGAGATCATGACCTGAGCTGAAGTCAGATGCTTAACTGACTGAGCCACCCAGGCACCCCTGGGAGAGAAATAAATATTGAAGGCAAAAAAAAAACAACCCCAGAATATTAATAGAAAGTATCCCTCCCATCATTTTATAATTCATTTCCTTCCATTAGCCACCACGACTTACATTGAGCTTTAAATTATTCAATTAAATTTACCAAAATATTCTCCAATTAAATTACTTAACATTCTTAAAAAATATATTTGCTTTTGCTAAATGTACAGGGATACCAGCTAAAGTCCCTTAGGAAAATATTTTTATTCAGCAAGAGACAAAACTTAAAAACCAACCACTTCCTTCTTTAAAATCCACACTTCACATCCAGTTACAACATAGAGTATCTGCAGGTTGGTTGTGGTGGGGGATGGGGGTTAGATAAGTAATTTACAAAAATTGCAATACAATTCATTGTACTAGAACACCTTCTTGATCATCTACTTTTATTTTATATTTTTAGTGTTGAACAATACTTATGTGTGGGCTAAAAAAATATAAAATTATCTATAAATTGTACAAAGCAATACTTGGAAAAATCCATTATGGAGACGTCAAAATCACTGACCCTATTTCAAGATTTTACAAAGATATAAAGTTCTGAAATTAAAGTCCAGCAATGAACCAGGAGACTGAGGAGTTTCAAACATGGAGCTAATTCTGAAATATCCCTGCCAAATTTGAAGCATGTGTTCTGTTAGCCAGGTCCAAAACAAATGATTTTGCTAAACCAAGTAACTATTCTGTTTCCCTAAAATAATTTTTAAATTAAAACATTGAAATTCTAATAATGCTAAAACCATTTTTCCCATGCAAAAGATCTGAAGGTCTTAGTTCTTAATGTGTTTTTTTTTTAACCAAAGGATGAAGTATAATGCAGCTGTCATTTTCCTACTGCAATGATCTATAAATTAGTAGGTCATTTTTAAAATACTATGCATAAGTTTATGGTTGGAAATAAATAGTTGAAGGAAAAATAAGATGCTGCGTTGTTAGCAACATGTCTCAAAGGCAGGAACCTATCCAACACAGATGACTTAATACATTTAAATCAGTTATTTTAAGCTCGTTAAGACAGCTCTGGTGCTATAACCAGCAGAACACTAAGTTATTCATCCATAATCCAACTGCAACCAAATCTTTACTGTCAGGCATAGGTCTCAGTAGTCACATACATATCATGCTCACAAATTAAGCCAGTGTCCTTACCAGGATATTGGATTGCAAGGGACAGGATGGGTCAGAAAGAACTTAAGTTCAGACACTTTCAATCAGGTCAGTGGTCAAGTTTCAGGAAAGCAAGATGGGACCATGAGAATTAGACAATTGCCCCCAAGAGGTTGGAAAGTCACAAGAGAACCTCACAAGTGATCCTCATGCAACAACCAATCTCATTCCATGACTGTGCCAGGTGACCCAAGGATACAATTATGAAACATGGCTTCCACCCTCAAAGAGCATTAAATCTAGCTGTGGGAACAAAGTATACACACTTATCAATGCAAGGCAGTAACTGACCCAGTGTCTAACTTTGTGGCACAAACAATCCCTTTCCCCACCTTGTACTAATTTCTACCCCCTGCACAAATTACATGGTCAGTGTCTACCAAAGTTCATCACTTACTTCACTGCTTACACCTGAACTGTCTTACCCTGGCATCAGCCATGTCTATTCAACTCTTGTATTCCTTTCTTATCATCAGTGGCTATTTATGAAACTCTGAACTTTTCAAAATGAGGCACTCCACAGTAATCCATTTCCGCACCTCTCAAGTCACCAATCTCTTTGCCAGCCAGCCAGTTGAGAAGCCTAGTGAGGGGGCAAATTGGATAACATGAAGGATACCCAAGCAAAAGTAGGTTATAGTTCCACCTTTTTATTATAAAATTACTTATTATATTACTTTCTTTGCATGTTTTATTTGTTTGTATAAAAGTCCTTTCCTCTAGAAGAAAGTCGATAAAGCCTCAGTGTGCAGCCCAGCACACTCCACTGTACGCGTTTATTCTTAGAATGGTAAGTCAGAGAGAGTGAAACACAATAGGGGAGTTGGCAAGCTGTCACTTTCTTTTAGTTTAAAAGTATGTCAGTTATAGTGTATTATCCCAATGATGAATCTTTAAAAAAATTCCTTAGAATCACATTGTCTACATGTTGATATCAGTTGTAAACATCCTAAGTTAAGTTGTTATTCAATTATCTGTTGCACAATAGTTCATAATTTCCAGGAAAAGGGGGCATTCAAATGATAGACTTGTAGCAAATACGTCTCTGACTAAAAAGGACAAATAACCCAATACCACCGTCCCCTATGATTCTGTTTAGCTTTCCTCAATCCACGCCAACACCATCAGCCTCACTCCTGGAAAAACTGCCTAAATTTATGGAGTTGTCAATAATGAAAAAGCAAAAGCCTTGTATCAGTTGTGAACTAAATTATATATATTAGCATATAAATCATAAAATACTGTAACAGAATAGGTCAGCCAAGTTTATTGTTTCTAGCTGTAGGTTTTAATCACATGATGATGTTCTGTTCATCTTTTCTTTTTTTTTTTTATTTTTTATTTTTTATTTTTTTTCCATAATATTTTATTGTCAAATTGTTTTCCATACAACACCCAGTGCTCTTCCCCTTAAGTGCCCACCACCATCACCACCACCTGTCTTCCCCCCTCCCCCCTCCCCCCCAACCCTCAGTTCATTCTCAGCTTTCAATAGTCTCTCAAGTTCTGCATCCCTCTCTCTCCCCAACTCTCTCTCCCTCCTCTGTTCCCCCTGGTTCTCCATTAGGTCTCTCCTGTTTTCCTGCTAGACCTATGAGTGCAAACATATGG
>NC_043700.1:78933482-78945927 GCF_006229205.1 Suricata suricatta | reverse complement strand
GTTCATCTTTTCTTAGAAATTCCATCCAATTAGATAAAATTATCAATTTCAGCTGAAAAAGCTTTGAACACATATTCTTAGAAAGCTTTTCTATATGATTAAATGACAAAAAGGTTAGTGCTTTTCATCACTTTCTGTAGGCAGACCATATACTGGGAAACTGTAAGAAAAACAGGAGACAAAGATGAGACAACGTGTGAGAAATGGAAGGAAACACAGCCATCAGAACTTCCCAATACCATGAATTAACCACATTCAGATCCCCAAACTGGTGCTCCGATCACTTGCTGTGGGTAAACATATAGGAATAAGACATTACAAATCACTTTCTAGACACTGACTTAATTAAATCCTGCATTCTTACATAAATAATAACATCCTTATCAGATCAATTCAGAATTTCAAAGTCTCCGTTTGGGAATTTAAATTCCCAGAATACTGAATGTATAACAAAATAAAGGGTTTTATAATTTAAGACTAAGTTCCCAAAATGTCACACATGCTGGAATTTAAAAAGACAATAGAGCATGATGATTGGCTACTAAAATTCTCATCTGTATATAAAATTCTCAGTCTTAACTTACAGAATGGGGAAAAATATTTGCAAACCATTTATCTGATAAGAGGTTAATACCCAAAATACATAAAGAGCTCACTGAACTCAATAACAAAAAAGTAAAATAATTCAATTTAAAATTAAGCAAAAGGGGTGCCTGGGTGGCTCAGTCGGTTAAGCCTCCGGCTTCGGCTCAGGTCAGATCTCACATTCGTGGGTTCGAGCCCCGCGTCAGGCTCTGTGCTGACAGCTAGCTCAGAGCCTGGAGTCTGCTTCCAGTTCTGTGTCTCCTTCTCTCTATGCCCCTCCCCCTCTCATGCTCTGTCTCTCTCTGTATCAAAAATAAATAAAACATTTAAAAAAATTTTTTTAATTAAGCAAAGGACATTTTTTCTAAAGATGACATACAAGTGGCCAACAGGTACATGAAAAGGTGTTCAGCATTACTAATAAGAAATGCAAATCAAAATCATAATGAGATATCACCTCATACCTGTTAGGATGGCTATTATAGAAAAAAATAATAATAAGAGGTAACAAATGTTGGCCAGAATATAGAGGAAAACAGACCCCTTGTGAACTGTTAGTGGAATATAAATTGGTACAACTATTATGGAAATTAGTATGTCAGTTCCTCAAAATATTAAAAATAGAACTACCTATGAGCTAGCAATCCCTTTCCTCAGTATATATGTGAAGAAAATAAAATTAGTGTCTTGAAGAGATTTTTGTTCTCCAGTGTTCACAGCAACATTATTCACAATAGCCAAGATATGGAAAACTACATACTCTTCGATAGATGAATGGATAAAGAAAATGTGGTGTATATATAATAGAATCTTATTCAGCCCATGAAAAAAAGAAGGAAATCCTGCCATTTGTGACAATATGGATGAATCTATAAGTGCATTGTGCTAAATGACTAAGCCAGACAAAGACAAATACTGTATGGTATCACTTACATGTGGAATCTTTTTTAAAAAAGACAAAAAAGCTAACTTCTTAGAAATAGAATAGAAAAGTTGTTGCCAGCGGTTGGGGAAAGGAGTATATGGGGGAGATCTAGGTTAAAAGGTACACATTTACAGTTATAAGAAAAATACATTCTGAGGACCTAATGTAGAGCATGGTGACTATACTTAGTAATATGGCATTGTATATTTTAAAGTTGCAGAGAGTAGATCTTAAGTGTCTTTAACACACACACACACACATACACACACACACACACACACACACAGAAAAATAATTCTTGTGAGATGATAAATATGTTAATTATCTTGGCAGTCATTCTACAATATCTATCTCAAAATATCACATTGTACACTTTAAATATATAGAGTTATGCTTGTCAATTGTACCCAAATAAAGTTGGAAAAAAATACTCAGGCTGAAATGAATTATGCTGTTTTTAAACAATCAAGATAAGCAACCACAGCCATCTTATAAGGGCACCGGTTAGTGAGAACGCACCCTGCTAGTTCAAGAAAACAATACAGTTAGAGATCTTACATATATTTAAATTCCTGATACAAATGTTATTCTGATAAATTTCAAGTCAACAAATTTTTCATGAAATTCTTTTCATAGAAAAAAGACATGGATGAGCTAAATGTTTAAGAATCTAAGCATCATTTCCTGGACCAGCATTATTCTTGTTATAATGCTGCAATTTTAATTTCCACAGAGATGATTCTGCCTCTACTCTCTCAAAGGATTTTTTTCCTACTTTATTAGAACCACTTATTTCGATCATCAGACCCTGGATGTCGTCATTACCAATACCTAGATTTTCCATATCTCAATTGAAAGCATCTCATTTCCTAATTTTTCTAACTCACTTCCTGTCACCAAATAATGTTCAGGCTTCATCTTCCTTCCAAACAGATGTTCTGGAATGTGATGCTATGGAAAGGGTGGAAATGGAAGGAAGACGACATTCGTTAGAAAGATATGTATCACATCATCAGAATCTACCATCAGAATAAGGAGCAAGTCTGGAAGGAGATTTTGAAGTGGGAAGCCCTTCATGCTGCAGAGTGTCCTTGTAGTCCATCATTGACATCACTGATCGGGTTCGAAGGTCAAGGGAAAGAGATTTCGCCAAGGGCAAGATTTCGTTCCTGGATAGGGTACGAGTTGCCTTTCGACAGGCACGACTGGATCATCAATCGCTGCTGGACAGAAGTCAGGTATGTCATCGACTACTACAATGGCGTCGAAATTCAGTTAGGACTACCAGTTCACCATCCTGGACGTCTGGCCCGCTTTGGCTTCTCTTTTGGTGGTGTGGGACAGAATGAAAGTCGTGTGGTGGCGCTGGACCTCGTAACCACCACTCCGTCAGCAATGGGAAAATACGAGCCATTTTTTTCCTGAGCAATACGTTAAACTCTACCCCCGCCCCCAAAAGGCTCCCCTGAGTAATCCAGCTCCTGACCTAAAAATCTCTGTGTAATCTTAGAGACCTGGCACTAAGCAGTTACAAAAGCTTTACCTGACCACCCTCACCGGGGAAGGCTGCTCTCTCCACACCAAGATCTGAAGCACAACTCATGCATGACAGTCTCTTAAGGGAGTTGCAGTGAAGCACTCAAGTATCCAAGGCCAGCCATGTTCTTAGGTATATCTGTACTTTTGGCTCAGGACCATTATTCCAAGGCCTCTTTATCAGGTACCTTTGGGCTAAGGCTTTCCTCAGGAATCTCTGCCTAGACCATCTTATTGCGAGGAGGGTAAGGAAAGCTTGAAGAAGCTTTTCTTCGCTCCAACTCAGCATTTTTTAACTCCTAATCCTTTCTTTTTGCCTTATTACCTCGGTTGTGGGGCCATAAGACTGCAGTAAACTTTTGTTTGGGATTCCTTCTGGTAGGAAAGCAATTCTTCATATCCCTGTTGATCACTGAATCCTCAGCCAGCATTGTTCATAGGGAAAAACGGAATGGGGATGTTAGTGCTTTCTTTGATTTAGTCTCTTGTTTATACTTATAATCAGTAAATAATTAAAGGCTTGACTATTTTTATTTTGGCTTATTGTCTTAACTGCTATTCTGACACCTGACAGTCCTACTCAGCTCTCTCCAACTCAACTTGACCCCTGAGATCTACAATCCATTGTACAACCACTTGTCAGCGTAACATATCTTATCTCCTCGTGCCCTTACCTCCCTTCATACCCAGCTCAAACGTCATCATTGGCCTTTACATTCATCCTCTTGTTCATACCCCAAACTACTTTAACTCTCTTGAATTTCATCATCTCACTTGAGAAAACCACACACTTTGTAAAATCATCTCCTCACCTATACCCTGTATCTCCTCTACCTGAGTGAATGTGTCTGGGGAAAAACTCATATTCATGTTGGCCAGTGTCATTTTATATCCATCATCTCTATCCATGATGGGCTCTTAAGACAGCCAGGCAATCATACTATACATCCCTGGTACTTCATTCTTCCACATGTCATAAGGACTAAACCATACCATTGTTTCCTTTTAATGTCTGAAAACTTCTCCCCCATCCCTATGTTTCTTGACAACCTTGCTTCCTATTTCAATAGCAAAACATAAGTATCAGAAGGTACACAAGCGCCCATTTTCTATTCCCCTTCTTAACTTCATTCGCATCTGCATATCCTGAGTCTCCTCTATTATTATCGGTGAACTCTAAGAGCTCTTGGCTAACACCAACCCTTTACTTATGCACTACATCTCAACCCCTATTGACTACTCAAGGACATCATTCAACATACTTTCTCTTCTTTTCTACACAGTTCCTCCCTCTTAACTGTTTTTTCCCATTAGTATACAAACACGCTGTTATGTTTCTCATCTTTAAAACAAATAAAGCATACTTTCTTCAGCAACCAACCACCCTCCTTTCTGTCTACCCCTGTATAGAAAAACATTTTGATAGATTTCCCTATACTCTTGGCCCTCGAATTGTCTTTTCCATCCTTCCCTGAAACAGTTCCAATCAAATTTTGCTTTTATCAGGTGCCTCAGTGGCTCAGTCGGTTAAGCAACCAACTTTGGCTCAGGCCATGATCTCACAGTTAGTGGATTCAAGCGCCACATCAGGCTCTGTGCTGACAGCTCAGAGCCTGGAGCGTGATTCAGATTCTGTGCCTCCCTCTCTCTCTGCCCCTCTCCCACTTGCACTTTTTCTTTCTCTCTGTCTCAAAAAATTAATAAACACTAAAACATAAATAAATAATAATAAAAAAATTTTGTCTATCGTTCTGTCAAAACTTCTGTTGTCATGTCACCAATGATATACTTGTTGTGTAATTATGGTCATTCAACCATGATCTAGTAACTAAATAATCAGCAAAGTTTCCAGAAAAGGAATAGTAATTTGCCTCTCTAGTTAAGATAGGATACAAGGGTGATAGGATGTCTTTAGTCTATGCCCATGGTGATGCCAAGTATTAACTTCTAAAGCCTCAAAGGAGAGAAAAAGATTAAGCTCACTAGATGGGGAATCTGGCTTCTGTCCATGGACATTTGTATAAATCTTTTATTATTTAAAATGCAGGCATGAAATCATTTTAACTTAAGAAATGCACTAAATGGAGAAGTTGTATGGTTTCTCTTTCCCATAAATGGACAATACTAATACTAAGTTAAATATGGTATTAACACTTCTTCTCTGTGGTATATCTGGTATTTCTTCAGCTCAGCCCATAGGAAGCATATTTCAAAGATGGGACCAGTGAGTCAGATTTCTATAGAACTATACCGCTCTATCTATGTATTTCCATTATAAGATAAAGAAATTCTTTTTTTCTAAATATATGTTCCAAATTCTATTAACCCTTTCATTACTTACTATAAAACATGAAGAACATTCTTGTTTAAGAAAACAGCTAGCCATTACACTTTTTGCCCATTTTTTTACCCCTTTGTTTTTGTCCTGGTTCATTGCATGGAGCTAAAACTTTTGATTGCCTTGCAGCAGGTGCTTTTTTCTACCTCAGATTATAATCTTTTCTTAGAATCTTTCTGTGAATTATGTGTGGTTTTGTGTTGAAGCATCGGTGAAATGTCTTGAATTTATATTTTTATGATAATTTTTAACATAAAGATAATCTAGGGCAAAAATACTGAGTTAATATTGTACCTAAAATATTTTTTTAATGTTGCTAATCAGATGATTTAAACATCTGTTATTTCAGAACATGTTAAGATCACATATCAGAGTTACAGATTGAAAACAAAGGAACTTGGCTTTGTTACCTTAAGCCATAATGAAATTTACTAGGGAGACTTCAGGGCTGATGAAAGGCAGGAGGGCTAGTCTTGGACAACTAGTCGGAGCCAGATGAAAGCAGCAGGAATCACTTAAAAAGTCATACAGTGAGAACAATCTGGTCTGCATGTCGTTGTTAATACAATCTCTGCATGAAACGTCAGGAAAGCACAGATGACAGCCAAACTACGTCATGATTACCCCTGACTGTCCTGGGTAAGATGAGATCATTCTGTTTCCATAATGTTTAGTAGACACCTGCCTACCCAGTGCCTGCAGAGTAGGAAGTGCCCTAAAAGGGAGATGGTATGACCAAGAAAATCATGAAGGTCTATTCCAGGCCATCCTTGAAGGAATGCCTCACATATCTGACCACATCAAGGGCAGCCACATGCCAACAGGGGCAATGAGGAAGAAATGAGCATCAGAAACACCCTCAGAACGGAAAACTAACAAGAAGTACTGAGTAGCCAGGAAAAAGGTGAAGTTTTAAGGAAATGAAAGAGGTCTGCCTTCTTGTTCACCAAATATATACTGATGTATGTGAAATTGTGGATTTTGTTTTGAACACCAGCTAGAAAGTTACCTTTTCTCCCTACTAGGTGCTTTGTGAATCATTGTTTATATTCAAAGTTCCTAAGATCAGGGGATCTCCTTCCCGATACAGGAACAGAATCATCTATGCAGAACCTGAAAATCTGGCACTGTGGGGGACAAGTCCTTCTAAATCCCATCATAATACACTCTGCCTAGGCTGACAGGGAACTACCACACTTTCTCAAGCATGAGTAAATATAAGGAACATCTAGATATTGCGATAGCATGGCATAAAAATTAACTGAACCAGATCACGTTATTATAAAGAGGCCCCCGCTCACACTGAAAATTCACCCAAGTCAAATCTAAGTTAGGAGTTTGAAAGACCTGTTCACAAGTCAACTTATTGAATATATTCCTGACTTGTAACTCCATGTTGTCACCTATCATCTTTTTTTTTTCATTGTATTTGTTTTAGAGAGAGAGTGGGGGAGACAGGCAGAGGGAGAGAGAGAATCCCAAGCAGGATCCATGCTGTCAACATGAAACTGATGAGGGGCTTGTACTCATGAGCCATGAGATCGTGACCTAAGCTGAAATCAGGAGTAGGACGCTTAACTTATTGAGCCACCCAGGCACTCCCGTAAGCAGTTTTCACTTTTAAAAAAAAGTGAGTAGATAACTCATAATAACAATGATCTATTTTGCAGTTATTTTTATTCAGTAGTTAGGCCACAATAGTATTACAGCAAGATTTACAGTTAAGGGGACATCAGGAGGGGCAAAGATGACAGGATTAGCCTTAAACAGATTGTTGAGGAGTGTAGGGAGATCAAGAGCTTCATGAGAACAGAAATAAAATGGGTTCCCAAATTTAGTGATAAGTCCAGTGAGTCCTAGTAAACAAATCAATACAGAGTTTGGTACAAGGTGTTAGTGTTTGTGGATATAGTAAAAATATATCTCATATTCTCTGGGGCAGTTTAATCTCCCAATAATGCCCCATTATCCCTGAAAGAATAAATGAGGCAATTATCTACAATCCTTGAAATTATCCTGGAATAGAAATGTCTCTCTGAGACAGAGTGCATCACTCCCAAGCCTTGAAACATACAGGAGACAGGAAACGTTCTAGTAATGAAAGAAAACTAATTCAAGTTAGAAGTGAATGGATCCACACAGTCTATGCATTTTGCCAGCAGCACCAGACTAGCAGTGCAGAAGAATCACCAGTCTCCGAAATTCTACCATCCAGGATAGATCAATCTAAGAACAGTTTCTTCAGTGTGGAAAGAGATGGTGTATCCAAAATCTAGCACTTAATTTGCAAAAAACAATGGCTGCCCTTGGAACAAAAGGGTAGACCCCTCCCCAAAGCCAATGAGGGCACACTGTAGGGCCAACCAATAGAAGGATATGTGTTTCACAGTGCAGAGGATGCAAGATTTCATCAGCTACACAGGATGCAAAAGGATGGCAAGATAAGGAGGCCAGAGTGGACAAATGATAGGAACCTGTTCCAGAACACAGAGGAGGCAAACTTAAAAACAAACTGAGGCAAGGGGACAGGGAGGGTGGAGGCGATGAACCGCACACTGAACACATTTTGAGAGAGCTAGTTTTCAGCAATCAATCAGTGGAAGACTTTGATCTTAAGAATGTTGCTGTAAGAAATGAAATTTCATTTAGTTTCATGATAAGTACAATGGTACCTGAATTATATGAATTTGGTAAGCCATCTCTCAGGACATATCTTTATTATAAACCTATATAACCAAGGAATTCATAACCTCCCTTGTTTCACAGAACAAATGGAAGCCATCATATAGAATTCCTCTCAATTCTTAGCACAAAATGTGTACCTTCATAATAGTTTTACATATTTTTTAACTATCTCCTTCTATTACTGCAATAGACTGACTGTTTTTGTCTCCCCAAAATTCTTATGTTGAAATACTAATCTTTAACGTGAATGTATTAGGAGATGGAACCTTTGGGAAGTAACAAGGTCACAAGGGTGGAGCTTTCATAATGATGTTGGTGTCCTTGTAAGAACAAATACCAGAAAGCTTATTCTTTCTCTCTCTCTTCCTCTCTCTGCCTCTTCCCTTACCCTGTCTTCTCTCTCTCCACCACATAAGCACAGGGGAAGGCTGCCATCACCAAGCCAGGGAGAGGTCCCTACCAAGAACCAAATTGGTGGCACCATGATCCTGGGCTTCCCAGCCTCCAGAAATAAATGTTGGTTGTATAATCTATCCAGTCTACTGTATTTTTGTTATAGGAACCCAAATAGACTAAGGCAATTACCATGGAAAATTTGATTTAAAACTGATCTCCCACCAATGCTCTGTATGTTAGCCCTTTCTACTTGCTCAAGAAATTCAATCACTTATTGGTGTGCCTGGGTGGCTCAGTCGGTTAAGCATATGACTTCAGCTCAGGTCAAGATCTCACAGCTTGTGAGTTGGAGCCTCATTTCGGGCTCTCTGCTGACATCTCAGAGCCTGGAGCCTGCTTTGGATTCTGTCTCTGTATCTCTGCCCCTCCCCCTCTGCCTCCCTCTCACTCTCAAAAATAATAAACATTAAAAGAAATTCAATCACTTGTATATTCTTCCCTTTATCTTCCACCTTCTCCTTTTCTACTCACTTTTTCCTGTCAGCAGGTAAGCATGCTAAAGATTTCTTTTTACTTAACAAACAAGAACCTCTCTCTTTCAAATTTCTGCTCCTCACAGACACTGACTGCTCTCATTCCTTACACTCACAAACCTCTTTAAATAAATAAATGTAAATTCTCTACAAACTTTTCAACCCCAACTCGTTCTTCAGTCCATAGTAGTATGGTTTCTTCCCATACTTTCCACCAAAGGTGCCTTTGTTATCTGACCAATCATTCAGTTTATTAAATTTGTGTTTTTATCTTAAACGTTTATTTATTTATTTTTGAAAGGTAAGAGGGGGGATGGGCAGAGAGAGAGAAAGGATCTGAAGAAGGTTCAGAGCTATCAGCCCAGAGGTGACTCAGGACTCAAACTTATGAACCGTGAGGTCATGACCTGAGCTGAAGTCAGACACTTAACCGACTGAGCCACCCAGATGCCCCATGTTCTTCTGTTATTTAGAATTTTAGAGACATTTAACATTCTTGGTCATTATCTCCTTCTTGAAATTCACCATCCATCCTTCCTGGAATTTTCTCCAGCTCTTGTTCTTATTTACCCTTTAATGGTTCTTTCTCTATTCTTATCACTATTCCTATTACTGGTTTCATAGGTCATCTTTTATTCTCAATCCAAACATATTCTCTGAGCAATAGTCTGTACTCACCTGAATTTGGAAGCTACTTTGGTGTTTGGTACTATCTGTTTTCCACTGGTAACCCAGATCACACTTCTATGCCGGGCAGTTGCTATAGACAATCCCGTAGTACCTTAACTGTAACATAGTCACATGAATTTATCATCATCTTCCACAAACCGACTTGTCATCAATTTAATAAATGTAGCTAAAAGCCAAGATATTATTCTTCTCTCCTTTTAACTTGCATAAGTTCCCCCTCCACACACACTCACAAAAATAAGCCAATCATATTTTCCTCACTTCTAAAAGCCATCTACTTCTCTTCTGCTCTAGATCATATATCACTTCTGGAAAGCTACACTTGGAGTCACATAGCCTAGTAGTTAAGAATATAAGTTTTCCACTTGGAGACTGAATTCTAAATCTGCCACTTATTCTTGTGTTACTTTCAACAATTAATCACTCCAGTTTCATTTTTTCATCTTTACAACTAGAATGATTATAAAGCCCAGCCTCATAAAACTTAAGTAAAATAATGTCACAGTGCTGACAAATATATACAGGTACTCTGTATGTGTTACACAGTATTTCCAAGTTACCAGCTTTTCTCTTTGGTATACACTCTTCACTGGCAAATATATATTAATTTCCCTACTTCAATTTTATTCTGTCTCTATGACATAAAAGCTAGAGACCCATGACCCCTGGCAGAGTGGGCTAACTATGCTGAGGAGCTTTAACCTCAATTGGGATTTATAATAGATCATTCCAAATGATCGGACCTGAGTGGTCTTCCTAAATAGAAATGATTTCTCAAATTAAAATCATTTGGGGCTTCCTGTTGCATGTGGCATAAAATGGAAACTGATTAAGATGGTTGACCAGATCGTTTATGACCTGGCCTCTGCCACTCTCTCAGCCTTATCTCTCAATGTTTATTCCTATTCTCCATGTTATACTCACAGATAATTTCCTTTAGTTCCTCCAAAACTCATGCTTTCATATCTTCAAACTTTGCAGATGAAATTCCCCTCATTTAGACATCCTTTCCCCCTCCTTTTTCCTAGCTAATACAGTCAGGTCCCAGAACTCAAGGCCATTGCCTTGACTATGAATATCCACAGTACATTGAAATACCCAGAGCATGGCACTGTGATCATTGTTAAATCATCTGTCTCCCCCTCTGGGTTTTTAGCTTTATGATTAAGGTGAGTATATGTATCCATATGTACACTATTTATCTTTCTAAGTCCAGAAACTAGCAGACTTCTTAACTCATAGAAGGTCCTTTATAACAATTTTAGAGACTATATCAATAAATGAATAAATAATTTAGACTGCTAAATGATCTGACACATAGGAAAAGGGTGTCCTGTTCATCATCTAGTCTAATCAGGAGCATATGCTTGTTTTTAAATCTAACTCATATGTTTTATTGACATAAATTAATACTCAGAACTAAGTCAATACTCAGGGGCTAGTGACCAGACCTTAAAAATCATCAATCCATTGAGCTACAATCACCCTGGGTTGAAGCTAAATAAGGAACCCTGCCTTCACTACTTATTTCAAAAACAAATCCCTTAGGCTGAGGTTTAAAGCAGGTATTTTACACTCATATACCTACAGAGGCCAGATGAGCATATATATGAGTGATATGGATAGATGCATGTTGTGTTAACAGCAGGCGCTGAGCTGAAAGAAGAATGCAGAACTTTTCTAAAGGAAATAGACGTTGCTCATCCCTAGTGAATTATTCTCAGATCTTCAGGTTGGTTTTTAAAGCTGGTAATCCAAAACTTGCATGTGAGACTGCTCATTGTAAAATATGGCTTAGCAGGGGTGCCTGGGTGGCTCAGTTGGTTAAGGGACCAACTCTCAATTTGGCACTGGTTGTTACCTCACAGTCAGTCAGGAGACCAAGCCCTGCATTGGGCTCCATTCTGAGCCTGGAGCCTGCTTGGGATTCTGTCCCTCCCTCTCCCTCTGCCCATCCCTCACTTATGCTCTCTGTCTCAAAAAAATAAATTTAAATTTAAAAAGTTTAAATATGGCTTATTAAAATAATGAGAAACAAACAAATCTAGGGCACCTATCCAGTTGTGAATTATCGGTTTATTATGTTGGCCTTAAACCAATGAGAAAGAGGACAAAATGTAAGATAGCCAATAGATAAGTACTAATGTGTCATGTTCATAAATGCTCTTACCTTAGATCAGCTCCTTCTCCACAAGGACAGTTTTAAAAGTTCAAGGTTATCCTTAGGCAACTCCTAACATATAACATACCCACCCCCTACTCTCAGAAGAAAATCTTTCTCTTCTAATTATTTTTATTTATTTTTTTATGGTTTATTGTCAAGTTGATTTCCTTTTAACACTCAGTGCTCTTCCCCACAAGTGCCCTCCTCCATGGCCATCACCCCCCTTTCCCTTTCCCCCTCCCCTTCAGCCCTCAGTTTGTTTTCAGTATTCAAGAGTCTCCCATGATTTGCCTCACTCCCTCTCCCTAACTCTTTCTCCTCCTTCCCCTCCCCATGATCCTCTGTTAGGTTACTCCTGTTAGACCTATGAGTGCAAACATATGGTATCTGTCCTTCTCTGCCTGACTTTTTTCGCTTAGCATGACACCCTTGAGGTCCATCCACTTTCCTACAAATGGCCATATTTCATTCTTTCTCTTTGCCATGTAGTACTCCATTGTATATATAAACCACATCATCTTGATCCATTCATCAATTGATGGACATTTAGGCTCTTTCCATGATTTGGCTATTGTTAACAGTGCTGAAATGAA
>NC_043700.1:78838702-78933382 GCF_006229205.1 Suricata suricatta | reverse complement strand
GCACTTCTGTATCCCTTGGGTAAATCCCTAGCAGTGCTATTGCTGGGTCATAAGGGAGTTCTATGGATAGTTTTTTGAGGAACCTCCACACTGTTTTCCAGAGCGGCTGCCCCAGTTTACATTCTCACCAACAGTGTAGGAGGGTGCCCGTTTGTCCACACCCTCGCCAGCATCTATAGTCTCTTGATTTGTTCATTTTAGCCACTCTGACTGGTGTGAGGTGGTATCTCAGTGTGGTTTTGATTTGTATATCTCTGATTATGAGTGATGCTGAGCATCGTTTCATGCGTCTGTTGGCCATCTGGATGTCCTCTTTGGAGAAATGTCTATTCTTGTCTTCTGCCCATTTCTTCACTGGATTATTCGTTTTTCTTGTGTGGAGTTTGGTGATTTTGGATACCAGCCCTGTATCAGATATGTCATTTGCAACTATCTTTTCCCATTCCGTCAGTTGCCTATTAGTTTTCTTGATTATTTTCTAATTATTTTTAAATTTATTTTTTATTAATTCTTATTTTATTTTTTAATTTTAAATACATTTTTTGTAAAGTTACCTAACATATAGTATATACATTGTGCTATGGGCTTTGGGAGTAAGTTCCCATGATTCATCACTTACATACAACACCCAGTGCTCATCCAAACAAGTACCCTCCTCAATGCCCATCACCCATCCTCTCCCCTTCCCCCCATCAACCCTTAGTTTTTTTCTCTGTATTTGAGAGTCTCAAATTTTCCCCATTCCCTTCCTCCATGGTCTTCTGTTAAGTTTCTCAAATTCCACATATGAGTGAAAATATATGATACCTGTCTTTCTATGACTGACTTACTTCACTTAGCATACAACTTGGCAAGGAGAAAGAAGGAAATCTTGCCATTTGCAACAATATGGATGGAACTTGATTCCTAATTCTTAAAATCAGACATTACTGAACAACCTCCTCATTTTCCATTCTCAGTCTATAAACTTAAGTATCATTGGAACCATTCAACATTAAAGGAGAGGTGAACTTTCTCCTCTTTAAAGGAATCCTCCCACAGTTTCCTCCAATGGAAGAACAAACATTGTGAAAATGTCTATGTTACCCAAAGCAAACTACACATCCAATGCAATCCCTATAAAAATACAACCAGCATTTTCACAGAGCTAAAACAAACAATCCTAAAATGTGTATAAAACCACTAAAGACCCCGAATAGCCAAAGTAATCCTGAAAAAGAAAAACAAAACTGGAGGCATCAAAATTCCAGACTTCAAGCTGTATTACAAAGCTCTGGTCATCAAGACAACATGCTATTGGTGCAAAAACAGACACAGATCAATGAAGCAGAATAGAAAATCCAGAAATGGATCCACAACTATATGGTCAACTATTCGTTGGCAGAGCAGGATATAATCCAATGGAAAAAAGAGTCTCTTCAACAAATGGTGCTAGGAAAGCTGGACAACAACATGCATAAGAATGAACTGGACCACTTTCTTACATCATACACAAAAATAAATTCAAAATAGATGAAAGTGAGACAGAAAACCATCAAAATTCTAGAGGGAACGCAGGCTGCAAACTCTTTCAACTCGGCTGGAGCAAATTCTTACTAGACACATCGCCAGAGGCAAGGGAAACAAAAGCAAAAATGAACTATTGTGGCTTCATCAAGATAAAAAGCGTCTGCACAACGAAGGAGACAATCAACAAAACTAAAAGGCAACCTACAGAATGAGAGAATATATTTGCAAATGACATATCTGATAAAGGTTAGTATTCAAAATCTATAAAGAACTTATTAAACTCAATACCTCAAAATCAAACAACCCAATTAAGATATGGGTAGAGGGCATGAATAGACATTTTTCCAAAGAAGACACCCCAGTTGGCTAACAGACACATGAAGAGATGCTCAACATCACTCATCATCAGGGACATACAAATCAAAACCATGATGAGATACCACCTCATACCTGTAAGAATGGCTAAAATTAACAACACAAGAAACAACAGGTGTTGGCAAGGATGCAGAGGAAGGGAAACCCTGTTACACTGTTGGTGGGAATCAAACTGGTACAGACACTCGAAAATAGTATAGAGGTTCCTCAAAAGGTTGAAACTGGAACTACCTTATGCTCCAGCAGTTGCATTACTAGATATTTACCCAAAGAATACAAAAATACAGGCTCATAGAGGCACACGCACTCCAATGTTTATAGCAGCATCGTCAACAATAGCTAAATAATGGAAAGAGCCCATGTGTCTATAAATTGATGAATGGATAAAGAGGTGGCATGCATATATATACACATATATGTATACATAGTGGAATATTATATATAATATAATGGAATATGTATAATGGAATATTACTCAGCCATCAAAAAGAATGAATCTTCCCATTCACAATTACATGGTTGGAGTATATTATGGTAAGCAAAATAAGTTTGTCAATAAAAAACAAATACTGTATGATTTTACTCATATGTAGAATTTGAGAAACTCAACAGATGAATATATGAGAGAGGGAAAAAAGAGAGAGGAAAACAAGGCACTCTTAAAGAGAGAGAGCAAACCAAGTATTGATGGAGGGAGGGAGGTATGTGATGGGCTAGATAGACTATGGTATTAAGGGAGAGCACTTGTTGGTTGAGCACTAGGTTTTTTATGTAAGTGATGAATCACTGAAATCTACTTCTGAAACAAATATTGCACTAGATGTTAACTAACTAGAATTTAAATAAAAATTTTGAAAAGAAAAAATACACCTCTCCATGAATTATCCCTTTTCCTCAATGATCTTCAACTTCATCCTTCTGCTCAATTTAGTGACAGCCTATCTTAGAGGGTAGGCTGCAGGAGACAAAAATATCCCTTGCCTACTGCCTACTGCCTTCTTTAGATTTCCTTTAAAGTTTATATTTGTATTTTTAAATGAGATTTACTACTACATTAGCATAGATTTACAGAACAAGAAGTCATCATTTTTATTGACCTATGTGAAGTTTTCTGACCTTCAAAAAAATGTATTATATAATGCCACTAGTTTATTTGATAAATATTTACTAGCATAGTATATGCCAAGTACTGCTCAATAGTGATCCATCTCAAATCCCAACTGAAGTTGAAGTACGTCATCACAGTTAACCCACCATGCCATGGGTCACGGATCTCCAGTTAACATGTCACAGAGACAGAACAAAATCCAAGTACAGAAATGGGTGGTGTCAGGATGGCCGAGTGGTCTAAGGTGCCAGACTCAAGCTTCTGCTTCCCTCCAAGTACAGAAATGGGCCCATATTATTTAATCAGCAGGAAACTCTAGTCTATGAGAACAGTCAATGCCTTTACTACACACTGAGTCTTAATCATGTTAAAATAAGTTTTGGGGCACCTGGGAGGTTCAGATGGTTAAGTATCTGACTATTTTAGTTAAGATTATGGGCTCAGGTCATGATCTCATAGTTCATGGGATCAAGCCCCACATTGGGCTCTGTGCTGTCAGTGTGGAGACTGCTTGGGATTCTCTGTCTCCCTCTCTCTGTGCTCTTCCCCCACTTGCACACACACAGGTATGGGCACTTGCGTGAGCGCTCTCTCTCTCTCAATGTAAATAAACATTAAGAAAAGTTTAGATTAACTATCTTATTAATTGTCAGCAAAATAAGGTGTGTAGCACATATAAAAAGTCATAATTATATCATATAAATATGTATATTGATATGTATGTGCAGATACAAGGTGGATTACAGTATAAAATATGTTTCTTATTGTTGAGTATGGTAAAAAATATATTTATTTTGGGGTGAACCACTGGTTTGTGTTTTCAAGCCTCATAAATGAATATTCTATATTCTCTGTATACACCCTTTTACTTCCCAATCTCAATCTGTTATTTCTGCTTCAGCAAACTCACTAAAATTGCTGTTACTAATGTCACTGATGGCCTTCTATTTGTCAGACTGAATGTACCCCATTTCAGAAACATTCATAGCTGAATTCTCTGCAGTGCTGAACATTGTTCAGATATCTTTCTTAAAACTTGCATTGTCTTTGGCTTGTGTGATATAATTTTCTATATGATTCTCCTGCTATCCCTCTGGTACTTCCCTTCAGGTTTTGTCTTCTGGTCCTCTCCTTCAGTTTTGCCCTAAAATGCTGGCATTTCTGTAGAATAGAGCATGGGCCTCAGAGATGCTACAACACCAAGATTGAACTTTATCTCTGCCAATTAGCACCTCCAATACTACCTGCCTGGCCCAATTTACTACCATCTCTTGCCTGGATTATTGCATTAATCTAATGACTGGTCTCCTCTTCTGTCTATGCTCAAAGAGTGGCCAGAGTACGCTGGTAAAAGGAAAGTCACACCATCTCATTCTTTTGATCAGAACCACTCACTGGCCCCTTGACCTTTTTTAGGTCTTTACTCAAATAGAATCTTAGTGAAGAGCAGCAAGCCTCTCTCCTTTTGTTTTTTTAATGTTTATTTATTTTTGAGAAAGAGAGAGACAGAGACAGAGCATGAGTAGGGGGGGCGGGTAGAGAGAGGAGACACAGAATACAAAGCAGGCTTCAGGCTCTGAGTTGTCAGCACAGAGCCCAATGTGAGGCTCAGAGGCTCAAATTCATGAACCATGAGATCATGACCTGAGTGGAAGTCGGACACTCAACAGAGTGAGCCACCCAGATGCCCTCAAGCCTCCATTCTTAAATAAATAATTTTATTGCCACTACAAGATGCCTTGTCCTCCTTTTCTGCTTAACCTTCCTCCATAGCCCTTGTGTAACATACTACACAGTTATTCATTTTGTTTACTATCTGTCTCTGCTTATTAGAAAATAAGACCCAGAAGGGCAAAGATTTTTGTCTGTTTTGTAGAATATTGTATCTCCAGGCTCAGCCAGGTCATGAACTCCCTAGTTCATGAGATGGAACTTTGCATCACGTCCTGCACTGAGAGCATGGAAACTACTTGGGATTCTCTCCCTATATTTGCCTCTCCCCTGCTCATTCTCTTCCTCTCTCTCTCAAGATAAATAAATAACTTAAAAAATATTATATCCCCAGCATCCAGAATTGGTGGCCCATAAGAGGAGACCAATAATATTTACTGAAATAATGAGTGATTATCATCAATCATGTTTCCTTTTTCTGATAATAATAGACTTCAGAGTACACACAGGCTATGTAACTTCCATACTGTACTATGCAGTTCTATGTGTAATGTGATTTTTAAGAGGGTTTGTAGCTATTAAGCAAAAAAAAAATAAAAGATATTAAGAGAAATCTGAAATTCACAGCCAGCTCTTTTAAGTTTATTTATTTATTTTTGTGAGAGAGAGAGAGAGAGAGAGAGAGACAGAGCAGGGGAAGAGCAGAGTTAGAGAGAGAGAGAAATTGAGAGAGAGAATTCCAAGCAGGCTCTGCACTGTAAGCACAAGGCTAGATTTCACAAACCATGAGATCATGACCTGAGCTGAAATAAAGGAGCAGATGCCTAACCAACACACACAGGCATCCCTGGAGCCCAGTCTTAATCCTGTGTTAGCAGTGTTCCTTCCCACTACCCCTATAAGATGCAGATACCTATATGTTGCTCTGGTTAAACAGATAATACAAATGTCCTAGGGATGCTGCTCTTGGGTCCTACTTTTTTTATCTACTTCATCACACACATAACCGCTTCTATTGGTCTAAAGGGTGTGAAAGACAGTTCAATTTCTTTCTTTTATTTTATTTTCAATAACCCATAATTATGCAACAAAAGAAGAAAAATAATAAAAATTTATTTTCCCATGAATTATAACCAGACTACAGCTTTAGTTTTTTTTTTATCCACTGCTATTGCTATTTAAAAGGTATTTGCTCCTGTAAAAGCACTAAATGTACTATTTAGGTTTTTCTCTTAATAGTAAATACTTTTCTTTTCAAAGAGAGACCAAAAAAAGTCAATTTGATCTTCTCTCTACTCCCCTATTTTCTCTCCTTTTAATTTCCACAAACTCACAATCCTCTCACTTAGGTATTACTGTTATCCCCATTGGACAGATGAGAAATTAAGACATGTGGCTAGAAAGTCTATTCAAAGTCATGCAGCAAGCAAGCATCAGTGGAAGAGCTATGGTTTGACTCACAGACCCAACGCATAGAAGGGTATGGGGTTTATGGGACAAAGGACATATCTTGAGAAATGTGACTGATTGTCTGGAGGGTAAGAGCAAAAAGTGGATCCAAGCATGGTCCACAGGTGTCTGGCTTAGGCAACTAGGATGGTTCTTCCAATGATCTATAGGAAGAAGAGGTTTAGAGCACAAGTTTGTCAGACCGATTTCGGATATAAGTTTGAGATACTTGTGGGAATATAATTTTGAAGCTCAGAACTGTGCCCTGGGCTGGAAATATAAATGTGAAACCCAAAAGCATTTAGATAGAATCCAAAATTATAGACGCCAATAAGTTCTCCCAGGAATACTGCACTGCATTTGGCAAATAGGAAATAACAGGTGATCTGAGAAAGAGGAGTTTTACCAGAATGAGAGAGTGAATGAAAGATTGTTATAGACCAAAGAGTGATGGTTGGTAGGGAAGTGGGACAGTGAGCATGACCTAATCTTTTGAGAAAGGTTATTTACAAAGGGGAAAGAAATGATTGAACAGTATCTGGAAGTCACAGGAGCTGTTAAAATTTTCTTCAGCTGATCATCTCTTTTTTGACACCTTCTAAAATTCACCTATCTAGAAACATAACTCTGAAAGTCTCATGTCCTAGGAAAGACTTTGTCAGAGACAGTTGGCTATCCTCCAACTTCCCAGGAACCGTCTGGAAACAGCCCTCTTTAGGAAACACCACACATTGTGGCCTCTCCCACACCTCCAGGGTCTTGGGATCCTGTTCATTTAGGCAAGTTAGTCTGTATGAATGAATGCTAATGGCAAAAATGATTCTCTTTTTTTAATGTCTGTCTGTTTGTTGTCCTGTATTTTTTCTTATTTAAATTCAAGTTAGTTACATACAGTCTTGGCTTTAAGTGTAGAACTCAGTGATCCATTACTTACATATAATATCCTGTGCTCACCCATTTAACCCATTCCCCCACCACCTCCCCTCCAACATCCCTCAGTTTGTTCTCTGTATTTTAAGAGTCCCTTATGATTTGCCTACATCTCTGTCTTTATCTTATTTTTCCTTCCCTTCTATGTTCATCTGTTGAGTTAATCAAATTCCACATATGAGTGAAATGATATATTTCTCTGACTGACTTATTTTGCTTAACATAATACCCTCTACTTCCATTCATGTTGTTGCAAATGGCAAGATTTCATTCTTTTTTATCACTGAATGTTATTCCATTATGATATATATATATATCTTCGTTATCCCATCATCAATCAATGGACATTTTTGAGAGAGAGAGAGAGAGGGAGAGAGAGAGACAAAAAGTACGAGTGAGGGAGGTGCAGAAAGAGAGGGGAACAGAGGATCTCAGACCCAAAGTGGGCTCTGTGCTACCAGCATGAACCCTGAGATCATGACCTGAGCCCAAGTAGAACACTCAACTGACTGAGTCACTCAGGTGCTCCTAAAAATGTTACTCTTATCAGGTGACTTCTATGTTGAAATAAGCCCTCTTGGGCATCTGTAGTTTATTCTAAAGCAGGATTTCACAAAGTGTGCTTCACTAAAGCCTAGTACTACTGGATGCAATCAGTATTACCTAAAATATACTAAAGTATAAAAAGTTTCATGGTCCACTAATTTAAGGAAATGCTGGGCTAACCAAGTTAAAAAAAAGTTTCTTTACTGAGGGATTTTTCAGAGACTAATATTCTAATGTGCATCATAAAACTATAGGAGACACACATAAAATTCAGCATATTCCAAAATTACCTGATTATAGGGCTTTTTTTTTAAAAGTTATCACATGGGTCAGAAATTTAGGAAGGTGTCTTCCTATGGGAACAATGCTAATGGTAGCTATTTCAAGCAATGTGACAAATTAACTAGAGATCAAAATCAGTATCACTTTAATTATACCAGCTATCACCCCATTGGAGCAGCCACATTTTCTATACTTCACCCTGCTTTCAGCTCTTTTCTCACATAATGACATTAATTCAGGCACAATCACTTTTAATGGGAATGGACCTTTGCTTGAAAGTTGAAGTGTTTGCTCAATTCCCTTTCGATCAACAAAATTCTATGGACTGCATTTTAAAAAATAAGATTGGGGTTTGTGGTGTTTTTTTATTTCATGGTGTATACAGTGACTGAGTACAAATGAGATAAAGTTGATGAATAAACTTGTTGATCGTTGATCATTGATATTATTTCCCTGCTTCTATTTGCTTTTTTTTTTCTTTTATAGCTTGCAAGCTCAGTTGTTACAAGGAAAATCAATAAACAAGCTTTCAAGGAAACTTATACCCAGGGAGAATAAAGGCCCTTTGCCTTGAAGTTATTCTTTTTCTTTTTTAAGGAAGTAATATCCACTCCACAGCCAGAGTTCACTTTCAAGTCAACAGAAACCGTGTGTACTCATGAGGACTCTCTGCTGAGAAAACAGAGCCCCCAAGTATTTTCAGAGGGATATCTTTTGTTACCAGGATAACTTTTGTGAATTGAATTGTTCTGAAAGTCAGGCAGGGTTGAAAAGAAGGAACCAAAGTAGCCAAGAAAATAAACCATTGTCCACAAGTTGAGGAGCTGGAAAAGAATGTAAGGCTACAAAAGGCAGCCCTTTCGTGTGAATGTAAATGAAACATAACTTTATTAATGGAGCAGAGATTCTCATCTCTGTCCTCTCCTGGAACTTATACCTAGGAAATAGAGACCAGATCCTTTAGAGTTCTGTTCTAGGTCAAAAGATTTTTGCCATTGCATGACAGTATTTAAAGGCGTTGACCTTGGGCCACATGTGTGAGTTGCAAGTCAGAGCAGCACCATTCAAAAAAATGCAGTAAGATGATAGACATATTCTATGACTTTGCAATCCTCAGTGTGTTAGCCAGTAGTTACATATAAATATTGAATTCTTGAAATGTGGTTGGTGTAGCTAAAGAACTGAATTGCCAATATTATTTAATTTTAATTAATTCAAATTTAAATAATTGCCTGTGCCTGGTGGCCACCATATTGGACAGCATAACACTAGAGAATGAGGGTCGAATCCAGATTCCCAGCCTTTTAATAAGGACATAAAACAACATGGATATCCCCCACTCATGTTCCTGGTCATTTCCTTCCAAGCAAAACTACATCACAAAGTCAATGGTAAGAGTCAATAAAAAAGGCCACATTTACTAGGCAAATCAGAGTACGTTTAAATAAAGGCCTGGGTATAGGTGGAATGGCAGTCATTGTGTGGGAGGAGGATCTGAGACGTGTTTTTGTAAGAAAAAAAAAAGTCCTCAGAAAATATATGCACCCCCATGGTCACTGCACTATTATTAACAATAGCCAAGTCATGGAAAAAACTTAAATGTCCATCAACTAATGAACAGATAAAAATTGTGGCACACATACTGACACTGAAATACTATTCAGCCATAAAAAAGTGACATCCTGCCATTTGCAACAACATAGACGGACTTTGAGGGTATTGTGCTAAGTGCAATAAGTCAGAGAGAGAAAGACAAATACTGAATGATCTCACTTATATGTGGAATATTTTTAGAAATGAGCTTATAGATACAGAGAACAATTTGGTGATTGACAGGGGCAGGGGGTGAGAGTGGGTGAAAGGGGTAAAGGGGATCAAAAGGTACAACTTCCAGATATAAAATAAATAAGTCACAGGAGCATAATGTACAGCATGGTGACTCTAGTTAATAATACTGTATTACATACTTGAAAGTTGCAAACAGTAAACCTTAAAAGTTCTCATCACACACACACACACACACACACACACACACACACACACACAAATTCTGTAACTCTGTTAGTTACAGATGTTAATTAGACTTGTGGTGGTCATTAACCAATATATAAAAATATCAAGTCATTACTTGAAACTAGTATAATGTTTATGTCAATCATACTTCAATAAAAAGAAAGAAAGAAAGAAAAAGAAAAGAGAGTCCTGAGAAAGAGCTACAGGATAAGAGTGTAGTGTAGTGTAGCAGTTATTTATGGCTGCCTAAAAATTACCCCACAATTTAGTGGCTTAAATCAATGACCTTTGTTTTGCTCAATAATTTGCAACTTGGGCAGCACTCATGGGAAGATAGTGCATCATTGTTCTGGTCATCATCACCTGAATTATCCCAACGTTGGGAACTGGGATCATATGAAGGCTTGTCCCCACACACGGCTGGAAATAATGCTGACTATTGGCTATTAAACTATTAGCCAGAACACATTTAAAATGGCTACTCAATGAATCCTGGACTTTTTTCACAACCTGGGGACTGGATTCCAAAGGCAAGCGTCCAGAAAGAGAGTTCTGTACTCTCTTTATAACTCAGCTCTGGAAGTCCCATAGCATCACTTCCGCAGTACTCTGCTCATCAGAGAAGACACAAACCCGTCAGGTTCAAGGGAAGGGAAAATTGTGTTCACCCTTTGATAAGGAGTGCCAAGGAGGTTATGGAAAAGCACATGAGACTAGATATATTGCTGTAGTCATTTTTGCAAAATACTGTTTTGTTAAGCTATTTTACTATTACTAAACAGTAAAATAGTTTAGGCTTCAAGCAATAGAAGCCTTAGTCAAACTAGACTAACAAAAAAGAAATTTATTGTTTTAACAAACTATTAAGCTTAAAGTCTCAAGTATAGCTGCATCCAGTGGCTCAAATGATACAATTCACCTTTCTCATGCATACTAATCATTCTGTGTTTCTCTCTTGTCTCTTTTCTCTCTGTTTCTTTCTCTTTCCAACTGTCCCAGTAACTTCTCCAAATGGTGGAATAAAAGATTACTGGCAATGCTAAGTCAACAATCTGACAAGGAAATTTTTTTTCTTAGATACCAACTCTCATAGAAGGACTGTGATTAATTTATTTATAGATCCCATGACTGCCCCTTGTCCAATCCTGGGTCCTAGAAAATGAAGTCCCATTACCAGCCAGGTAAAGTTCACAAGTGAACACTACCAGCAAGTTATTTAATCTGACTGAATTTGGGTTTTCTCACATAGAGACGAGAGGTTCTGACTGATTGATGGCAAAAGTTACTCCAGTTCTCCCCTCTCCTCTATCTGACCAATTGCAATGTGATTTTGTAGCTCCTTTCATCCAATGACGGAGTCTATTTCCCTGCATTCCAGGCTAACCTTGAGATTTAGTTTTGTCAACTAGAATGTGACCAAAGGAACTTTGTGCCAATATTGAGCATAAAGATCCCTTAGGTATTTCTGCTCTTTTCCTCTCAGACCCCCAACACTACTATGAGAATAAGCTCAGTTTAGACTGTTGAAGGAAGAGAGACCAAGTAGAGCAAAGCTGAGTCGGCCCAATTCTCCCAGCCAAAGTCAAAGATATGTAAGACAGCTCAGCCTAGATCAGCAAAACCAGTCCACAGCTGACTTCAGCTGTCTGAAGATAATGAGCAAACCCAGCTAAGACCACCCAATCTGAAGACTGTGCCCTTGAGTTTTTCTCCTTGTGTGTTTATTCCACAGCATCATTATGGCAAATATGAAACCATGATGCCAGAAGCCCCTAAATCTTAGTATGTGTTTAGAACAGTGCCTGACATCAAATAAGTAGTCAATAAATATTTGCTATTATTATTATCCATAATTGCCAGTACCACACAGAATGTGAGTGGGCTTCCTAAAGAAAAGAAATGTTTCCCTACTAACCTCCAAAAACAAACAAAATTAAAAATGAGATATCTGCCACATGTTTCATGAGACCTAATAAAGAGAGAATATTGATCTATTAAAATTTTAACAATTTGAATAAGTCTATATGAAAAAGTAAGCATATCATAATGGGAAACACTTCACTTATTGTCAATGAAGTAAAAATAGACAATTTGCAAAGCCTTTCACACATCCTGTATATGAATTTCCAATATCTGATCTATGCCCTGCTATCACATCACCGATTAGATGAAATATCAAACTTCTTCATTGCAAAATAATAACACTTTCATTATATGATTAATCGCTGTTAACAATATTTATATTAGGCCAAAAATTAGGATAAGAGTAATTTCATCTCTCCTACTGTTTTTTAGACAGAATAATTTTATGTCTGATACTATTTTGAATGACAGTAAGTTTGAGAATAAACCTTACGAAAGTGAATTTTCAGATTCACTTAACAGAATTAACAGTACTTAATACATACTAAGCACTAACTATGTGCAGTAGCTATTGTAAATCAAAAGTAATATCTTAGGAGTGCCTGGGTGGCTCAGTTGATTGAGCATCTGACTCTTGGTTTTAGTTCAGGTTATGAGCTCACAGTTTGTGATATGGAGTCCCACATAGGCTACGTGCTGACAGTGCGGAGCCTGCTTAGAATAATCCCTCTCCTCTCTCTTTTCTCCTCCACCCCCAAGTAAATAAATAAATAATTTAAAAAGTAATACCTTAGGTTAATATTAGCATTAACTCAATTATTTAAGTACTTTTTCATGGTTTTGTAGAAAAAAACAATATATGACCCTATGGGTTAAATAGCCTTCATATAAGCTAATAAATAACCAATAGGGAATTTGAATACAGACCACTTGGTTCCCACAAGTGTCCCTATTACATTCTTCTCTCTCTGAAATTAAAAATGAGAAGTTGGGAGAGAAGAGAGAAACATAATGGTAAATAAAAAGTCATCAAGGTAGAAATATGTAAATCATACACAGGGTGGATCAGCCCTTGTGTGTGGGCTATGTGGCAACATCTGGAGGAAGAATCAGGTGGAAATGAGGTTGGGAAGGTTTGGAATGCAGCATCGGGAAAATGGTTCTTGATGTTCAGGTTGTGGTATTTGAATTTCTGGAACAGCCCATAGGGAAACTGACCCTCTCTATATTTTAACTTAGTCTATGTCAACGGAATGAAAAATGAATATGTTGAGGAAAAATGCACTGGTACATATGGAAATAGGAGTTCATTTCTTGATGGAGAGCTAGAATAGTTTATTTAGAATTGGCATCATTTCTATTCAAAATACTTCCTGAACATCTGTGTCATTTAACTATTTGTAAAAGATAAAGAAAGAGACAGATTTCAAACAGATGCTCTGGTCACATCTCAGCGCTGACCTCTTCTAGAAGGTTATATACTGGAACCAGAAGATGAACGGCTGTACATCAAGTCAGCTATCTATGTGCTCCAAATGTTGAAAGTGCCTTAACTGAACATCTGGCTAATAATGTGCCTTTCATTTATTAACTGCATGTCCTCCATGTGAGGACTGTACATGGCTCAAGTAACTGCAGCCTGATTTCAAATGTTTGCCTTACCACCTACAAATGTAACTAAAGAATTACACACACAATCGTGGGGAAGAATCTTGATAAGTCCCTTTGACTGGTAGTTCTACAACAAAAATACAAAAAATAGGAAACAATGATAACCTGATGAAGATAAACCAACAATTCTCAAATATAACAACTTTAGTATGAAAGGAATTATTTCCTTAGTTTATGTACTAGTTGAGTTAGCCCCTAACTCACTACACCAATTAAATCAATTTTTTAAACTATTAAAAGTGATGAGGGTATAACATTAACATTAATATCTTCCTTTGTTGAACTGGTTTTAGAAAAGGAAATATTTTCATAATTCTCATTTCTAGTTTTTCCTAAGACGTATACTTTTAAATGCATTGAAAGTGGAACTTTACAAGAGAGAAACATAGGAGTAATACTACCTTTTTTCAAGATTATTTAAATAGTTGTTTGGTATCTGATCAACTAATAGTTAATCACCTGAGTTCTTTTTATTTTTTAAACGTTTATTTATATTTGAGAGACAGAGCATGAGCGGGGGAGGGGCAGAGAGAGAGGATGACACAGAATCTGAAGCAGGCTCCAGGCTCTGAGCTGTCAGCACAGCACCCGATGCCAGGCTCGAACCCAGGGACCTCGAGATCATGACCTGAGCTGAAATCAGATCCCCAAATGACTGAGCCACCCAGGCGCCCCAATCACCTGACCTCTAATTCACAACTGAAATCCAACAGATCAGTCTGAATCATTCTGCTAATGTGAATCTGATTTGATCAGGTATTAGCTGCATTATATAAAATAATAGCCAAAATTGGCTAATACTATAATTTTCTTTTATCTTAAAAAAAAGTTTAATGTTTATTTATTTTTTGAGAAAGAGAGAGCAGGGTAGGGGCAGAGAAAGAAGGAGACAGGGATCTGAAGTGAGCTGAATGCCGACAGCAGAGAGCCCAATGTAGGACTTAAACCCATGAGCAGTGAAATCATGACCTGAGCCAAAGCCAGATGCTTAACCACCTGAGACACTCAGGTGTCCCCTATAATTCTCTTATTAATGTGTAGGGGAAAAGTTGAGATCATTTTACCTTCTGTTTTAAGGACTAAACAATTATATGTATTATAATTCATGGAAAATACATATTTTTTTCATATTTCTAGGTGTTCCTTGTCTACTGTTGAGCAAACACCTATAATACTCTTTGGCGTCTATCAAGGCATTCTGAGTATCTTAAAACAACAGAGCACAGATCCAAGTAAGGTTAGACATTGCTAAATAAACAGCACACAGATGTGGATGCTAAAAAATTAATACCACACAATCTTCTGATGGGCTGGAGCACCAAAATGCTTCCACAAAAACAGACTGAAATAAACCTAAGCACAAATACTCATGTAATCATGACATAAATGAATCCAAAGTTTAGAGATCCAGCATTAAGTACAACTTCTGACAAATTACTCAGCTGCACACATAGTTCTTCATGTCATCTCATTGGTAGAGATAAAATTGGAAGTAAAAATAACCTGTTACACATGAACAGAAACCAATTTAAAAAATAATTTCAAAATATTTCATGATGTTTGTAATCCTTCTCATAACTCAAAAACTACCTCTTACATTTTCAAAATAGGTATGTAACTATTCTCAGATAAGATGTTCTAATAAAGTACCAATTTGTTGTTGTGGTTATAAAGTAAGGACACAGGAACCCTAAGAGGTTGCTGCTGACATCTAGTGGCATAATTTTTTAAATGCCAAATTCATTAAAAATATATAACTAGGGAGAGACAGGGACAAACGTACATATATATGCACTTGAAAACACTAGCAGACACTCCATGTCATAAGTCACTGGTATCTGCCCATACTGCTGTGCTTCCAATGATTTTCTCCTCTTCCAAAGTAATGTTGGTACTGCAAAACCCAAGAAATGAGAACTAACATGTATGCTAAAGCCTAACAGAACAAATTCCTTAAATCCTTAGTTCTCTACTGGGAACGGCCAACTCTCAGACAGCCTCAATTTCTAAACACCCTGTTCTAATCCCAATAGTCACTAATTTCATCGCAACTTCCCAAGTAGCCCTAACCAACTCCACACCTGGTACTTAGGTGCTTTTAAGATCCTAGCCTAAAAAGACTACAGTAGAACTGGGAATATGTTAGTTCAGGTTGCATATCCACAAACATACACACACATTCAAAATGGGCACATACTTCCCAGACATGAGGTCCAACAATTATTGAAAATTTAAAAATAGCTTTCAGAGACAGCTTTAATGGCTTCCAACAATCTACATGAATGATGATGAAAATCATGAAGAACACAGAAGAAATTAAACTTGGGAAAAATGATAAGGAGCATAGAGTATGCTTCTATATGCACATAAAAAGACTTATTCTGTAATTTATGTATTTATGTATGTATGTATGTATGTATGTATGTAAAATGTGTGTGTGCATGTGTGTGTGTAGAACAAGAGAGAGAATCTCAAGTTCTGTACATACCCCCACTCTAGGTAGAATACTTACGAATAAAGTAGATAAACACTGACTTAATTAATGAATAAATAAATGAATGAGGTGGCAAATTACAATACAACATTTTTTCTCTATTGGTTCTGATGTGAGATATGCAGTAGGTAGTGTCTTTATAAGGCAGAATTTTGCTCTTCGGGAACAAGTGCTTTAGTTGAGTAACTCAGGTTAGAATTTTCTTCAATGACATGTGCAAAGTGTCAAAAACCAATGGGTGATAGAACTGGGCATTCCATTGGTGAAGAGAATGTGTTTCAATAGTTGAAAAATATTTGCTTTATAACTTAATGTATTTGAATTTAGATTTTACTCCCATAGAAAAGATGTGATAAAGAGAGAGTGGATTTTCAAGGTAATTCTAATTAATACAAATCATAGCTAAGTTATAATTTCATAGTACAAAGAAACATTTTAGCCTATAAATATTCCTTTAGTGGAAATCGTGGTGATGCAAGGAGCTCATTACTTCACTCAAAAGTTGGAGTAAAAATGGATGGCAGAAGAATCTTCTTTACAATCATATTAAAGGAAAGAAATCCTATGTCTATCTATCTAGAATATGGGTTAAGAGAGAAATCATTGTAGCATTATGAGGAAATTGGAGGCATCTTAAAGAGAAGTTTTAAGGTTATGTAGACTTGGGAATAAAGAGAGAAAGAATGGGAATTCAGAGTGGAGTATTTATTCAAGGATAAAGCAAGCCAATAATGCTTAAACTATGTAGTGGAGTAAGAGAGAAACAAAGAAAGAAATACAGACAGGGAATTGATGGAGGAACTTGAATATTATTTGTAGGAGTTGATTCTAGATGGTGCTATGCCTTGTAGTCTTGGGAGTTTTTAAATAGCTTTTAAAAGATGGAGTATCCCACAGAATCTAATCCTCCAACAAGTAAAAAATAAGAACTATTCAAATGACAAAAACCATAAAAGCCAAAAAAATCTTTAAAATTTTTATAATAGCTCTTTCTCATGCAAATCCTCTTTAAGAATTACTTTTTAATCACTTCTGCATGAAAGTGCTCAGTGATTGGCTTTGTGACTTGCAGTTAAGTACTCTTTGGGAGCATACTTTGCCTGATGTAATCGTTATATTTCTGTAAAGCAGTAAGTCTTTCACATATTGAACCTAATTCAGGTAATGTGACAATGATGTCACACCTTTTATCACATGCCATTGAAGTATTTCTAACTCTCATTTAAATTCATGGTTATTAATTTATTAATCAATCTGTAAATTTTGATGATTTACTTTCCATTGTTACAATAGAATAGGATAGGTATATGATAAATAATATAAAATGTAAATAATACAATAAACTCTTAAAATATCTGAAGATTTTCATCCTTTTAAACCTCAACATTTTTACATCCATGTTTTCTACAGCCAGTAATAATAAACCACAATGAAACACATCACTAAACAATTTATTAGTGCTCTTAAACATAACACTATATATTCACCTTATGACATTGGGTTTTTTTTTTTTTAATTCTTGAAAGTGTGTTTATACTAAGCTTAGATCTCAACCTAGATTACATCAACAAAGTACTGAATCTATTTTTAAAAGTGTTGTTTGGGGCGCCGGGGTGGCTCAGTCGGTTAAGTGTCCGACTTTGGCTCAGATCGTGATCTCATGGTTTGTGAGTTGAAGCCCCATGTCAGGTTCTGTGCTGACAGCTCAGAGCCTGGAGCCTGCTTTGGATTCTGTGTCTCACTCTTTCTGTGCCCTTCCCCCATTCACACTCTGTCTTTCTCTCTCTAAAAAATAAATAAACATTTAAAAAATTTTAATGTTCTTTATTTATGGGGGGGGGGCTTGCAGGGAAGAGAGACAGAGAGAGGGAGAGAGAAAGAGAATCCAAGCAGGCTCTGCACAGTCAGCACAGAGCCCACCAAGGGCTCCATCTCACAAATGGCAAGATCATGACCTGAGCCAAAATCAAGAGTCAGACACTTAACCAACTGAGCCACCCAGGAGCCTCCAAAATGCTAAATCCTTAATATCTTATTACAATATCCTACAAAAGTTAAATATAGTGAGACTAAAACTTCATATTCCTACATAATAAAAATAAATTTCAGACATAAAATTTCCTCCATGAAATTCAATCTATTTCTAGGACATATAAACATCTGTAAAACTGGAACAGAATAAGTATTTTTGTACATAACCTTACTAGAGGTATGTAGAAAGATATTTTGACTTGACAAGTTGAAGTTCCTTCTCTCTTTGCATGACAAAATTCAGAATATTGTGACTAAAATACCCCTTTAAAAGGGTCAAAGACATAAGTTTAAAGTATGTGTGCACACAAAATTGCCTGTCATTTCAACAGCTTGCTCTCTGAGCTTCATTGCCAGAGTTAATCCTACTCAAAATGAGTATGTTAGTTGTCATGTGCAACTGAGAAAAACTGAATGGTCCCATTCATCAAAAAAATAGCACCGTCACTAGTATGTCTTAAACTTCCACTATTAAAACTTCCAAATGCATTCTAGAAGGCCAGCATGACCCTGATACCAAAACCATATAAAAACTCCACTAAAAAAGAGACCTACAGACCAATATCCCTGATGAACATGGACACAAAATCTCTCAATAAAAGACCAGCATATTGAACCCAATGAGACATTAAACATTGAAATTTCAATGACCATATCCTGAGGTAATAGAGATGGAGCATCAGTGATTAGCACTCTTGGTCTTATTAACAGGAATTATTTTTGTAAGATTGCAAACACCCCTATTTCAATGAATCCAAAGGTCTAACTTAGAGAAATAATGACGTGAACACCATTTCTCCCACCCTAAGTTACTCATCCACACCCACTCCCAACCCGCATACAAATGTACACATGCTAGAGCACAAGCTCTTTGGGAGTTCTGTCAGACCAAAGCACCTGGACTCGAGCCGTTTATAGGACTGCTCCTTTATTTTCAGTTTTGAGAAGCAAATTTTGCTGGACTGCATACTCAATTCTGGAAACTCTACCCTCCTTCCACCCTAACTTTTTTTTTTTTACTACATTCCATTCAAAATAAGTTTATCCGTCGTCTCTTAAATAAATAAAACGAATGGCTTGTAAAATGGAATATTAGCATACACAGATCTCTGAAAAAAGAAAAACATCACATGAATGAATCCTGGATAGTCTGTGCTCCTTTCATCCCTTATTTTCAGTCTAAAAGTCATGGACCCTTGACCTTCTTCACTGACCTCATCTCATTCAGTGTGTTTCTTTCTCTCTCTTTACTGTGTCATTCATCAATTTCCCCTAAACAAGCACTTTTCTACCACTTATCCCCAGAGCCCCCTATGCCTATATATCATATAGATCAGCTTCACCATCTTCCACATATTGTCTAGGTAGTTCTCATTATGTCTCTTTTTGGAGAGTCACAGCTAATAGTTCTATTAAGGCAACCCTCAACTAAGGTCATTAACCATTTTAAAATATTTTATAGTTTGAATTAACAGTTTCAGATAGATAAAACTTGAATAGAGTATATACAATTCAAAGTCCCCTTTAGAGGAGAAAAATTGCTTCCTTAAGGGGTTTATATTTTCTTTAAAGAATTAACTGAAAGCCAGAAATAAGTAGAAACACCCCAACTTACAATCCAACCGATTTTTGTTCAACTGCAAATTAAAATTCAGAAATTAGTTTTCTGCTAAGGTTCATTAAATTTAAATGCTACCTTTGTTTCAGCACTCATTTGTTTTTTGGGAATTCAACAATTTGTCAAAAATGAAACCCAGTTAGTTAGCAGCCTAATATACATTTCCATCATTCTGTTATATGTGTTCATATACATAGTGACAGCCTATCTTCACAGATAAATGAATAGATAGTATTGATTCCCAGTTCCCCAACACAAGTTCAACCTTTCAGAAGCATTGCTTCAAAAAACTACTTTGAAACATATACACATTGTATATCTGTATCTATACTCACACTTTGTTTATATGTGTATGTCATTAGAATATTTGCATGAGCATTCATATTCTTAGTCCAACATATGTAAATAAATCACACAAGCAATTTGAAAATTTAACAACTAAATAGGCAATCTGTTAAGCATAATCAGGCATGCTATTCAGCAACTGTATGATATAATTCAATCTTCCAAGGAAAATATATGTTTTGAGCGAGGGTACCTTTTGAAAAACTTAATGAAGCTTTCTAGAAATTTGTACCCAAAGTTTTGCAGATTCAAAAAATATGTAAAGCTTAAATAAAAGGAAAATCTCATCACTGTAACCTGATAAGAACCTTATTCTCTTATTGTCCATCATTTGTAAACATGATACACTAATTGGAGCTAGTTCCAAAGAGAATGCAATCTTCTAGTCAGATCCTATTCACATATTAACATAAATGAAGGAAAATTGTTAAAAAATTAACCATTATCCACAATGTTTTCATATTTTAAAATTTATTCACTTCACAAATATGGTGATCATCATAAATCATTCCCTATACTTTTCAGGTGATGATTTGAATTTTTGAAAGGTTATTCAATAGCTAAAACCAGTAATGAAAGAAAGCTAACTATTTTAATGTATCAAAGTTAAACAGATTAAAAAAATATATCAATTCAAAATAAGCATTACCTTGATCTGATTTTTCATAAAAGACAGCAGATCGCTTGCCAGGTAACACCATTTCCTTGGGTTCTGTGGGCAAAGAGAAAAAAGATTAATAAAAACAACCTTTCTTTTTACTCTCTAAATACTTCTTAAAGGAGATTCATTAGTAATAAAGGTCAGAGAGGAAAATCATTTAACAAAATACACAGCTCCATTTAGCAGCTGCCTTGGGAACCACTTGGCTATAAATGCCAAATAATTTCCCCAAAGGTCCCCTCTCTCCTGGAGCTGAGAACATGGGCGACTGTGGCAGATACTAAGTAAGCCCTGTTTTCATTGCTTCTCTACTTTCTCACATGGGAACAAAACTAGCACTTGAGCAAGAAAAAGCATTAGCTTCTGCCATTTCAAAAGATATGATATAAGCCATGTTGGGACAGAACATTTACTTGGAATACAACTGACTGAAATGAATTTGCAATTATCTAAACTTACTTTTCTCCCTCCTGCAGTGAGTATGGGTTTTAAAATATTCATGAAAGCTTGGGAGTCTTCCTATTCTATCTTTCCACAAAAGTGATAATATGAGATATTATGGGATGTCTCTGTAAATAATTGCAGATTACCCTGCTCATATGATGCAATTTTAGAGCTTTTCTTTGTGGCAACAAGGAGCAAGGCACTTTATAAAAGTCAAAAGTATGAAAATATATCTTATTCCCTCTCTTAGCATATAACAATCTTGATGAGTATCCCATAAGAGATTTTATTGCATCATTATCTGAATGTTCAGATTGGAGGATAAATTCAAGTCTGAGCAATAGCTTTCCAGAAAGGAATGTAACATAACTAGGTAAGAATTTTAAATTCATCCCTTAAGAAAGTTATTTGAATGAATGTCAACAGTTAAAACCATCATTGATTAATTGACTATAACAAACAAGAATAGTCATATAACTGCAATTGCTACAACATCTTACAAGCTATGTGAACTTGAGCAAGTAAATTAAACTGTAAACCTTCACTTTTCATCTGCAGTATCAGAATAATAATTCTTTCTACTCCACAGAGCTGATAAATCAATGAAATAAAAATATATAAAAGTATCAAATTAATGAATATTAGCTAACATAATTATCAATATCATTATTAATATTATCAATGTTCCTTTTTTCCACTGAAAATATTACTTTATTTTTTTACACAATTTATTTTTTTAACATATGCAATTATTTTCCATCATTTACAATATAGTAGTTACAATGATACTCCAAACAGAAAAGCAAAGTAAAAAATCAAAACCTCCACTTCTATTTCATGTAATTAGACTTATACAGAAATTAGAAGGTTAGATACCAACTAGTTAATCACCTAATTTCACAGCTATCTGAAGTGGCAATTGTAATATAGCAGCTTATCTATGATACATTCAAGATACATGATACAATTTATTACTTGCCCATAAGCTAAAACACAGCCTGCTTAATACCTTTCCTTAAATTCCACCTCTATACTACAATATACTTGAGGTCCATGCAAAAAAGTAGCTACTTTTTATATAGGAAATGGATGATTAAGTCTTTGGTGCTGTAAATGTTCCCTTTAAAAAAAAATCTTTCTATTCCATCGAAAATCATTCCCTCTGTGAGCCATGTGGTAGAATGATTAAAATAATATCACACAATGGGGCGCCTGGGTGGCTCAGTCAGTTAAGCGTCCGACTTTGGCTCAGGTCATGATCTCGCAGTTTGTGGGTTCGAGCCCCACATCGGGCTCTGTGCTGACAGCTCAGAGCCTGGAGCCTGCTTCGGATTCTGTGTCTCCTTCTCTCTCTACCCCTCCCCTGCTCACACTCTGTCTGTCTCTCTAAAATAAATAAACATTAAAAATAATAATAACAATAATAATATCACACTGGAGACCACTTAATTTGCCCATTTGTTAATGATGACAAAAATAAATAAGTGGAGTGATTTTAGGTCTTTGGGCAGGTGGAGAAAAAAGATTTTTCAGGAAGATCAGCAAGCTGTCAACCACTCTACTGCATTGGCTCCCCTTGATTTTTATTTTAAAAAGCCCTCCCAAGATTCTCTTACAGCAATTGGCTCTTGTGTACTCTTAGCATTACTCAATCCCACTTGGAAAACACCTAGTGAGCCCCTACTGCAAGCCAAGGGTATAGACAGACTTTAGAGAAACCACAATAACCAAAAAGTGACTCAAGAAAAACGCAGTTCAGTAGAGGAATCACATCTGTAAAGAGTCATTTTATGTAATTGGTTTAAATGGCAAGTTTAAATCATTAAACAATATTTAATGTGTTGGAGCAACAGAAGGTATTGAAAGAATGTTCTGCAGTCAGGAAAGGGAGATTTAAAAAATAATCCTTAAAAAGTCTGTCAGAATAGCTGAACTGACACACAGTGCCTGACAAGCAGACCTGTTTGGTCTAAGAAAATGTCACAGAAGAGAAACTTGGCAAGATTAAGTCTGGTTGGCAGGTAAGTAAGAATATATTTTTCCGGGGGCTGGGACAATGCATGCAAAGAACTGGAAGCACAAAAAAGCATGGAGATTAGCATGCAGGTGACCTCAGAGCTGCTGTCCTTTCCTCAGTCTCTCATTAAAATGCTCAGCGGATGTCAAAGAAGAGAAACACAGGTCACACGACCGGGAGAACACAGACAAAATATTAAAGGGTACTTCCAGTTATTTCCTCCCTAATAGGGACAGATTAAGTAACACTGGTTTAGACTCAAAAGTCATACTGTATATTTTGAAAGAGTACAGCATATATGACTAGAGATAAAGAAACTTGAAAGAGACTTTGGTTCATACCAATGTCCCCAACTACAAGGTAGTGGAATCAAGCAGACCAAAGCTGCTTAACATCTCTTGTAGGTTAGATTGTGATTTTGTCTACCAACAAATATGTTAAAGTCCTACAGTAGCACTTGTGAATGTGACCTTATTTGGAAAATGAAGTCTTTCCAGATATAATCAAAACATGAGTCAAGATGATGTTATACAGAGTAGCAGGGACCCTTAATCCAATATGACTGATGTCCTTATGAAATGAGACACAAAGATAGACACATGCAGAGAGGAGAATACCATGTGACAAGGGAAGAGAGACCAGAGCCAACAAGCCAAGGAATGCTAAGGATTGCTCGGGCCCAGAATCACACCGGAAGCTCCGAGAAACTCCTGGAACAGGCCTTCCCCTAGGGCTTTCAGAGAGAATATGGCCCTGCTGACCCCCTTATTCTGGACTTATTGACTCTAGAATTGTGAGGAAATCAATTTACCCTATTCTAAGCAACCCAGTTTGTGGTAATCTGTTATGGCACTCCTAGTTAACTAATGCAGCATCTTTTGAGCCAACAAGAATTAGGCCCCTGCCCAGACCCTGATCATTCGGAGCTTAAAAAATTCTTGCAGTTACACTAAGTCAGCAAATAAATTCTCAATTTAAAATTTAGAATACCCAGCTACATACAAAAAAGCTGATTTAAAGTTTAACTCGTCTCCCCTCCATAGCTAGGATTGCTGCAAGTGAAAACTAACAACCAATAAAGAGGGAGAAGTTGGTCCTATATTTTTACCGCAGGTCCTCTTCCCCAGCCAGTTAACCTTGGCCCCAATACCTCTGGAATATAAGAGGGAGTGAAAAAGGGAAGATAAGGAAATAAGAGGTAAATGAAGGAGGAAAGTTTACTTTCTGTTCACTAAGCTAAGAGAGCTGTTACTCAACTCAGTGGAGCTGATTCTCAACTACAGGATGCTTTTCCAGTGATTGTTTTCCCTTCTCCCGTCACCGGGGACCTTTCATCTGAGCTACCTTGATATGAGTCATACTATCTCACTTTACCACTTACTACATCCACAACTCCAAATGACACCTTCAGCTTCTGCCTGCTGGGGCTAGGAGTTTTGTTGAAGCATCTCTTTTTATCACTGGGAGGGGAAAAAGAGAAACACTCCACCAAACTCACTCTTTGTGGACATTCCTGGTGGACCCTCAGTTCACTCTGAAGAAATATGCCTTTAATCGCTAGATCGTCCACCCCTTTTGGATTAGGAATGTAGGAGCTATCTAACCAATCTTCATGCTCATACTAGGGAATGTCTACAAGGTGATCTGTTTCATAAATCATTTTGGTATCTGATATCTATTGCTTTAAAGGGCCAATATTTTCTGATTTTACATGCTGTGAGATTAGTTTTCGCAATTTGAGCTTTAAGAGACTCTTAGGGGAAGCAGCTAAGAATTATATGAGATGTCTAATAGATACATTATCTTTAAGTTTCTTGAGCATTCTATGCATTTTATATATAAATTCAACATAATATAATTAATAGTATATCTCTCCTATTCTTCAATATAATCTCTTATCTTCAGTCAGGCAAAATGCTCGATGGCTCCCATGTTGTTCTCATCCAGTTCCACTCCCATATTATATCTTTCTAGTTGTGGTCAAATTCTTACTTTTCAGCACCTTCCAAATTTACCACCCTGTCAAAGCTTTAAGGCCAACTTCTCCACAACGTGATCCCCAGGTACACTGGACTTTGTTGATTCCATCATTCTCTGACCTGTGTAGCAATTATAATCAATGCCTATAATTTATATTGCCTTCTTGGGTTGTCCTGTCCTGTCATGTCTCCCCATATACCTTTTGCCTCTCACCTATCCCCTTTGGTACTTAATTAAATGTTCAGCACATAGGAGGAAGTTCCTAATAACTACATACTCATTTCTATGTATTAAATATCTATTAACAAAGATAAGACAGAGCTAACTTTTGAGGCATAAATATCTTACCATGTTCCATGATAGAAGAAACTACATGGTAAGTTTTTATTGTTGCCACATAAAACTTAAAAAACATTTTAACAAACTAATATGTCAAATAGAACAGAAGCAAAAGACAAGGGAATATGAGAGGTGATGTCCCATCATAAAACAAAAATGTCATTATTTGAATATATAATCCATATGCAATGCTTTTGCACTTCTCTAATTTTGACCTCACCTTCCTGAAAGGGATAGCACTTGCCTCAAGTTACAAGGTAAATAAAGTAAGAGGGGCGGGCAACTGGGTGGCTCAGTTGGTTGAGAGTTCCATTTAGGCTCGGGTCATGATCTCATAGTTCATGGGTTTGAGCTCTGTGTCAAGCTCTGTACTGACAGCTCAGAGCCTGGAGCCTGCTCCTTTGCTCATGCTCTATCTCTGTCTCTCTCTCTCTCCCCAAAACAAATAAACATTAAAAAAATTAAATCAAATAAGAAAGGAGACTACAGCTTCAGACCCAGCAAGAATTCTAGATCCATAGCAAGGTGATGCTCTTGAAAATTGGATTTACCTTAAAAAAGAAAATTATTTTGATACACCCAGGTGGCTCAGTCAGCTAAGTGTCTGACTCTTGGTTTCAGCTCTGAAATCATAATATCGCAGTTCATGAGTTTGAGCTACACACCAAGCTCCATGCTGACAGTGCAGAGCCTACTTAAGATTCTTTTTCCCCCTCCCTCACTCGCACTCTGTCTCTCAATCTTAAAAACTAAAATTAAAAAAAAAGAATAAGAAATAATTTTTAAAAACACAAGCTTAGTTGCTATTAACATATTAGAAGTCAGAACTAGATAACTAGATCATGGAGCTATGTGATGCCATGGTGGAGAAAACATGGAGTATGATGTAAAGGATATGGAAAACCACCTCAGGCCCCAGAGTTTTATGCAACTGAGGACAGATGGAGGAGGAAGAGGTCAGATATCAAGTCCTCATTTCCCTTCTCTAAGTTGAATTTTTACATGAATATGGTAATAAGAACATTAGGACTAGCAGACTACTTTTCAGGGAATAGACTGGAGAAAACTCAAGAAAAACTAGCTGAGAAAAACTAGCATTCAGTATTTAGCCTGGCATGGTAGCAGCTAAGCAGTATTAGGGGGAGGGAAATATCTAAAACCATGAGCCTGACATAGAATCCCATCAGCCCCACAGCCAACGTGTGGTGTCCTCAGGAGACAGAAGTTCCCAACTGCCCTGATCAAGGGACACAGGAGTGCTGAGCAGGTGTGATCCCACCTACTACCTTCGCCACCACGAGATCACATGAGGCCCATTGTCTCCATAGTCACAATACTAAAAGGGAAAGAGTAGAAGAAAGAGAAGGATTCTGAGGCATAACCATTTACCCCAGAAGTCATCTGAGTCGCCTACCCTGGTAAAAAAGAACTCAAATGTATCTGGTCCAGTGTTATTCTTTTACAGATGAGGAAACAAAAGACCAGAGTGGCAGGCTCATTTACTCAAGACATGATAACAGATGAGGACAGAAAAGAGGAAATAACTCCACTTTTTCTAACACCTATTGAAATGCCGACACACTATCCTACACTTTCATCCAGCTTTTCTCTTTGTTATAAATATCAGTTAATGCTCTTATTCAGTTAGTATTTTTAAATAAAATTCAATTTTTAGGGTCATTATACAAAACTCAGTTGTGCTTCCACATAACAACAAACAAGTAAAAACATAGAAATTCTACATTTAAAATAGAAATAAAACCTCATATATCCTGGAATAAATCTCACAAAAGATGTTTATGATCTCTATATCAAAAATTACTTAGAGAAATATTAGGACAAAATATTAGAGAAAATAAAGCAGACAAACTAATGGAAAGAGATACATCATACTCATTGATCAGAAGATTCATTATGATAGGATGTTGACTCTCACAAATTGATCTATGTATTCAGTGTGATCACAATAAAAATCCTAGTTGTCTTTTTTAATTTTAAAATTATAAGCTAACATTTATACAGAAATGTAAAGGGTCAAGTTTAGCCAAGGTGATTTTAAAGAATGAAGTTGGAGGTCTTCAAGTATCAGATATCAAACTTATTATAAAGGTTTCGTAATTAACACAGTGTGGGATTGGTACAAAAACAAATGGATACATGAAATAAACAAACCAAAAAAAACCCCACACAAGTTATGACTATTAATTATATAAGTAGAGCAATAAGAAAAGGGCAATCTTTCCACTGATACTGAATGAATCATATATCCATTTGGGATGAAACATGATTGTTAACTCCTACATGTACAAAAAAGTCACTTTCAGAGGGGTTGTATACTTAAACATGGATAATAAAAACAATAAAGCTTTCAGAAGAGAATGTCTTTCCCTTTGGGGTAGACAATGATTTCTTAAAGAGAACAGAAGTGCTGGTTATTAATGAAAAATATGATATGTTTGACTGCATTTAAATTAAGAACTTCTGTATATTAAAAGATGCCAAGTACAGAATGAAATGGAAAGCCAGAGAGTACAAGAAGAAACTTGCAATTCATATACCAGATAATGAATCACATTCAGGATATTTAATTAAACTCCTACAAATCAATAAGAACAAGGTAGACAACTCCAAAGAAAAATGGGCAAAAGACATGAATGGACATTTCACGAAAGAAATCATTCAAATTTTCAACAAATATATTAAAATTCCTCAATTTTATTAGTCCCTTGGAAATGCAAAATAAAATCACAATGAGATACCCACTGTAACCAAAATAAAAAGAACAGATAACATCAAGAGTTACAAGGATATGAATAATGGTATGTCATACCCTGCTTGGGAAGACCACAGAGTGGAAATTGGTAAAACTTCAGAAAACAGTTTAGTAGTACCTATAAGGTGAACATATTCATACCTTGTGGCTGGGCAAATTCCATTCCTCAGTTTCTAACCACTATAAAAGCATAATATGGTTGCCAAAAATTATATGAAAGGACGTATATGGGAGCACTCTTCATAATAGGCACTAACTGTAAATAGCTGAAATCTCCATTAATAGAATGAATTAAGAAATTAAGATTTATTCATACAATGAAAAGCTGTACATTAATGAGATTAAACAAAGCAGTTACATGAACAACATAGATGAATATCATAAACAATAATTAGGGTACCAATTCATATGCAAAAAAGTACACACTACATGACAGTGTATACATATACGTATATACATATACATACACATCCATATCCATATCCATACTTGTATAATGTGAAAGGGACCCCTTGTAGGATATATAGTGACTTGGAGAGGACATAGGGGTGTTTTAAGGTACTGATACTATTCCTTTTCTTGAGCTGGCTGTTGGATCTTCAAGATGTGTCCTCCTGCAAAATTTTATCAAGCTGTTTACTTGATTTGCTTACTGTCCTATATGCATGTTACATTTCTTTTCTTTAACAGAAGGAACATTTATTTATTTATTTATTTATTTATTTATTTATTTATTTAAGAGAGAAAGAGCACAAGCAGGGGAGAGGCGGAAAGAGAGAATCTCAAACAGGCTCTGCTCTATCAGCACAGAGCTCAAGGTGGGGCTTGAACTCATGAACCATGAGATCATGCATGACCTGGGTGGAAGTCCAATGCTAAACAAACTGAGCAACCTAGGTGCCCCTGCATGTTGTATTTCAATAAACTTTATTTTTCAAGTGGCATTTGGATCTCCACCCATCTGCCTATACCACTTGGAAAAAAGGCACAAGGAGATTTTAAAGATAATTCCTGATTTTAAAGACAACCAGATGGAAATTAAAGAGCAGGTTTCAATTTGTGAGTGCTTTTCCATATGCCATTATCTAATTTTCCATATTTTCAAACTATACATTCCTCCTCAAATTACTTCTTCCTTGTTGACATGGTTCAATAAAAGAGAATCTACCATAAAATGTATCCCATTTTTAAACACATTTGCACACTTAACAGTACATATGTTTGAGAATTTTTTTTTTTGTAAGTTTGGCTACATTAGGCAGGAAACACCTAGAGTCAGATCTTAAGTGTTATACCTGGACTTTTAAATTATTTCCTTTTGCAAATACTAAATTTCTACCAATTGGATTCCTGTCTAATTTTCCTTTGCTTATTATTTTATGATACAATTCTTACAGAAAAGAATAACAAATAAAACAAAGGTTTGTAATGGTAGTTATTTTTAAGTTTCTGCATTTAAACTTTGGAAAGAAAATATAAATAAAAAACAGAAATACAATATAAATACATATTTATCTTTGCAAGCAATAGGATAGAAAAAATGTTTTCTTCGCTGAATTATAATTATACTTAGATTAAGCATCAATAATGAAAAACCACAAGGGTAATAACCACGGCAGAGGCATTTTGAAATGTATTACTTAATCATTGCCAGAGAAAAGGCAGAAATAATAACAAAAGGTCACATCCCAGATTTAAAGCACACTAAAAAGCAAATACTAGGAATAATTAATGTCTTCCCTTTTTTCATAATCATATTTTAACTAGGTTGATGAAAACATCTTTTTCTAAATGAGGTACTCTAATATCACTGATAACTTTATTTATTTAATTATAAGTTTTCACTCTGTTATTTATTCAAAAAATAATCAAAATATTTTCCCAGAGGCAATTTAGCAATAAAAGACTTAAAACTTCTACATTTTGAAAACTATTTTTTATATCTCTTAGTCTGAATTATCTTAGGAATACCTTATTATTATTGTCATAATAAAAATAAATATTTGTCACTGCCAAATATAAACCAGACATTGTTTTGAGTTGCTGTCTTAACATATTCAATACTTGTAATAAGCCTAACAGCTGAATACACTTTATCTCATTTTATAGACGAGGAAGCTGAAGCACAGTTTGGTCACCAGGAGTTACCTAATCCACAGAGCCAGTGAGCAAAGGCAAGATTTGAAGGCAGGTAGCAATGACCAGTTCTATTCTCTTGACGATTCTGTTGAGCTAATGTCCCTCTATTTCCACGTGAGGACCCATTACTATGGCACATCTTTGGCCTTTATATGCTGTTATTTAAATACATTACTTAATTCTTACTAGGAAGTCTCCCATTTTATTTTAAAGGTCTGTTATTTAAAAATATATATTTCGTGTATATCTACTATTTTCTATATTTTGCATGTATTGGCTAGAATACAGTATATTAACACAATATACTTTGAATTTATGGTGGGTACTATGTCCTAAGAGTTTAAAGCAATTTACATATAATGTCATTCCCATTTAAACACACATATACAACCAGCACTATTCTCTGAATTGATTTTTACATATCTTATTGCGTATGTTCTCACCTTCTATCTCATGCTGTCGCTGCCAAAGTCAAATACTCAGAGTCTAGATCTTTTATTTTCAAAATATTGTCCATAAAATGACAGCATTCCATTACTTGTGAGCTTGTTAGAGACACAGAAATTCCAGGCATTCACCCCACCCCCGCCCAGACCAACTGAGTTAGACTCTTCATTTTAACAAGAAACTCAAGTGATCAGTGGGCATATTAAAGTTAAAGAAACCTGCTTTAGATGATATATTCCTCTAAACTAAAGGCTTTCCTAATCCTTGCCTCAGCTAATTTATTTCTGTAGGTTCTGTGAAGTTTATTCTTATCAATTTTACCACTAAGTGTTTCAGTCTGCTAAAATTATTATTCAGTACTTCCCTATCGCTATCACTTTTACTGCCTGCAGTGTTACTGAATTTTACTGAATTAACTATTGAAGACTTAAAACAGAAACTTCTCTTCTAGGGCTGTCTAGGGCTGTTTTGTTTGCAAGGTGCTGTATCTTCCACAAGTAATGACAAATGCCATCAATTGAAAACAGGAAGAGCTGACATGCTTTAGTTCTGGTGTGCAGCCTTGTAAATGTCCATGATCATTCCTAAGTTAAAAAATCAATACTAGAGTAACTACTGTTTTCTCTAAATCCTGAGAGATTTGATGCTATATTATAGAACAATGCTGATCTCAATCCCTTTGTGAATTCTTCCAAATTTTCTTAGTTCTCAGGTATTCACCTAAAAGTTGACCTCCAGTTTTCTAGTTTTTCACATAAGATGGCCTACAAAGGTTCCAGAAAGAAACCTTCACTATTACTACTAATATAAAGGATTTTGCTCTGGCAATAAAACAACCACTGTTAACAACAACCCAAACCAGGGCATCAGCGTGGCTCAGTTAATTGAGTATCAGACTCTTGATTTCAGCTGAGGTCATGATCTCACAGTTCATGGGTTCAAGGCCCTCATCAGGCTCTGTCCTGTCAGTGTGAAACCTGCTTGGGATCCTCTCTCTCTCCCTCTCTCTCAGCCCCTCCCCTGCTCTTGCTCTCAAAAATAAATAAAAACATTTTAAAAAATAAACTCCAAAAGCAGTAAATTAATGCAAAAAAACCCCAATCTTAAGATATAAGACAGTTCTGTGCTGGCAAATGCTTTTTACTTTTTTAATAAAGGACCAGTACTCATATCTTCAAAAGAATGATCAAATTTCCTTATTATTTTATCTCTTTGCATTGGGTCTTGAATGGATTTCCAACTTAGGAGCTAGCTGAGGAAAGAAGGTTAATTTACTTGAGCATATAGAATCAAGAAGGATCATTCATTACAATTTTGCTGATAGAAAAATAATATTTGAATGTAGCCTGGGAATTAGATAGTAAAAAGAAATTGATTTTAATTGTGTCAGGTGTGATAACCACATTGTGGTTACATAAGATAAATAGCCTTGTCTTTAATAATGTGTACTGAAAAAAATGGGCTGAAATGTCAAAAAAAATTACCAATAGGACATATGGATACACATCACCACCACTAAAGAAAAAATAAAATAAAATACCACCGACAGAAACAGAGAGAAAGAGCATCATTAGGAATCTAGAAATGATATCAATAATAGAGAAATTTTAATATCATTGCAGGACGCTTAAATAATCCATTAGTACATTAGATTAAGAGTAATGAAAGAAAAAATAAGGGTTGTTTTCAATATTCATAATGTAACTGAACAAACTTTATATTTGAAAAATGCTATGGACACATTTTATGGACCTCTTGCTCAAGCTAATCCCTATGATAACTCTTTGATATATATTACTGCTCTTAAGATGTAAAATAGCTATATAAGAGAGACATGAACACTTTGCCCACTTTCATAACATTTTTGACCCATATACAAGAGTGTTATACCACTTTACAGTAAGCCTTTCTATTCTATCTTCAACTCATTCCATCCCATAGGATAAAGAAGGATAATTTGGTTAGTCAGATAGTCATTTTTTATTAGTGGGTGGTTTCTGTGCCTTAAAAGCACTAGAGTAAGTTAAAAACCTAGTTCAAACATTTGGAAATTAACTAACATCAAAAAGAATTTTAACTAAATTAACTCTTACTTTCTATTCTCATTCTAGGAACCAACAACTTTTGCAAAGGATGTAAACATCAAAGTTAACACAGCAGAAATTTTTTGTAATGTTGATGGTATTCATGCACAGAAACTTAAAAAATACCTAAATACAAAAAAAGTAAATAAACAATTTAAGAAAAGAGAATTATAGTTGAATGCCTCCATACTCCATTATCAAAGTATTACAGAAAACAAAACACAGTAGATAAAATTAAAAACTATATGCCAAATTAGGGAATTTCTGCTTCTGGTAACAGAGTCACTACTAATTCTGAAAATTCTTCTCCTTCAGAAAATCTAGAATACTTGGGAGAATACAAAAAGTATACTTTAAAATGCACTGTTGAGTTCACAAGACATAGAAGGACCTTATAGCAGAAAAATGAAGACAGAATTGAAACAATTGTAGCTTCCACATGCAAAAGCATGGGTACCTTCATGTTGTTTACTAATATTAGAACTTAAACTTTGCAATTTATTAGCCTGATGGGAAATAATGGACAAGACTTTATGTTTGAACAAAATAAGGAGTTGAAATTCAGAACATCTAAAAAGTTCAAGAGAATGTAAAACTTAAAAAAAAATGCCATGTACCATAGGGAAGTGACAAGAAGTAGCTTATCTATGATACTCCTAGCTTGGAGTAGAGAAAAAGAAAATCATAAAATTTCTAAAATTCTAAATGCATAAACCATAGTTCTTCCCCCACAGCTGTTAGCCTTGGTTTTACACTGGTTATAAATCTTGAAAAGCTTCAAGCAGAGAAATTAACTTAAAGAAGGAAATTAAATATAATCCAAAATAACATTACTTCATCACAGACTTCTCTGAATCTCCAGAGTTTCTTAAAAACCAAAAATGAGTACACAATCCAAAATTACACAACCTACAAGAAAATAGGCCTTCATAAAAGAGAATCTAAAGAAGCAATAAACATCAGAATTTGACTGCCAAGACATCAGATTTTGTAATTGTCAGGAAAACAACATAAAATGAAAACTTCAAAAATCTCTAAATGCGTAAAAGAGAGGACTAAAAACAGAACATTAAAGCCAATTAGAATTTTAAAAGCCAACTTCTAGAAAAAACAAAAATAAAACTACATTCTACAGATGCATTGAATACAAATTTGGTACAGGAGTTCAGAGAGAGTTAATAAACTCTCAATTGAGCAACTATATAAAATACAACAAAGGAAGAAAAAGCAATGAAAGCTACATAAGATGGAAGAGGAAATGCAAAATTCTAACTTATGGTCAAATTCCCTGAAAAAGAGATAAATGAAAATAGAGGAGACCCTAGACTCAGGCCTGGGGTGAAGCAAGTGAGGCAGCTAAAGCAAAAACATTTAGGAGGCATTTTTAGTCTTCTTAAATTCTGCCACCTGGAAGAGGCAATACCAAGAAAGATAATTGGCTAACAGTTTTCCAGAATTTAAACTTGACATCCAGGAAATGCACTGTTTTCCAAGAAGAATAAATACAAAAATATGTACAGCTAGCAACAATACTAAAACTATAGAATACTAAAGACAAAGAGTTCTTAAAAGCAGCCAGCAATGAAAGATTGACTATGTTAGTAGACCTACTGGTGCCATGCCCATATCCTCTCTACCAACCACTGAACCCACACCTACCCTTTTCTTGATAATTGTCCTCATGTCTCAAGAGTTTCTATATCTTTCAGGAACAGCCCACAGCCAAAGAGTGACTAATAAATGGATACAAAGGCCTGTTCTCTAGGATTAAAGTGGAACATGTCTATGGGACTACAAGATGCAGATTGTCTTATGGAATCAGGCTAGTCTTCTACTAAATCTACATCTTTGACTAACTGCTTTACCTATGTTATAAAACTTTCCTAATTTTTGTTTTCTGATACCAACAAAGTTGAGAATCCCCATCTTGGGTTTGACTCTAAGGTGCAATTAACAATAAGCAATGACAAATAGAAGAGCAGCAGATTCCCAAAACAACAAGGTAGACCAGAAGACTGTAGAGTAACATATTCTGAGCACTGAAAAAACAACTGTCAGTTAAGACTCTGTTCCCAAACTGTAATTTGAGGCAGAGGCAAAATAAATACCCATTTGGATGTATCAAAACAGAGTTTATCACAAATAGACCCAAACAAAAAAAATTTTTTTAATATTTTTAAGTTCTTTTTTTTTTCAGAGTGAGAGAGAAAGGGTGCATGAGCAGGGGAGGAGGAACAGAGAGACAGAGAGAGAGAGAGAGAGAATCTTAAACAGGCTCCACACTCAATGTGAAGCCCAATGTGAGGCTCAATCCCATGCCCCTTGGGATCATGAGCTAAACCAAAGAGTTGGAAGCTTAACTGACTGAGCCATCCAGGCATCCCCCGCAAAAAAATTTTAAAGAAAGAATTTGGGGCAGAAAGAAAATAGTCCTCAGTGCACCTAGATAACTTAGTAGGTTAAGCGTTGGACTTTGGCTGAAGTAATGATCTCATGGTTCATGAGTTTGAGCCCCGTATCAGGCTCGGTATTGACAGCTCAAAGCCTAGAGCCTGTCTTTGGATTCTGTATGTGTGTGTCTCTCTCTACCCTTCCCCTGCTCATGCTCTCTGTGTCTATCTCTCTCTAAAAAATAAATAAATGTTAAAAAAGAGAAAAGAGAAGAAAAGAGAGAAGAAAAGAGAAAAGAAAAGAAAATCCTGGGTGGGAAGTTTGAGATACAAGAGAGACTGGAAATAAGTGAAAAAGTAGTGACCAAATGGGTAGATTTAATCACTAATAACTGTATTTAATATAATATTAATAACAGTGTTTAAGTAGGAAAATAATAAATAAGATTGAACTAAGTTATTTTACCAAAAATGGAAGGAGTTGATTGAATTTAAGTTATAAAATCTTGTATTGTTGAGGAAGAAACAATAGAGATCAACTAAGATTTTAAGTATGTAAGCAAGCATGTTAAGGTCAATCTCTAAAAAACAGAAATCAAATTTATTAACCTCAAATCAGGAAAGAATAGAAAAGGAAAAAGAATAGAAAACCTCAATCAGAAAGAAACATTCAGGAAGTTTTGATTCTGGGTACAATAGAGTAACTGGTCCTGGATTAGTCCATTCACTATAAACAATCATAAAGTTAGACAATGATATAAAGCAAATCTTTTGGGGCATCATACAACATGCAGCATAAAACTATATGAGTGAAAGGAAAACCCCCACAATTTCCCCAACTCTCTCTATAGACAAAATTTTCCAACCTCAGTAAAGCAAACTGAGATCCAGGCCAAATCCATGTCCTGCTGTACTTAGAAGGCAGAGATTAGAGTTCAAAGAAGCTGAAGTAAATGAAATATGCATGGCAAGAAGTCAGAAAGGAGGGAGCTGTGCAGAAGGGAGGTCTCAGATGTCTATGTAGTATTCCCTTATAAGCTCACGGGCAAGGACTGAGCTATGCATGTGCAGGACAAGAATACATGATGCTTTTTAGAGAGTCATTAAGAATGAAACAGAGGTATTGGAGGTCAAGCGGCGATAGCGGGCTTTGGAGTCCATGTCAGCCAGAGTAAAGGTAGCCCATTAACAATTTTTAACATGGTAACTTTTTTACAATGTCAGTACACATTAATCACTAAATGTATAAAAATAAAAGAAAATGGGACATGTAGTGAAGAAAATGTCTCAAAATAAACTGAGATGACACAGGTCTTGCATTTAGCAGGTAATGACTTTACAGCAACTAGTAATAATATTTACAAAGAACCAAAGGAAAATGTGCTCAGACAATTAAAACATACATAGTCTTCATGAAAGAACAAATAGTGGATCTCAGAAGTAAAAGCTATTTTAAAAGGCAAATAGATTTTCTACAACTAAAAAATATAATAAACAAAATTTACAATGTATTGTGCAGGCTTAATAGCCAATTGGAGATGGAAAAAGAAAGAGTTAATGAAGTTGAAATAAAATCAATAAAAATTATGCAATCTGAGAAACATAATTTTTGAAGAAAATGAACAGAGTTATAGAGACCTTTAAAACTATCAAATAACTGAACTTCTATATAGTAGGAGTCTTGAAAAGAAGAGATAACAGGACATAAAAGCATTTAAAGAAATAATAACCAAAAATAAGATGGGGGAAGAAATAAATTTACAGAGTCATGAATTTTAGGAAACCCCATAAGAGATAAAACTAAAAAAAACTACACCAAAGTACGTCTTGGTTAATCTGCTAAAAACAAAATTTAAAGCAGTCAGAGAAAAAGACACATTACTACAGGCAATGATAAAAATAAGTGCCAAGTTCTCATCTGAACAAGGTACCTCAGACGATAATGGAACGACATCTTTAATATGCTGAAAGAAAAAGTCATATAGTTGACCCTTGAACAATAGAGGTTTGAACTGTGAGTCCACTTAGACACATATTTTTTCAATAAATACAGTAGAGTACTGTAAATGTACTTTTCTTAGTTATGATTTTCATAATAACATTTTTTCTCTAGCTTACTTTATTGTAAAAATACAGGATGTCATATAACGTACAAAATTATTGGTAAGGCTTGGTCAATAGTAGGCTACTGGTAGTTAAGTTTCAGGGGATTCAAAAATTACACATAGGTTTGTAACTGTGAGGGGAGTTGGTGCCCCTAACCCTTGTGTGTTCAAAGGTCAATTATATTGTAATTCAAGAATTTTATATCTAGTAAAAATATACTTCAGCACAGCAGAAGATACCATCAGCAAAATGAGAAGGCAGACTACTGAGGTAATATCTGTATGAAGAATTTATACAACTCAACAATAACAAAATAATAATTTGATTTAAAAAATGGGCAGGGGCACCTGACTGCTTCAGTCAGCAGAGCATGTGACCCTTAATCTCAGGGCCATAAATCTGTGCCCCATGTTGAGTGTAGGTAAAAATAAAATCTTTAAAAAAAATAGGCAGAGGATCTGAATAGACATTGTTCCAAAGAAGACATACAGATAAGCAACAGATACATGAAAAGATACTCAGTATCACTAATCATCAGGAAAATGCAAATCAAAACAACAATGAGATATCACTTTATACCTGTCAGAACAGTTAGAATCAAAAGCATAAAAAATAACAAGTGTTAAAGAGAATGTGGAGAAGAAGGAACCCCATGCACTGTTGGTAGGAATGTAAACTGATGCAGCCATTGTGGAAATCACTATAACAATTCTTCAAAAGATTAAAAATAGAAATACCACAGAATCCAGTAATTCTACTACCCAAAGAAAAATTTTTAAAAAAACTAAATTGAGATCATATATGTGTTCCTAAGTTTATTTATTTAATTTAAGTAATTTATTTATTTAATGCAGCATTATTTATAATAGCCAAGAAATGGAGGCAATGAAAGTTTCCATCAATAGATGAATGGATAAAAATGTTTTATATGTGTATATATATAATGCAATATTACTCAGCCATAAAGAAGAATGAGATCTTGCCATTTGTGACAAGATAGATGGACCTAGAAAGTATTATGCTAAGCGAATAAGTCAGACAAAGAGTAATACCACATGATACCACTTATATGTGGAATCTAAACACAAAACAAACAAAACCCAGAAACACTCCCTACCTACAGAGAACAAATTTACAGGTACCAGAGGGAAGAGGTCAAGGGAATCAACAAAATAGGAGAAGGCAAGAGAGAGGTACAGTCTTCCAGTTTGGGAATGAATAAGTCATGGGAATAAAAGATACGGCATAGGGGGACACTTGGGTGGCTTAGTTGGTTAAGTGTCCGACTCTTGATTTCGGCTCAGGTCATGATCTCACAGTTGTGAGATTGAGCCCCGCATGAGCCTGCTTGGGATTCTCTCTGGCCCTCTCTCTCTGTCCCTCCTCCATGCTCGCTCTCTCTCTCTCAAAATAAATAAATAAACTTAAAAAATAGGCACAGCATAGGGACTACAGTTGATTGTATTGTCGTAGTGCTGTGTGCTGACAGCTCAGAGCCTGGAGCCTGCTTCAGATTCTGTGTTTCCCTTTCTCTCTAACCATTCTTTTCTTGTGCTTGTCTCTCTCTGTCTCTCAAAAACAAATTAAATATATATATATTTAGAAATTAAAAAAAGAAGAAATTCTACTATTGAGAGTGTATAACACTTTGGAAATGGAAACCAGGAACTGGGAAGTGAGAAGAATCAAATATGAATAAAGTGAAACTGTGAAAGGTCAGGTGTTAATCAGAGTAATATTGACTCTAAATAGCACTTAAATTAAGGACGGGATATTATTAATCCTATAGCAGATACTATATCAATTTGTTTTTTTTAAAAGAGCTAAGAAGCCAAGAAAAGAAATAAAGCAAGATTAAAACATATTCAGTTAGCATTTAGCTATCAAATAGCATAACAACATATTCAAAGTACTCAGGAAAGGTGCAACAAAAAAACAAAAAAGAAACAATGGAAAAGAAACAAGGTGAAGCTATACTTAAACACAACAAATTAAATAATTACATAAAATTTAAACAGAGAGAGAGAAAAGTAAACCAACAAAACAAGGAATTAAGAAACAATGACTTGCAGATTAAATCTTGCCCACTTATTTTGTAAATATTTATTGAAATATAGCCTTATCTATTTACATATTGTCTGTGGCTATTTTTGTGTTACAGTGCAGCATTCTGTAGTGTGACAAAGACCATATGACTTGAGAAGCCTAAAATATTTATTATCCACCCTTAAAAAAAGTTTGTGGACCTTTGGACACAATACTCCAATTGTACAGCAGATTTTACAAGACTAAACTAAAAACCCAGATCTAACTGTAGGCTGCCAACAAAAAGCTAATTTCATTTTTTTATTATTTAGTTATTTTTTTCAAGTTTTTATTTAAGTTCCAGTTAGTTAATGTACAGTTTAACATTAGTTTCAGGTGTAGAATCTAGTGACTCATCACTACAACACCCAATGCTCATCACAAGTTTAGCCCATGTCCCTTCAGTTTATTCTTTACAGGTAAGAGTCTGTTTTCTAGTTTTCTTCTATTCTCCTCCCCCCACACCACCACCCCTCCCCTGCCACCATGTTCATCTGTTTTGTTTTTTAAATTCCACTCTGGAAAAGAGTATGGAGATTTCTTAAAAGGTTAAAAATAGAACTATCCAAAAGACTCATTTTAAATTTAAAGAGACAAATAGTTTAAAGTAAAAGAATGAGAAAAGTACACAACATAAACAGGAAACGTAGGAAAGCTGGAGTGGTGGTTATATTAATACAAGAGAAAGTAGATAAACTTCAAGACAAAATATATTCCAAGAGATAAAGATGAATATTTCATAATGATAAAAGGGTCAATTCTTCAGGAAGATATAATGATCTTAAATATATGTATGCATCTATAGAGGTCTAAAGCTCATGAGGCAAAAACTGATAGAACTAGAGGAAGAAATAAGTAAAACCATAATCATAATTAATCTTCAATACCCCTTTGTCAGTAACTGATATAAGACAAAAAAGTCAGTAAAGAAAAAATAATCAATACCACCACCCCAACAATCTTGACCTAATTGACACTTGTAGAATACCATACCCAGAAACTGCAGTGAACACATTCTTTTCAAGAACACATGGAATATTCACCATGAGAGAACCTATGTTACCCATAAAATAAACTTCAATATATTGTCAAAGGCTGAAATCTCTCAGAGTATGTTCTCTTCTCAAATTTAAATTAAAAATAAACAAAAGAAGAAAAGAAATGATTGGAGGCTAAATAATTCTAAGTAATCCAGGGGCCAAAGAAAAAAAGTGTCAAAATTATGAAAATGTTTCAAACAGTATGACAACAAGAATACAACACAGCAATATTTATGGGATGTAACTAAAGTAGTGAGTATAAAAAGATGTATAACTTTAAATGCCTGTATTAGAAAACAGGATAAAAGTTTGTGACTTAAGAATCAGAACAGGGAAAAGCAAATTAAAGAAGGAGATGAATATTAAAAGTCATAACAGAAGCCTTTTTAGTTTAGTGTGGTCCTAATAGTTTACTTTTGTTTTTGTTTCCCTTGCCAAAGGAGACATATTTAGAAAAATGTTTCTACAGCCTATGTCTAAGAGATAATTGCCTATGTTTTCGTCTAGAAACTTTATGGTTTCAGGTCTCACATTTAGGTCTTTAATCCATTTTAAGTTCATTTTTGTGTATGGTGTAAGAAAGTCCAGTTTTTCCAACACTTTTGTTGAACAGATTCTCTTTTTTCCGTTGTATATTCTTACCTCCTTTGACCATAGAGATTATTTGACCATATAATGATGGGTTTATTTCTGAGGTCTCCATTCTGTTCTATTGGTCTATGTGTGTATTTTGCATGTGTGTGTGCGCCAGTTTCAAACTTATTTGATTACAACAACTGTGTAGTACATCTTGATATCTGGGATTGTGATAGCTCCACTTTTGTTCTTTTTCAAGATTACTTTGTCTATTTGGGGTCTTTTGTGGTTCTATACAAGTTTTAGGATTACTTGTTCTAGGTCTGGGAAAAATGCTATTGGTACTTTGATAAGAATTGCATTAAATGTGTAGATTGCTTTGGGTAGTATGGACATTTTAACAATGTGGGTTATTCTAATTCATGAGATTGGGAATGTCTTCCCATTTGTGTCATCTTCACTTTCTTTGATCAATGTTTTATAGTTTAATAAAAACTTTTTGCACAGTGAAAAAAATCATCAACAACAACAAAAAGACAACCCACAGATGGGAGAGGATTTTACAAATTATTTAGCTGATAAGGGATTAGTATCTAAAATATATAAATAACTTATTATACTCAACACCAAAAAATAAGTCATCCAAAAAAAATGGGAAGAAAACATTAATTAACAGACATTTTTCCAAAGAAGACATACAGATAACCAACTGACACATGAAAAGATGCTGAACATTACTAATCATCAGAAAAATGCAAATAAAAACCACATTGAGGCATAACCTCATACCTGTCAGAAGGGCTAATATCAAAAACACGAGAAACAACAAGTGTTGGTTAGGATGTGAAAGAAAAGGAATCCTTGTACACTGTTTGTGTGAATACAAATTGGTTCAGCCACTCTGGAAAATTGCATGAGGCTTCCTCAAAAATGTTAAAAATAGAATTACCATATGACCCAGTAATTCCACTGATGAATATTTACCCAAAGAAAACAAAAACACTAATTCAAAAAGATAGATGCACCCTTATTTCAATTGCAGCATTACTTACAATAGCCCAGATATGGAAGTGACCTAAGTGTCCACTGATGGATGAATTGATAAAGAAGGTGTGGTATATAAATGCAATGGAATATTACTCAGCCATAAAAAAGAATGAAACCTTGCTTATTTGCAACAACATTGATAGATTGAGAGAGTACAATGCTAAGTGAAGTAAGTCACTAAGAGAAACACAAATACCATATGACTTCACTCATATGTGGAATTTAAGGGGAAAACGAAACAAAGAAAAAAAGACAAACAAAAAAGGAGATACTTAACTACAGAGAACAAACTGGTGGTTGCCAGAGGGGAGGTAGATGAAGTTGTGTTAAAAGGTGAAGGGGATTAAGAGTTCACTCTTAATGTAATGATTACTAGGTAATGTATATAATTGTTGAATCATTATATTGATGTTTATAATCATTATATTGGTATTTATAATTAGCATATATATCCCCAAAAGCCAATATAACATTGTATGTTAATTATAATTGAATTTTTAAAATAAACACTTTTTTAAATGTTGTAACAGAAATCAAAGAAACATTAAATAGGCAAATAATAGAGAAATTAAAAAAAAACACAAGTTGGTTCTTTGAAAAGTTTAATAGTAAAATTGATCAATCCCTAGCAAACTAGTCAGAGGAAACAAAGAGGAGAAGTACAAATAAAGAAAATTAATAATGAAATAAACATGGCTAGAGATTCTACAAAGGAAAAAAAAGAAATATTATAAATAACTTTATACCTATTAGCTCAATAACTTGGATAAAATGCACATATTTCTTGAACAACTTAACCTTCTAAAACTCACTCAAGGAGAAATAAAAAAATTTAATGACAGCCCTCCTCCTATTAAAGATTCCTCCAAATAAGTGACAAAGCAAAAGAACTAATAGAGTACAGACTGAAAAATACAAAACAGAAATGACCCTCACAAGCTACAAATCATATGGGCAACAAAATTATAACTGTATGATTCAAGAAACTATTATTTATCAAGTTTATGGAATATCTTAATTTTTAAAATTACATGTTTCAGGAACAACACATCTTTCTCTGTAGCACTTATGCCCACCATTAACTCTCATTGTTGGCCACAATGTTAAAACCAAAGTGTACCTGTGTGCTGCCTAAATAAACATGTTTTAAAGACTCCTTCCTATCTTTTCCTTGCTCCAATGTTTTCTCATTCTTGCTTTTTAAAAATTTTTCTTTCCCTATGTTTCCTCAAAATAAATGTTTTTACATGGAATTATACGATTTACTTCTTTCTTAGAATCTTCTCTCTTCTGCTCTATTCTTAGACTGAATTTTGTTCCTCTTCATTACTAGTGCTGATCCATCTCCCAGCATTGTAATTGGGTTTTGGGGGGTTAGGGGCTGAGAAAAAAGGAATGGCGGGGTGGGAGGTACCAGGCAGAAATTATATGCTTTTTATGACCCAGCTTCTGAAGCCATGGTGTATCATTTTTATTGTACTCTATGAGTTGGAACAGCCATAAGCCCCTATTTATAGATTCAAGGGCAAGTAACAGACCACATCTTCAATGGCAGGCATGTTAGTCTCGTGGAAAAAAAACCGTGTGGGATGAGATACACACATACTGGTGTGGCCAAAACATAATCTGCCATGAACACTGAATAGAGGAAAGGCAAACACATAATCTTGTAGTTGCTATTAAATTAAGAGGGATTACTGGTGCTCTCAAAAATGTACATAATTAATTAAAGCTCTTCTTCCCCCCTGATAATTAAAAGGAGCATAGAGGTTCAGAGCTTCAGTGTTTTGTTTTGTTTTTAATATTTAGTCATTTTTGAGACAGCATGAGCAGGGGAGGGGAAGAGAGAGTGGGGCAGAGGATCTGGGCTGGGCTCCGCACTGACAGCAGAGCCCAGTGAGAGCTGGAACTCACAGACCATGAGATCATCACCTGAGCTGAAGTTGGATGCTCAACCAACTGAGCCACCCAAGTGGTTCAAGAGCTTTAGCTTTAAAGCCAGACAGATCTGGTAAGGTTCAGATAAATTGCCTGACATGTAAAATGGAAATAGTAATACCTAGAATACTGCACTCTATATGGTAATACTCTATGTGATTGTTGCCACACAGTAAGGACTTCTAGCTATTATTATATATAATACTTGCAATATTTTTTTAGTAAAGAACATTTGGAAAATACAAAAGTATACAGAGAAGAAAATTGGTCACTTAAAATTGTACCACTCTACAAAAGTGAAACTCATTTTAAAATAACCTTGACAAAACAAAAGTCCTATTTAAGTTTATTTATTTTGAGAGGTGTGTGTGTGTGTGTGTGTGTGTGTGTGTGTGTGTGTGTGTGTGAACTGGGGAGGGACAGAGAGAGAGAGAGAGAGAGAGAGAGAGAGAATTCCAAGCAGGCTCTGCACTGTCAGTGACAAGCCTAATGGGGCTCTTGAACTCACAAACTGTGGGATAATATCCTGAGCCAAAATCAAGAGTAGGACAGTTAATGACTAAGTCACCCAGATGCCCCCAAGAGTCCTATTTTTTAAAAAAGGATACAGTTCAATAGAAAAATGGTAAAAAAAAAAAAAAAAAAAAGACAAAAGTCCTGTTCTGTACCATGTTATAATACTTAGCATATGTGTATGGCTCTTAGGGCAGGTGCAGAGTGGGGAAAGGCAAGAGTCACATATACCAGGTAAAAGGGCAGGATGAAGCCCCTGAAGAAGCCAGAGGTCTCACCAAGTAGGTGGTACACAGGCTGGACCAAAGTGTGAGTGGACTTCAGATCACTGGGAAGCAGTGAAAGAGGTCTGAGACCTAGTGGTGACGTGGCATACACACAGGGACTGGCTGAGGGATCTATGTGGAGAGCCCTGGGCAGATGGGTCTGATCAGATTTTGGGGTTCCTTCAAGGGAAAGCAATAAATGAGGAGTGACTGTTAGGTTAGCTGATGAACATGAATGTCAAGTTAAAGAATTTAAACATTATCCTTATATGTAGTGGGAATCTTCAGAAGTTTCTCAGGAAAGGATTATGACCTATACTATTGTCTTTTAGATAATTTAATGTGAAACGGGGAGTCTAAAAACAGATAAAATGCAAAATATCAGATCAAAGAACTTAGTAAGGAAAGTTTTTCAAAAATAGAAGAGTGAGGAATAAATGTGGTATGCAGATCTGAGTATAAATATTGTAGAAAGACCCGGAGACTCTGTAGACACAGGCCATCTCTGGACTATAGCTGTAAAATAACATGATGTTGAGGAATAGCAAAAACTATTACAAAAAGGGCCAGTATATACTCTATAATCAGAACTTTGTGCCGCGGATACACTCACCAAGTGTTAAAAGCTAGATATGGAATAGCATAAGTAAATAAAAAGGCAAAAATGGAAGTGTTTTTGTTGTTGTTGTCATTTTTATTTTTTTTATTTTTTTTTAAAGAGAGCCAAAAGTATTTAAAAGAGCCAAAGTATTGAGTGTAACAGAGTCAAAAATTAAGCTCAATAATAACAATGGTCCTCAAGTATAGAGAGAGAGCTAGGAGAGGGGGAGACAGAGGTATAGAAAATGGGTTTAAATACGAGAACAAGACATATTTCCTTGGAAGTAATAAAACATCTCCCAATGCATACCTTCCATCCTCTCTCTCTCACCATAAAACTTTTCAAGAAAAAAATAATAATGTAAGTATGTCATAAATTCATATTCCTCAGAGGCCGCCTCAAGACGTTGCTAACCTCACGACTCTGTGATTCTCTATTCTGCGCCATCTAGTAAGGTTCATCTCAGCATATGGCTCTGATGTGATTTATGGAGCTAAGAAGAAAGAGGCCCCCCTTGAAGTCAACTGGGACATAAAACCCAGTGATCAGAAACTACTGGTGTGGTAGATATTCCGGTCTCATCACCTATTCTGTATTTCACTCTGATTTTTTAAGATCATTAAACAATATCACAGACAGGGAACAGTTCTTCAGGCCTGAAGGATGAGTTGCAGTGTCCAAAAGAGACAGTTGGTCAGAAACTTGGGTTGTCCCATTCCTGACCTAGCCATTGCTTCACTCTGCATATTCTCCATTTTCCATGCACTTTAGAAAGTTATTTATTTAACTCACTTCAAAGCACATCATATCCCACATACATTCTATTATGGACTGAATGTTTATGTGCCTCCAAAATTCATTTGTTGATGAATTTGGGATGGTATTTAGAGGTGGGTCTTTGTGAGGTGATGGGTCATGAGGATGGAGTTTTCATGAGTAGGATCAGGGCCCTTATAAGAAGTGGCCAGGAAGCCAGCTCACTCTTTCCACCATGTGAAGATAAATGAGAAGTCGCCCGTCTGCAATGGGGAAGAGGGCCCAAACCTGATGACATCCTCATCTCAGAATTTCTGTTGTTTATAAGCTACCCTGTTTATGGTACTTTATTTTTCTTTGGCAGCCCAAACTGACCAAGACATATCTGCTTTTCAAAAAGAAAAACTTTTATTTTAAACAATTTAATGTTTTTAGGATTTGGGGGCCTGCTTCATAATTTTTTAGGCTAAAACGCAAACACCATAGGCCTACAGACACGTAAGTTGAAGTTTCTTGTAAGACCTGCTTAAGGAAACAGACACACTTCAGAGCTAGAAGAACGGAAGCCAGCCACATAAGGTAAAGATCAGAGAATCACATCTCTACACAGCTGGAAAAGAAACTTAAGTTGTTCCACGTGGAAAGCAGAAATGTAGGAGGCCCAACCTGTCTAGTAGACAGAGGAGTGTAGGGCTGAGAAATGAAAATCTGATCCAGGAGGAGGCCACCCTGGTAATCTTTTAAAGACCAGTGTCAAACCTCACAGGTAGAGTCCACATGCCAGGTGTGCCCTCAGTTTCCCCGTCTGTAGATCTTCCCCAGCTGTAACTTGTCTATAGTCAAGAAGCACAGCCTGGGTTTCTGCCGAAATCCCGGTCTCCAAGGCTTGAAACTATCTGTCTTTCCAGGGTCACAAGTGAGTGAGGAAGGAGGCTCTGCCCTTTTGCAACTTTACTGTTTAATTTTAAGCAACTAGCTGGGGAAATTCTGGAGTTAATGAGCCCTTCTTTTGTCCTTGGAAGAGTCACAGAATGCAGCAGTCAGGCAGCAAGAGCTGAACAGGAGTCTTACAGATCTTTCGTAATTCTTCAGATAACATCATATTTTAGAACATCAGTTGCCGACGGCCTGACAGCTGAGACTCTACCTCCTATAAATTCCCCAGCAAAGAAGGACCAGATGTGTCTTCTTTATTGGCCACATTTTCCAGTGCATTCTGAGAGGTCTTGGAAGAAAAGCGAATTTTCTTTCTTTCTATGAAAAAGGAAAGGATGAGCATGTACTAACGGATGGTTACTAGAATTCAGTGACCCAGCAAGCACTTCCAAAGCACTTCCTTGAGCCAGACACTGACTTCAAATCCCCATGGATCTGGTTCAGAATAGTGTAAATAATTCCTGGCACAGCCTGCCCGGTTGGAAACAGCTCTGTGCACAGGAGAGCTCTAAGCCTCAGGACCTGTGATAAAGCCTAGATTCTCACAGAACTATAAATGTCACAACCAGGACTTTTCAGTCAGAATAAACATTTTACTGAAATGTAATGATTACAAAATATTCACAGCAATGATTTTTTTAAGACAATCAGATTTGGCCTAATATGAATTGGTCCTATCTTGCTCTAATAAAGTGACATAAATTTTATTTCAAATCCTTACTTTTTTCAAGGGCAAACTTTTAGCTGTACATAGGAGGGCAACAATAATAATATACTACATCCTTGCCATAAAATATTTAAGCATATCAACCATAAATTGGTAGCTAGCTTGAGGTTGTTGAATTACGCTATAAGCTTTTGCACCTACTTTCTAGTAAAGCCAAAATCAATTTGCTGTCAACCTGCTGATTATTGTCTTGATATCAGCAGTGCAGCTGGTATGCTGAAGACCAAATCAGCCCAGGAGAACCTCTCGAAACAAATATGCATCTCCCTGTCTCTTTTTTGCTCTACTGGAGGCTTGCAGGGATCTAGGGACACTTGGGAGTATATGCCTTTTCCAGAGAAGAAAACCTCAAATCTTTCACAAATTTCTTTTCTAGATGAATTTTACTGTTGAAAAGGCATCCATAGTGGAATAGGCTTCTAAACAAGAAAAATAAAACATTTTTCAAAAAGCATTTTTCTCCCGGATCAGGTTGAGATAAAAGTGGTGAACTTTATGACAGTATAATTATGACAAAGATACTATTTAAAAACTGCATCAGTATCATTTTATGTTGGTGCACATTGCTACAAAAAACAAACAATGTGGATGCTTACTATATGCAATGTTACTAAAACTATGCAGATGGTTTGTTACCACTTCCCTGAATCTCACCTATAACTCTTTTTCTCTTTCTGTTCCTTTCCTTTTTTATTTTTTCCACAAAGCCCAGTTCAGATTTGCTGATTACTAAGAAACCCCTAAAAGGCATGACTGATTCCCACCTTCAGCAACTGAAAACTAAGAACAACAATAGTACAGTTCCAAGTAAGGTCATATTTAATGTCATATGTGGAAATTGTGCTCGTTTCCAAACTAGCTGACCTGGAATGAAGAAAAGTGTGAATTTTTCATTCAGAATTTTCTTTTATACCTCTAATAATTCCTCTGCATCCCTTCTTTTCTCAAAAATAACTCCAAAATATTATTAGCTTGGTGTTTCTTTTGCATTCAATTTCTCAAGTAAATGAGTCATGCTGCTCTCCAGGACATCTTTTAGTAATGAGCTTCTTTATTTGGGCTGAAGCAGTGGTGACCCTGGGTGCTGACAAGTAGCAAAAGTAATTGCTTGGAATCCAAACAGTGCATTTGTATGTGAATAAGCCAAGTACACATTGAGATTTATACCTGTTTTTTATTTCCTTGTATATCCCTCCCTGTCCACCCCAATATTTACCATCAGGTTGTATTTTTTTTTTCACAATTATTCCACATTCAGGCTCAAAAATTCTTGGAGCAGTATTCTAAATAAAGCTCTATGCTAATCAGCAAGATGTATCCTTTTTAAAGACCAAAAAAATCTTTAAATGCTACAGAGTTATTAAAATGATCTACCAGGGTTTCTTTTACTATTTGCCAACTTTAAAAATGCATGTATATTTGCAATATGAATGGATTCAGTCTCAAATTATGATATGGCTCACAAATTTGATCTTGTAACTCATTCCTAATTTACAGGAGTTATTAAGTGAGGAGTATTACAATGATGTTCTAAGAATAGTGTCAGGTAAAACTGCTTAATGATTCTTGTGTAACTAAACTCTGACCCATGAGTGCACTGGCTTTTGCAAATTCACATTAGAAATGAGGCAGGCCAGTGTAACCAGCAATAGACTGGCCCAGGTGCAGAAAAACATGGGCTAAAAATACCTTCTATTTATATGGTACATCACAATTTAAAATCACATAATATTTCATGATTATACCTGCCCCATATTTCACCTGCCTCAAAGGGCTGCAAGGATTAAATGAAACAATGTGCATAAATTCTTGACACATACATAGGTCCCTATAAATGGAAACTTGTTTCTGTTGCTGATTTCATTTTCTTCTGTGGATGAATGACAGATATTTTCATTCTATCTGTTCTTTTAAATTTGTCTGTCTTCTCTGCAGGCTAACATTGAAATCAAGTAATGGCCATCGACTTTCACTCATCTCAAGTTTTTTTTCTGAAAGCCATTGAGTAATTTATAGTGCATGAATTCCTCAGACTACATCTAAACCTATACTGATCTACCTCAGTTTATTTTTATTTTTATTTTATATTTATTGTCAAGTTAGCCAACATACAGTGTGTACAGTGTGCTCTTGGCTTCGGGAGTAGATTCTCATGATTCATCACTTACATACAGTACCCTGTGACCATACCAACAAGTGCCCTCCTGAATGTCCATCACCCATTTTCCCTGCCCCCCCGCATCAACCCTTACTTTGTTCTCTGTATTTAAAAGTCTCTTATGGTTTGCTCCCCTCTCCGTTTGTGACTATCTTTTTTCCTTCCCTTCCCTCAAGGTTTTCTGTTAAGTTTCTCAAATTCCACATATGAGTGAAAACATTCGATCCCTTTCTCTAGCTGACTTATTTCACTTAGCATAACACCCTCCAGTTCTATCCACATTGTTTTAAATGGCAATATTTCATTCTTTTTCATTGCCGTTTCTCAGTTCTCTGACTCTAAACTTCACTAGGATCAATTAGAAATAATATTACTTTGACTTTTTATGAACTTTTTCAAAGAATTTTTTAATTTGCATTTAAATATCCAGTTCATTAAAAGATTATATTTTTTCCCCCAATTACTTTCCTCTGGCAGTGATCTCAATTACTCCTTCCCCTTCCATTACATCACAATTGCAAAGCTATAACTCTAACTCCTTTTAAAAGAATTGTTATAAGGGGTGCCTGGGTGGCTCAGGTCATGATCTCATGGTTCATGAGTTTGAGCCCTGCATGAGACTCTGTGCTAACAGCTCAGGGCCTGAAGCCTGCTTCAGATTCTGTGTCTCCCTCTGTCTCTCCCTATCCCCAGCTTGTGCTCTGTCTCCCTCTCTCTCAAAATAAACAAACATTAAAAATAAACAAATAAATAATAGGGTTGTTATAAGATGTTAGACTGAAGGAAAAACAAAAGGACAATTGCCTCAAAGAGCTAAGGATCCTTTCTTCTCAATAAGATGGAGTACTTCCACACATGGCCAAGAATCACAAACATAGTATTAATCTGGAGTCATGCACAAATTATTTTTTAATTAGACTTTAATAAATTTGCTTTAGAGAAAAATAAAATGTTAGCATGTGGTCAGCAAAACGGTTTATTCTGTTACCTTTCTGTCATAAAAAGGTTGCTTGATCTTCAGCAACAAGCTACCACTCAGAAGATGTTATTTTGATAACATTTTCATTAGCATATTATCAACCCTCTAAAGAAAATGCTGTTGAGCTTTAGTAGGATAATGAACACCGATAATTGCTCACCCAGAAGCTATTCTTCATACCATTCTTCTTCCTTGCTCATAGAATCCCAATTTTATTCAGGTTTTCTTCATTAAATCTCAATTGTTGCCAGGTACCAAGCCTTCTATCAGCTCCCAGGGTAGTGGCCCCATTTCCAGATTCAGTCCCAGCACTAGACCAGGAGTGGTCACCACTTTTTCAGTCCCCTTTGCCAGCAATTGCTTTCTGCTGGGACATGTATTATAGTTCAGGAGAATGAGATACAGGAGGATATCTGATGAGAGGATTCTAAAAAGAGATGAAGAAGGAGGAGGAGAAAAAGGAGGAGGGAGGAGGAGAAAAATAAGGAGAAGAAGAAAGGGGTGTTCTGCTCCTAGCTGCTGTTACGTCTCAGCATCTATCTTGAGGTCATGAAAGAAGTTAGCTTCTACCGGGGATGGCAGAGTGGAAAGATAAAAGTAAAGTAGGATTTTGATGATATTCAAATACTGCTGAATTAACTAACCTTGGACTGTCCTACCTCTAGAGTTCACTATATAAGATATTGAATACCTGCATTATTTAAGATATTTTAAGTTGGGGCTCCTGATACTTGCAGCCAAAATAAGCCTAACTAAGCAACTGTGGTATCATTTTATGATATCAATGCAAGGGCTAAAAGATGTCCATCACTTTAGTTTCAGGCCCACGGGTTCTAACATTACTTTATCGCATTCTGAGACCCACTGCCTATCAACTTCCAACTCTGTAGGAATGTGCTATGATAACTTAGAAAGGAAAGGTAATTCAAGGCATTATGTAAAATAGTAAACATGTCAAATACAAAAAAGTGAGAACAATGCATAATATTCACCAGACAAGAGTAGTGATAAATAAAGAACAGGTCTGAATTTGTAGTTTTCCTATATTTATCATTCTGGAATGCCTACTCAAAATGAATGAATCCTTAAAAAGGTTATCTGAATAAGGCATGTGAAGTCAAAAATCTTGAATAAAATGATGGCCAGGAATGGCCAAGGTGAGATATAATAGGAATAAATATAGTCTTAGATCTACGTCCTAGAAAATGCAGTGGACAAATCTAGAAAAGAACAAAAAACAACAACAACAACAACAAATGAAACAAAGAAAACCTTGAGTGGTTGTTTCCAAATTTGGCACATACAAGCAATATTATTTGGCCACCCATAAACATATACACATTATGTGATCTTTCTTGTTTCACTAAGTATAGTATCTAGATAGTTAATCTTCAGCACCGGTCAGACATCAAAAAATCTGTGTCTCTTTAAAAATGCAAATACCTGGGCTCAACTCGAGCTAGTGACTCATATTATTTTGGAGTTGGACATAGCTAGCTTCATGCATTTTGTAAAATTCCAATGAGCTGGTCCAGACTCTAGACCAAGCAAGATCTGCTAAATTCATCTCTAAATACGTCTCATCAATGGGACTTTATTTAGTTCTGGGAATTGTATTTTCAAAAAAAAAAAAAAAAAAAGGCATTTAAAAGTTGGAATGCGCACAAAGAAAGCAATCCAAGAAAGTTAAGAGTTTTGTAATGATGTCATGTGATGAGTGGATGGAAGATCCAAGGATATTTGATCCAGAAGTGAAAGTACTAAGATTTGACATGTAGATGAGGTGCTACTGCTTGATAGCTCTGAAACAAAGGTTTAAAGAACTAATGCATGGAATTAGAAAGCCACAGATTTTAGATCAACATATAGAAAACTTCTCAAGCTATTAAATGCTAAGCCATTCTATGATACTTGGAGCAAATGTATCACATAATGATCACAGCAACCCAGCAACCTTGGAATTCACCTGTTCAAGGTTCTTTACAGATAGTAATTGCGGACCTGTGGTGAACTACATGTCAGACACTTCATGTAACACTGTCTCTAATTCTTACAGCAACCCAGAAAGATAATGTTGTCAGTCTAATGTTATAGATTTAAAAAAAACAATTATCTGGGGGGGGGGGAATCTCTAACTTACCTTAAGCCATTAAAATACTAAGTGGAAGAGACAGGACTTAAAACCAAGTCATGCCAAGGGCACTCTCTCTCCCCATCTCTTTCTCCTCCTTCTCCCCCTGCCCCCTTATTAAGAACAACTTCCAATGACTTCTCAAGGTCTATATAATGAATACTAAACTCCCTGTTTGGATTGAAAACTTCTATGATCTTTCATCAACCTACATTTTCACCCTATTTGTCATCATTACCCTCAATTCACCTTATGATCCAATTAAATTAAATTACTTGCTTCCTTCAAAGTCCAAAGTCTCCTGACTCTAAGCCTTATATTAAAGCTGTTCCTTCCAACACCATTCCTTCTACTCTCCTAAACTAAAATTCCACTCAAAAATTCTCTCTCTCTAACCTCAAATTCCACTCAAAGACTAATTCAAATACTTTTTCCTCATCTCTTTTTTTATCACTCAAAATAAGTTTTCTATCCTAGGAATCTCCACTGCATTCTATACTAGTTCTTTTGCCATATCAATACCCTGTTTTTTAATTTTATTATAGGATTATGGGTATTTGTGTGATTTGTATTAAAATAATTTTTGTGTCTAATTTCTCCCACTAATTCTAAAACGTCTCCAGCAAATTCTTTCAGAGTTGAATGTACCACCATGCACACAGTAGACAGTCAAAACCTTCTGATTAAATAAGGAAAGAAAAATCTTTAGTCACAAAGAATTTAAGTGATTTGCCCAGGGCCACAAAAGTAACTTGTATTTCTACCAGACCTTGAGCCTGCGTCTTATGTAAAGCCTTGTTAATATTATTATTATTATTTACTTACTCCATGAAGCAATTCTGCTAAGTTCTTAGATAATTAGAAACAAGAAAATGACATATGATTTAGCTCTTTAAGCAACAAGGAAAACAAGGCAAAAAATTTTAGGAGAAATCTTCTCCTTGTCTTCTTTGACCAAAAATAAATAAATAAAATAGATAAAAATAAACAACAACAACAACACAGGAAATCTGTTTGTTGTCATATTTCTAGGTGTTATTTCACCTTAAATAATTACGCCCAGCTTAAGTACCTCGTACCAAGATCTGTCAGTGCAGTCACTAAATATACAACTGCTAGAGTTCACAAATATCCAAAAACCTACATTTCTAATTAGGCAGATAGTATCATGGAATTGAAAACACATTCCTTGAACAAATAAATCTTGAAAATGCTGTTCTTATGCTATCATATTAAGAAATAGCAATAAATCATTTTAACAGCTTCTCTGCCATGTCACACATGGAAATGACAAAGAAAATGTCTCTCAGCTCACAAGAGAGATGCACAGAAAAGAGTGCAAAATCAGATAATATAGTAGGAAAACATAGCAAAATAAATAAATTATTGTGAAAGGTTATTGTTTTATACAAACTGGCAATTTCCATGAATAATCAGCAGTATACTTGAAGTTAGTGTCAACATTTATAAAAGCTTTCACAGCCAGTTCTAGAGAGGAAATCAATTATCCTGAAAGCCAAGATACTCTTAAAGAACAATAAATTATGCTGAAAATACTTTCAAAGACCGAATCCAAAAAAAAAAAAAAATGGTACACTCATGTTACAAAGCAGCCCAATATATAATAACTGCTAATTGTAAAGAAAGAAAAAAGTGAATGTTATCATTTTAACTATTCAAACTGTTCTTGTAATAAATTTAGTGTTACACCACTGAAAATAACGTTTTCAAAGGAGAATGTTTTCTGAACAAACCATGTTCTTTTTTTTATCTTTGGCCAAGCAGTGGTGTTACATGTGGGCACATCATGACCAACTGCTGCTCTCCACTCTCAATTCTTCTCTTCTGCCTAAATTACACTCATTCTTTAAGTTTCAGATGACAAATTCTTTCAGAATTCTTCCCTGGGCCTCCTCCCCAAAATTGGATTCAGTGTCCCCCCCCAAAATTGTGCACCAGACCTTGTACCCTGTGCTGACCTCCAAGATAGTGCAAAGCACAGTGCCTTGTCATTTTTTATTTGTACTCGCCCCATCTTATATGCAAGCGTGCACGTGCACACACGCATTGATACACACACAGAGACTATAAGCTCCTGCTAGGGCAGGACATAGCATCTGCTATGTTTCTAAGAACATAGTACATGGAGCACATGGGTGGCTCAGTCAGTTAAGCTCCAACTTTGGCTCAGGTCATGATCTCACAGTTTGTGGGTTTGAGCCCTGTATCGGGCTCTGTGCTGACAGCTCAGAACCTAGACTCTGCTTCAGATTCTGTCTCCCTCTCTCTCTGCCCCTCCGCTGCACACGATCTGTCTCTCTGTCTCAAAAATAAACAAACATTTAAAAAATTTTTTAAAAAGACTCTAAGGACACATTACAAACCTAACATATTTTTCATAAATGAATACACTGTCATAAAGTAAGTAACTTTTTGCTATTGGCTTAAAAACATCCACATCTTCTGGAATATTTTTAGTTATCTCCCACAATATTTTCCATTTTATCTCCTAGCTGTGGTAGCAGGAGTCCTCAATTCTACAAATTGGAAAACTGGCTGAAGTTTTATATATGGGTCCTTTTTTATATCTTTGCATATCAGTTTCCTGCTCTGAAAACAGAGAATATGTATAATATCATTTAATTTCATTTATTTTGTTAATATTTTTTTAATTTTTTAAATTTTTTTTAGAAATTTTATTTATTTATTTTTTAAATAGTTTATTGTCAAATTGGTTTCCATATAACACCCAGTGCTCTTCCCCACAAGAGCCCTCCTCCATTACCACCTCTTTTCCCTCTCCCCCTTCCCCTTCAACCCTTGGTTCGTTTTCAGTATTTAATAGTCTCTCAGGTTTTGCGTCCCTCTCCCTCCCCAACTCTCTTTCCCTCTTCCCCTCCCCCTGGTCCTCCATTAGGTTTCTCTTGTTCTGTTAGACCTATGAGTGCAAATATATGGTATCTGTCCTTCTCTGCCTGACTTATTTCGCTTAGCATGACACCCTCGAGGTCCATCCACCTTGCTACAAATGGCCAGATTTCATTCTTTCTCATTGCCATGTAATACATAAATGTATATATATACCACATCTTCTTGATCCATTCATCAGTTGATAGACATTTAGGCTCTTTCCACAATTTGGCTGTTGTTGACAGTGCTGCTATGAACATTGGGGTACATGTGCCCCTATGCATCAGCACTTCTGTATCCCTTGGGTAAATCCCTAGCAGTGCTATTGCTGGGTCATAAGGGAGTTCTATTGATAGATTTTTGAGGGACCTCCACACTGCTTTCCAGAGAGGCTGCACCAGTTTACATTCCCACCAATAGTGTAGGAGGGTGCCCATCTCTCCACACCCTCGCCAGCATTTATAGTCTCTTGATTTGTTCATTTTAGCCACTCTGACTGGTGTGAGGTGGTATTTCAGTGTGGTTTTGATTTGTGTTTTCCTGATGATGAGTGATATTGAGCATCATTTCATGTGCCTACAGGTCACCTGGATGTCCTCTTTGGAGAAGTGTCTGTTTATGTCTTCTGCCCATTTCTTCACTGGGTTATTTGGTTTTAGGGTATGGATTTTGGTGAGTTCACTCGACACATCCCCAAAGGCAAGGGAAATGAAAGCAAAAATGAACTATTGGGACCTCATCAAGATAAAAAGCTTCTGCACTGCAAAAGAAACAATCAAGAAAATTGATTCCCGACAGAATGGGAAAAGATAGTTGCAAATGACATATCAGATAAAGGGCTAGTATCTAAATTTTTATTTTTGAGAGAGAGAGACAGAGACAGCATGAGCAGGGAAGGGGCAGAGAGAGAGGAAGACATGGAATCCAACGCAGGTTCCAGGCTCTGAGCTGTCAGCACAGAGCCTGACCTTATAGGGCTCAAACTCATGAACTCAGTGACCTGAGCTGAAGTTGGACGCTTAACCAACTGAGCCACCCAGGCGCCCCTCACTTAATTTATGTTAAATCATTGCTATGAAGGCCTTTGTACACAAAGCATCACAATAGCATGTGGTCAAGATTGGAATACGTGTCTATTTTTACATTCATAACAACTATTTTCAGATGACTGGGTCATATCTTTCAATTAACATAGTAACTTTTTAAAAAGTGTTCACAGTGTATCTCTCTGTAATCACTGTTGTGAAAGATTTTTTAAAGCCTATTCCATATTAGGAAAATTCACTTGAAAGTTACTGTCAAGCTAACCAAACACACATGATATTGATTGTTTCTGTTTTCCACACATTGACAGAGGTAGAAAGACTGCACAGTCCTTTTTGTCAGATATAAATGAATTTCATTATGGATTCCCTGTTACAATAGAACATTGGAGAAACTCTGACTTTCAAAGGTGAATCAGTCACACACGAATGGTTAAGACATGTTAACGCAATCTTAGCCCAGGGTGGAACATAAACCATTTCAAAATCTTTCAGAACACAAGGCCAGCTGTGTAGGCATGGAAGCTAGCCAGGTTCAGCCTAGGAGACAAAGGAGACCATTCCAATCTTCTATATCCAACATAAAACCCAGACACAAATTTCAAACAAAAGTATCTTACAGAACTTGAGTCTATGGCTTACAAGTTAATGACCTTCACTGTTTCAGGCAGAGAGCTGTCTGCAACAATATGCTAAGTACATGAACACATACACACATGCGCTCACATTTCTTTTCATTCGTTCTGATACACCTTATAGTTCTGTGTCGGTGCCCCGTTCCTGAATCCCCCCAGCATTCTGGAAGCATTTTAGAGCGTATAGGGCTCATGGAAACACTCTAGTTGATATTACAGTGAAGCAATGGAAATCCCTGAATATGCTCATCTCAGTTCTCCAAGTGTATTTCCCTCAACTCCCCCTCCACAAACACATATGCACAGTTTGTTAAGGTTCAGAAGAAGAGCTGAGGAAGGTAGATCACTTAGTAACTTAAATACTCAGTGTAATTCTGGGAGTCACCATAATCCTGTAAGGTGTCAAGAGTTAAAAATAGCTGCCCTGAGCTAACTTCTCTGGTTTAAGCTGACTTATGGCATATAGCCAGTAGTAAAACAATCCTACTGAAGCACTTTGCAGAAAGCCAGCCCAAATTTTCAATGAATTTCCCCACCTGGTTAGCCTAATCCACTGGTACATACAGTAGCATTCTAAGACACAGAAAGAACAGCTATGTTTTCTTTAATCATTGTAGTAGAATGCAAGGTCTATGTGGGGACAGAGAGGAGCAGATATGATACATGTGATGAGGTTTTGTTAAGTCAGAGGATGGAATATTAGAATAATATGAAATTTTAGCCTCATGCTGTGTCACCTTACAGAAGTCATTTAAATTCTCTAAGTATACATTTCTACCTGCTTGTAACTACATTCTTTTTGAAGCTCACATAAGCACTGTGAATATTGGTCAAAAGTTTATAATGAAATACATTCAAGACCTTTTCCCAAGCCTGTGAAGTTGTCAGCACTAAGGAATCCTTTTGTAATTTTGTAAAACTCCATACATTTTTCTTATGAAATAAAACTGTAAGAGAAATATTATTCCAATATACATATTAATTGATCTCTGCCTTGTTTGGCTTTAATCCTCAGTAGCAAGGTGGAAAATCAAGGAAAAAAATGGAACACATGATATAAATAATGAAGATACTAACCTTGTACTCGTAGAATGGGAGCCTCATCAGATACACTGACACATAGTTGATAAGTGAAACTAGCTTGAGAATTACAATATAATATCAGATCTTAAGGAAGAACTTGTAACTCATAAATACATTCAGTTTGGACTTGTTTCTTTTCTAAAGGAAGAATAAAAGTATTATGAGGAAATAGGAAACTAGTAATTACAAATCAATGTACTAGGTATACTATCAGAGCAAAAGTGACATCAGAAGCAATTCTAACTAAAGTTCAATTGTTGCATTTACACTCCTCTGCACCTAGGACATTTTCCAAAGATAATAACACAAGCTCTGCTTTATAAAAAGGACATTTTAAATTTTAAAAAATCAACAAAAAAGTGATGTAAAGACAGATAAAATTATTACAACTCTTACAAGAAAGAAACAAAAAGAAAATTCTAGAAGAAATTAGTGATTAACTATACTCATTGATGGCTTCATAAAAGCTCTAACCTGCTATTTAAAATTCTTTGCACTTATCCACTTTTAAGACATTTTATTTCAAGTTCAAAAAGTTATGACAAAATGCTAATTTTATTATTCAATTTATGTGAGCATAAATTTTCTTCCCTTAAAAAGGTTCTATCACATTTTCAAGATATTTTCTATCTCCCTTTTTAATGTGTCAGACAAAATTACATATGTGTATACAATAAACAATATATAATTTACATTCAAAATATAAACTGCATTTAATCTCGACTTGCTAAGTAAAATGTTACAAATAAACCAAAACATCAGTACAAGCTCTTTTCTGACTAAAATCATTGTGTTCATTTCTTGACCCTTTTTAGATGGTTGTTAAAAAAGTATATGAATGAATACATACATCAAACAGATACTGAAACCCTCAAAGGTCATTTATTGCTTTATATAGTAATGAAAAATTCAAGGCAACTGTCAGAAAATAGCTGGCACAGCACCATACTGAGCTGACATCAAAGAAGCTGTTGATATTATAGTTCCTTTCAAAAAAAAAAAATAACTTCGTTGGGGCTCTGATGATAGTGGGATCCCACCCTGTGAACATAACCATCTTATTTTGACAAGAACAAAGAGGAACCACATTAGAAATCAGACAGTCACTTTTCCTCAAGAGATGTTCTTGAGAGGTACCCTAGATATTTGAAGGTTTCTTTATTATGCAACACTCAATGAATCAATACCCATCTTGTCCATTCCTACCTTTCCACCTCCCACTATCAATGATAATCGACATCTATACAAGAACAAATGTTCCCAGAAAACTTAAGAAACTGGAAACCTGAAATATGCACATCAGAGCACAGATGCTGGAGCAAGAACCTGGAGGGTCTTGAATATGAGGCTAAGAAGTTGGACTTGGTTTAAAAGGCCATAAGTCAGTAAAGAAGGGAATGTATGTGAGTTCAATAAAATACAGTATGTCGTCTACCCTGGAAGTAGGTAAATAATCAGGTGTTTGAAAATAGTGAAAAAGATTCAGTGCAACTACTCAGAGAAATATTCTAAAAGTCTATAACAGATAAAGAGGAGATTAAGCCACACTGAGGACATAGCTGAGAAGAGAGAGCATGATACTGCACTGCACAGACCTAAGCCCAAACATTTTCATGGCTTTCTACAACTGAGCTTGGTTACTTGATAGTGGAGGAAGCAGACAATGGGTTGACCCAATTTTGGATATTAGTAAAGCAATGGAAATGTTGAAATGACTAACTATAAGTCCAGAGGGACATGAAAGGCAAGGAAAATCAATAAGGTACTTATGAGCCAAGATGATATATAAGGGACAGGGTAAAATAAATGACTGGGTATATAATGCTATAAAATATAACACAAAAGCCATGATCACTTAAGTATGTTCTAAGCCCTAAGGTACACTGAGTGGTGTATTGAACCAAAATACTCTCTCCAAACGTAGCACAGAAAATCAGACTGCACCAATCACTTTGACTGTACTTGGAAGAAGAGTTGGTACACAGCATCAGTAGACAAATGAATGGTGATTTCATGGTTGGAACCGATGAATCTCCTTACCCTCTTTTAATCAGTCACCTGAAAGCCAGTTTGGCTCAAAAAACAAAATTAACAAAATAGAATTCGTTTTGTGTAGAGTCAGAAAAGTATACAGGATTTTACTTACTGCATCATTTACTTCCTGCATTTTTATTTTGCTTACTAGCATCATCATAATTCCTATCATTCCTAACAGAAAGATTAACCAAACCAGTACAACAGCATATATGCGATCTTTCTATTGTTTGTGTAACCTGGATTAACGTTGAACATTGTTTTTTGGATCATCATGTTCTCTCTTTTATAAGCTAGGATTTAAGCTCATAAAATATGTATAGAAAACTCTACACAAGAGGGGCGAGTTTTATGAAACAAATACAACATAAGTCAAAGCTACCATTCTTTTCCAGCTAAAGAGGTGCTCTATTTTTTTCAATAAATATATTTGCTCATCAAAGTTCATCTGTTGATTTTTTCCAGCCCATTAGAATCATTTAATGTGATTTTTCCCTTTAAAGAAAATAGAGATATTGAATTAATATAGCCTCCTGTAGAAAAACACAGAGCAATCTAACATTTGTATAAACATCCTAACTATAGACACTGAATCAGTAATAGAAATACATAGGAATACTTATCCATTTAATCAATCATGTTCCTAGTAGTTTTTAATTTGTTTATGTCCTACAGCAAACATTATTTCTAGGGCATAAACCATCAGTCAATCATTTATATATTCCATTGCCATGGTCTAAAAAGATTTTCAAACATAGAATAATAACAGAATAAGATGCAAGTAAAATATAAATGTTTGCTTCTCACTAATATCTATTTAAAAATCACCTGGAAAAAAAATCACCTGGATTCTTATTAAATAATTCACTCATGGTGAGTCTGTTAGTTGGTAAAAGGCATAAATTATTATCTTGTAGGAAAATCTTAAGCAGGATGAATTCAATGAGTGCTTTCTTACCTAAGACCATGGGAAGATAGAGTTGGAACGGAACGTAGAGATCATGCCCATGGGTTCTTAAACTTAGAAGGTCCACAGATGATGTCATCACCTGAAATTGCACTGGGAATTGTGCATGTATTTGTTCATATGCATTTAGGGTGGGGAAGAGACAGTGGGGATGATATACAGAGATTTCAGAAGATTCTTAAGTTATTCCATGACTCTAAAAAAAAGTAAGACTACCCACTTTCTCTTTTATTTTCTACACATTAGATTTATTCTCCACATTCTGCACATGTACAGTAAACCCTTTACTCTCATTTTACACCTTAGGAAATTGAGACTCAGACTGGGGAATAGAGTCATCCAAGGTCACGGAACTAGTTAGTGGTTCAGATGACACTGGTCTCCTGGATTATGAACTAAATAGCCATTCCTTTTTCCATAGCACCACTATTAAAAGGCTTCCGCTGTGAAATCTTAAAAATTGAGCTTTCAAAAATGGGAATTTACAACACTGTAATGTCTCTTCTGTCACTCTTCTACACAATTCTTCTTCTAGAAAAAAACACTTTGGAACTTACTATTAGGAATTTATTTGGTGGAGAAAAGAGATAAAGAAACAACATACTGTTGTATCTGTATCTAGGGTAGGAGTATGAACTTTTTCAACACAGTTGAGTAGGTGACTTAATCATGCTATCTGAAGCCCCTACATCTGTCATAATCTTTGTTCACCATGGAGTGGTAGTCAAGAAAAAGAGCTCTAAAGCTAGACTATCTGCATTCAAACCCAGTCTTCCTTACTTTCTATCTGTAGGACCTCAGATAAGGTATTTAGCCTTCCTATGCTTCTGTCTCTGATACAATGGAGACTGCAGCAGCACTTATCTTAATTTGGGTTTCTCAAAGTAGAACCTGATAAGATCTTGTGTGTGAGTGGTTTACTTGGGAGATACCTCTGGAAGGAGAGAGAGTTCCAGAGGGTAAAGTATCAAAGCTGTTTCCATATTTAATAGAAGCTTGATTCAGCTGGGACCTCTGTGAGCATACAGAATGCCTCTGAGAATTTTTGATCCAGAGGAGGGGAGGCTGGAGCATTTGCTCACCAGTTCTTGTGCACCTGTGACTGAGGGTTTCCCTGAGAATGTGGTAGACTCACCTACAGATCTGGTGACTTCATGCAGCTTTGGGGAAGACCTGAGACAGAAAGCAGATTGGTGCACAGTACATTTGAGGTGAGATACTCAGCATAAGTCTGAGCTCATGAAAAGCTATCTGCCACAGTGATGACTGAGATCAGAGTTGAGTCAAAGGACAGTAACACAGGACACTAAAAGCACTGGCTATATTGTTTACCTTAAAGAATTGTTGTAAAAACTTCAATAAAATAATTAATGTTAAAGTGATTAGAACCAACCTGACATATTATAAGGAATTGATTCATGTTAACTGTGATTATTATTCATTTAATATTTATTGAGCACCTACCAGATGCCAGGTATACTGTACCAAATGATACCAAAATAGTAAAATAAATAACAGACTCTGCTCTCAATCTCTTCACAGTCTACTAGAAGCAGCAGACAAAAAATTAAGCATTAGTCAACCCAAGTAATAAGTGTTATGATAAAGGCATACATTGGGTCTAATTGCTACATAAAATAGGGAGAAATACACTCTTCCCAGAGATCATAGAAATCAGAATTTTCACAAAAGATGTTGTGTCAGCACAGAGTCTTGACAATAAGTAGGAACGGCCTCAGGAGGGGAAGCATTTCAAGCAGAGGAAGCAACATATACAGAAGCATGTCACGGAAGCAAGAAAGAACTTGGAGCTCCTAAAGAACAGCAAAGGCCTCAAGAGGGCTAGAACACAGATTTCCATGGATGAATGGTCAGGAAACAAATCTGTATCATGAAAAGTCAAAGCATAATGATCAAGGAAAAGAGGTAGCCTTTGACTTAGTTTGGGTAATTCTATAGGGAATGAGGGAAAAAATGGGAGAATTCGTGTTTTAGGGACTTGTTAGAAGTATAGAGAATGGATTACTGTGGAATAACATGGGATGTAGAAGAAATCAGATGGAAAGCTATTGGAATAGCCTTAGGTAAATTTGCTGAAAGTCAAATTAATCTAGAAGTGGGATAAGAGGTAGAATTTATTAAGTTTTGGTGAATGGATATATATGGAAGTTAAAAAAAGAATAAGGGGAACCTGGGTGGTCAGTCGGTTAAGCATCTGACCTCAGCTTAGCTCATGATCTCTCCCTGTTTGTGAGTTTGAGCCCTGCGTCAGGCTCTGCACTGACAATTCAGAATCCGGAGCCTACTTTGGATTCTGTCTCTCCCCCTCTCTGCCCCACCCCTACTTGTGCTCTCAATCTCTCTCTCTCTCTCTCTCTCTTTCTCTCTTTGTCTCTCAAAAACAAATAAACATTAAATTTTTTTTAATAAGAAAAAGAATAATTTTTCCAAGATGACCTTCAGGGTTCTGGTTTAAGTAATTGATTGTTTACGACTGTTCAACCAAGACAGGAAATATAAAGAGACTATGTCTCAGAGAAAGGAAGAAAGCAATAATGAGTTCATTTTGAATACACTGACTTTGAGGGATCTACTGAGTCCATGCTCCCCACAGCTGCTCAGCTTTTTCCATTGTAAACTCAGCCAGAGGGACCACGGTGAGGTGAGAAAGACAGAGAGAGGTTCCCAGGAAGCTCTGCAGAGCCCTCTGAAGTACTTTTCTGGCCCCCAAGCCAAAACCTGACCTTAATAAGTAAGCTTGTGATATTTTAGTAAACTAAGCCATATACAACCTGTTTTTAACTCTATTAATTTACTATATCATCATGAGAGTAGATGTTAGGTGCATGATGGGTGTTTTAGAATATGACATGGATAAATTTGTGGAAATTCCACCACTGATGATTTATTACTCTTAAGATCTTGTTCTTTCCAGGAATTTAAAATTTTAAAGTACAAATACCTTTGGATACACACATGGAGGTGTTATTACCCATTGACAAATCTACATTTTTCTTCATTAATCTAGTGGAAGAGAGGCACTAAAGGAATGGGCACTTCAATGTGAAAGCAGATGAATGGGTCATTTGAAGTTCAGGGGGAACAAAGGAGGAAAGAGACTCTAATTTTTCTCTGGAATCAGAAGTCATTACCCAGAGGCCCAGAACCTTTCCAGAAGGAAGGTAGACTTGGGTTAGGGGTAGGGTTCAAAAGAAATGGGAAATAATTAAAGGGTAACCTCATTATTTCAGCTTTTCAGGCTCACCTTGCAAGTTGAGGTGTGAGGTGTGAGAAAACTATATTGGAAACACTGAAAACAGACTGAGTCATGCTTGCAGAATACTGGTAGCAGTTTGTTTGTATGTTTATTTGTTTTTACAAAATCAGATCATTTGTTGGTCATGAGAGTTTGCCAAAGAACATGAAACATCCCCTTGGCTGGGTGTAAAGCCAGGGACCTCAATCCAGTATCAATATTCTGTTTAAAACATTAAGTTTTACAATGTAAAATTTTATAATGCTAAATGTTTATTTAATCATGTTAATATAAGTAAAAGGCCTGTAATTTGTGAGAAGACCTAGGCCAGTCTCTCAACTTACAGAGAGAATTAACTTTTTCGACAGATCATTTTTTCAATGAATTAATAGCATTGGTTTTCCTGCCTAATAAACTGGTGCCATGAGCATCAAATCTTCATTTCCTCTATTAAGTGAAACTATTCCCACTGCCCTCCTACCACATAACTTTCATTAGGCAAGTACCTTAGGTCAGAGTTTCTTTTACCAATTATAGGCCTCATCAATTCCCCAATCTCAGTTTTAAAGGCTCTAATAGGAATTTAAGTTTCCTCTAACTAACAAGCAATTCCATTCGAAAAAGAATGAGGGAGGAAAGAATGATTACAGAATTTAAAGAGAAAACACATGTGCTCATCCATTCAGTGCTATTCTGTGCCAAGTTCTCTGAGAAGCATGATATCTATTTCTAAGGGGCTCATAGTCAAGCATGAGAAATAACTGTGAGGTGTATCACAGCTTCAGACAGGGCAAAATCCTATAACCATAGAACCAACTACCTAGAGAAACAAGACGGGCTGCCAACGAGATGGCATTAGCCTATCAGTCAGCCAATAAACCCATGGTAAGGCAGACACTATTTAAATTCTAGAGCTCACACTCTAGTTGGGAAGTAGGGGAACAAGTGCATCCTGCACCTAGTAAGGGTTGGAAAGAAGATGAAATCACAGTAGAGGATGGCTGAGGGTATTTTAGCCAAGGTGGTCGAGAAAGGTGTTTTTGAGGACATGGAGAAGAAGGTGATCGCACAAAGCTCTGAGCTGAAACTACAGCAAAAACAAAATTTCTAGTCAGGAACAAACTAGCTTCCCACATTTGAGGGATATGAAGGGGGTCAATGTCACTGCAGCACAGTGAAGAAAAGGAACAAAGAAAGAAGGAAAAAGTCAGAGGTTACTCAAGGCTCAAATTGCGTGGGCCCGTGGATAATGTACTTAGAAATTTGCATTTGATTTTAAGTAGAAGGCATTGGGGAACTCCTAAAATAGGATTTCTATGGTCTCATGTACGACATAGAGTTTTCTTGGCACCTGTGAGGAGAATCAGTTTTAGAGAAGCAATAATGGAGATCAGGAGACTGATTAGAAGGCTGTGGCTATAGTTTAGGTAAGATGATGGTGGCACTAATCCAAGGGAGAGGGGACAGTGACTTGGACTAGGGCTATAGATACAGAGATGATGAAAATGCATAAGATTCAGGATATATTTTAGTAATTAACTGACAAGATTTATTAATTTATTAATGAATTTGATATGGACTTTGAGGAAAAGGGAAATTGAGGTTTACTCACTGTCAGTGAGATAAGGGAGTTTTAGTGAGGAAAATAATCAAGAGTTTTCTGGCCACATTAAGTTTGAGATTCTAATTAGAAAGCCAATTGCAGATAATAGGTAATTGAATATATGAGTATAAGAGAGGGAAAGGGGAGGTCCAGACTGGGGATATAGATTTGTGAGCCATCTGAGAGCAGATGGTTTGGAAACTATCTTAACAAGACCCTGGAGATGTATCATTCAGTTCACATTCATGAGGCACCTGTAATGTGTAAAGCAGACACTAGTCCTTGTGTGGGATAAGTAGGATGGCTGTCTTTAAGGAGCTTATGACACATTGTATGCATGTATGTGTCTCTGAGGTGAGTGACAGACATAAATAAAACACATAGCAGAAGGAAATAGTTATGAGAGAGACTAAAGCAAAGTGGAGTGAGCATATAGTGAAAGATGTGATTAATTCCAACTGAACAATCTGTTTCTCAGAGGCTATGACATTTCAGCTGACCCTTAAATAATGATGTGTGGATATTAGTAGGTGGATGAAGAGAGAAAGGGTTGCAGGTCCCCTGTGGGCAATAGCAGAGAGGTGCAAAAACAAATACAAAATACCATTGTGGAGCAGAAAAGAATGAACAAATAAACACATTGTAAAAGAGGTTAGAGTCTATGTAAAGAGACCTACATATAATGCAAATAATAAAAGTGGTTATCCAAAAGGGTCAGAGAAGAGTGTGAACAAAGTATGAAAGTGAATTAATACTATGAAAGCTGATGCTTTAAAGACCTATGCTAGCAGTAATAGTGTCCTTAGGGTCTGAATCCAGGAATTGAATACTTCTAGAAACTGATGCCAGAGAGTATTAAATATCAGAGACCTCCTAGACTAGAAATACAAAAGAGATGGGCCAGAGATAGTATACTGTTAATCACCTGAAATTTCTCGATAAAAAATAAATCTGCACTGTCTCTTGTACTTTGTTATAAACCATAGCATTAATTTTACTATAATTAATACAAGAAATTCACTATAATTGATACTAGTATGAGAGTAGACATAAAATCCAAAGGTCAGGGTCTTCTACCAAAAAATTACCTTATTTGTATTTTCTGTTGCATGAAAACCATTGCCAAGGAATTCAGAGCCTATAAATGACAGATGATCTACTTACTATAAACTTATGTACTTCTATTTCAAGGTGGCAGAACTCTGTAATTGAATGCAAATTGTTTATTATAAATCAAATGAGCTACACACACACATGCACACAAGTGTACATATGAACTTACTACTCTACTACTCTCTATTAGATCTACTGAGATATTTCTTGATCTGAGATCTACTGGCTAAACTATTTTTTACAGAAGTTCTAAAATTTGCCTAAACTTTAATGTATGCACCTATCAGAAAGCAGACATAATAGAAGATATTGCAATCTCATATTCATTTCTGTATCCCTAAGGTTCTATAACTTTTAGAGCATGAATCACAAAGTAGACATGTGTGAAGAGGAAATGGATGAGCATAGAAACACATATGCAAGATAATACTTGTTTGCTAGTAGAAGCAGAAAGGGTGGTGACCAAAATTTCTGCTGGTGCTATTTCTCCAGAAGAAAATGAATTAATCTGGATTTCCAGAGGGTGAGAGTCTTCTGGTCCTATGGCTAACAGTAGTGGATGTCTGCCCTCCAAAAGTTATTCCTAATCACTGAGTTGGCCTCAAGCATCTTTACATGAGATAGTATTTAAAACTGAGATGATAATATCCAGTATAAAACCACTGTGGGTTTTGCTTCATGTCTTCCTTTTGTTTTCTCTAACTTGTTACTGTGTTTTTTAAGAGAAAAGAAGAGTACATGTGCATAAATACATTCTCAGAGGCTTCTCTTAAGCCCGTTCCTCACAGTGTCAATGATTATCTCTTGCCTCCGATCTAGAATGTGTAATTCCAAAATGATGAGAGAAAAACTTGCCATCTGGATGTCGTAAGAAAATAACTAGTTTCTGAGGCTTGCCTGCAGCCACCTGAATTAATGCAAGCGTAGAGGGGTTAGATAACACACGCGGAATCACTGCATCTGAGATAAACACACCTTCAGGCTCTTTCCCATCCAACTAGTCTTCTCTGGAACATTCCTTTAGCCTCTGCTTGAAGACCAGTAAGAGGAAGTGTTCTGTCTCCCTCCAAAGATAGATTTGTCACATTTGGACAGCTCTAATAATTATAAAATGCTTTTTTCAATCTGAGTTGAAATCTGTCTCCATGTAACTTTGTTCAACTTGTTATTGTGCAGCCACTGGAAACTATACTAAGCACGCCTTTATATTCAGTGTCTGAAATATCTGAAGGCAAGAATTATAAGTACGCCAAGTGCAACTACATCGTAAGTATTTATTCAATTAAAAGTACCTCATAAATATACTCTTTTTTTAAATCAATCATTCCACCTATAATCTGGTTTCTAAAGTCACTCATTGATTTTGTCTTCTGAACATCCTGTTTATCTCTTTAAAAAATGAGCTCTTTATCGTAAAATTATTTTAGACTTACAAAAAACTGGCAAAGATAGAGAAGAGAGTTTCCATATGCCATATTACCCAATTTCCTCTATTATTCATATCTTACATTAGTATGGGACATTTGTCACAATTAATGAAATTATATTGATATATTATCATTAACTAAAGTCCATACTTTATTCAGGATTTCTTTAGTTTTCCCTAATATACAGGTAATTTAGATACACCATTACATTAGTCTCCTCTTGACTGTGACAATTTTTTAGGCTTTTCTTGCTTTGATGATCTTGATATTTCTGAGGAATAGTGGTCAAGTATTTTTTAAATGTCCTTGAACCATTTAAAATTGTTGTTATTTGATGGTTTTCTCATTTTATGTTTGATGTTTTCTCATTATTGGAATGAGGTTATGGGCTTAGGGAGAGAGACTACAGAAAGAGTGACATAGTCAACACATCATATAAACAGTGAACATGACGTCACTGTTGATGCTGACCTTGATCACCTGGTAAGTGGTGTCTGTCAGGTTATTCCACTGTAAAATTACTCTCCCCCTACTTCCTTTCCATACTATATTCTTTGGAAGAATGTCACCATGCAGAGCTCATATTTAAAGAATGAATAGTTCAGCTCCGTCTCCTTGTGGGTGAAGTATCAACATGCATTATTTGGAATTCATTTGTATGGGATATTTTTCTTTGTCCCCCATTGATTTATTTATCAAATCATTTATTTGATCTGTATGGACCCTTGGATATTTATTTTGTACTCTGGATTACAATTTAGTTCTGCTTTCTTTATTTTTATTCCTGGAATGTTTTAGGTTTGGCTACTGGGAGTTCTTTCAGTTGGCTTTTGTATTTCTTTGAAATACTCCCATCATTGAGGGGTTTTGTTTGCTTGATTTTGTGTATTCATTTGTTTCTTAAAGTACTCCCTTACTTTTGCACTAAAAGATTCTCTGGGGTCATCTTGTATATTTCCTACCTCACATCTAAAATCAATCATTCCTTCCAGATGGTCTGTTTTGTTGGTTTTATTGTATTGTATTGTTTTTATTGTATATGTATATATATGTATGTATGTATATATGTATGTATTTTAGTTTGGGGTTGCTTCTAGATTCTTTCAAAATCACAGACTGAAAAATATATATATGTATATATATGCATGTTACATGCATATCTAAAAATATTCTGTACATAACTACCTGTATCTATATTAAGCTGAACATGAGTTCATACTGGTGGTTCTAACTCTAACCCATTACCATGAATCATTCTAGCCTATTCCCTTGCTTATCTGTAAATTTCCGCTCCATTTATGTGTCACCATTCACTTAGCTATTCAATTTCAATACACTCGTATAGCAGTGTCATAATTGTTAACCTTTCCCCAAGTGAGAAACAACATTACGCAGTGCTTATGCATGGTTTATTTTGACTTTAGTCTTATGAATTTAACTCATTTCCAAAGATCACAACCTTTTTCCTCATAACCCCATTCAGTAAGATTTTTCATACTTATGTAATACAGTTAAAATTTTTATTATTAAATTCTGTATTCTATTCTAGAAATATTCCAAACATATTAATGATTTTTTAAATTTGCATACATTATGCTTTACTCATTGTGCTGTAAAGTTCTATGGGTTTTGACAAATGCGTGGCGTCATGTATCCACCTTTATAATTTAGTAAAGAGTGTGTAACCATCCTGATGTGCTCCCGATGTTTTACCATTCAACCATCTTCTGCTCCCCCTGAACACCTGACAACCACTGATATTTTTACCATCTCTATAGTTTTCCCTTTCCAGAATGCCATATATAGGAATCATGCAATATGTAGCATTTTTAGGCTGGCTAGCTTCACTTAGCTATATGCATTTATGATTCATCCATGTTCTTTTTTTGTGGCTTAATAGCTATTTTTCTTATTGTCACTTGATAGCACAATTTTCTTACTGATAAGTAATATTCTATATATAGATGTGCCATAGTTTATCCATTTTCCTATCAAAGGACATCTTGGTTGCTTTCAGTGTTCTGGTGATTATGAATAAAACTACTATATAAACATTCATGTACAGGTTTCTGTGAAGAAGTGGGTTTTTAACTCATTTGGGTAAATACCTAGTAGTGCAATTACTTTATCATATGCAAAGACTATGCTTTGTTGTATAAGAAACTGCTAACCTACCATCCAATGAGGCTGTATCACTTTGCATTCCCATCAGAACTGAATGAGGGTTCTTTTTGCTCTGCCTCCTCACCAGCGATCAGTATTACCAGTTTTGCGGGTTAGCCATTCTAACACCAAAATGGGATGTCATGTTTTAACTGGAAATTCCCTAATGACAAATGATGTTGGGCATCTTTCCATATCCTTATTTACCAGCTGTATGCTTTCTTTAGTGAAATGTCAGTTTAGATCCTTTGCCCATTTTAAAAATCAGATTGTTTGAATTTTAAGAATTCTTTAGATTTTTACAAGGAAGTCTTTTATCAGAGATGTGTTTGAAAATATTTTCTCCCCAAATGTTACTTGTCTTTTTATTCTAACAATGTCTTTTGAAGAAAGAAGTTTTTAATTCTAATATGTCCAACCAGTTTTTTTTTTAATTTTATAGATCATGCCTTGGTATTGTATTTAAAAGTCACCACCAAATCCAGGGTCATCTAGATATTTTCCTATGTTTCCTGTGGCTCTGTAGCTTTACATTTTTCAGTTTTTCCTTTTACAACTAGCTCTATGATCCATCTTGATTTATTTTTTGTGAAAAATGTAAGCTCTGTGTTTAGATTCATTTTCTTGTATATCATTGTCTTATTGTTCCAGGACCATCGGCTAAAGATTAACCTTTCCCCACTGAATTCCTTTATTTCTTTGTAAAAGATCAGTTAACTATATCAGTCAATTTCTCGGTGCCTTTTCTATTTCATTAAGTTATTTGTCTATTCTTTCACCAATTATATGTTTTATTGATTATTTTTGCTTTATAAGTCTTGAAATCTTTCGTATAAGTCCATCAACTTTGTTCTTCAATATTGTATGGCTCTTCTAGGTGTCTTGTGTTTTCATTGAAACTTTAATCAGTATCTACAAAATAGATTGTCAGGATTTTGGTTGGGGTTGCATTGAGTGTATAGATCAAATAGGAAAGAATTCACATCTTAACAACACTAAGTCTTCCAATCCATCAACACAGAATATCTTTGTATTTGTTTAGATAGTCTATGATTTCACCACAGTTTTGTGGTTTTCCACATATAGATTCTATACACATTTTATCAGATTTATACCTAAATATTTCTTTTTTGGTGCTATTATAAATGGCATTTTTAAAAAATTCAAATTCAAATTGTTATTGCTGGTATGTAAGAAAACAATGGACTATCATACATTAACCCTGTGTCTTGTGAACTTGCTATACTTGATTATTTTTTCCAGAATTTTTTTTTGTCAATTCTTTGGGATTTCAATATAGACAATCATGTCACCTGCAAACAAGTCCTTCCCAATCTGTATAATTTTCATGTCCTTTTATTGTGCTACTGCATTAGCTAGTGCTTCCAGTGTGAGGTTGAATAGAAGTGGTAAGAGTGGACATTCTTTCATTGTTCCAAATCTCAGAAGGAAAGTATAAGTTTTTCACCATTAAATATAATGTTTTAAAAAAGTATGATATTAACTATAGGGTTTTTTGTAGATGTTATCTTTGAAGTTGAGGAATTCCCCTCTATTTATAGTTTTTCAAGAGTTTTTGTCATAATTGAGTATTCAATTTTTGTCAAATATTTTTTCTGCATTAATTGCTATGACCATATAATTTTTATTCTTTAGGCTGTTGATATTGTCTCGTTGTCTTTTAAAAATACAGTACCCCTTGTCCTTCCATATATAGTGCAATGTGAATATTACCTCCACTGTTTCTACAAATGTAAGTAATACATGTATTAATTTTCCAATTTGATTGGAAATTTATGCTTTTATCAACAAAAACCCCAGACTTATTTTATTTTATGAACTATTCTTAGTTGACATATCTTTAAGTCTTTACTGATGCAGTTGGTTTTTTATCCCTCTATATATGATGTTATGTTGATTGTTAATTTCATTTATTCGACAATATGTATTGAATGACTTCTATGTTCCATTCTATTCTAGGTACTGATGAGTAAGCATTGAGCAAATGGGTCATCCTTGCTCTTGTGGAACTTTCATTCTGATTGAGGTGACAAAACATTAAAAAGCCAATAACTGCATAAATCAGATCCTAATAAATACAATGGAAAAGCAGAACAAGGGCTGTGAATATATTGGGATATTAGAGTATGGCATACCAGTTCACTGAATTTGGTCAAGAAGAATCTTTCACATTTAATACAATACTTGAAGGACAAAAATTCAGTTTGAGATTTTTCTTTGAATCCTATCATCCAGTATGTATTATCACTCACAGCTTTGTATTAATAAAAACAATCAACAAGACAAGGCCAAGAGCACTGCTCTGTAGCTGTTCAATTAGCTTTGAAGCCACTCAGTTAAGTGGGAACTACATTTCCCAGAATTCCTTTCCTTCATCGTTCTGAGCTAAGATGGGCCACAAGAGAAATTTAGGCAAAAGTAAGACAGCAATCATCTTTAAGTTTGGAAGATGGCATTGGGCCAGGCACTACTGCAGCTCCTGCAAACTGATTGTGAATCTGCTGGCTGACCTCACTGGCATACAGCAGCTGCCAAGGCCAGAGCCCCTTCGAAGCTTCTCCCACTCCTAGGCCAAGAACATGTTTGGCGCTCAGTTTCTCTTGCCAGATACCTGCATCATCAAAATTGGAATGGAGGGGGGGTGCTGAGGCAGGATCCAGACTATCTGCCTCACACATTCCTGCTTGCCCTTGCTCTCACCAACTTCACATCAATCTTTTCCTCCTAACTTCCTGCAGTGCTGACTTCAGGCCCAGCAAAAGCATCAGCTTACACACTTAAGCCAGTTCTCACAATTGTATAAAGTCAAATCCCAATAATCAATGCCTTATTTCATATCATTCCTAGGTATTCCACTTCTATAACTGAACTTTGATTAATACAGGGACCCACTATCAACTCCTTTCCTCAAATGATTTGTGATTCAAGTTAGAGGAGACAATCATTAAATGAACTATGAATTCATTTGGATGTACTATTATCTGTACCACATTTCTGCATTTGGTCTATAAGGACATAAGGATATCCTTAGGAGATTTATAAATACCAATCCAAAATTCTAACTATCATACCTATAGCTTTCCCTGGGCCTCCCACTCTTCAAAACACATTATTCAAAACATAATAATAAAGTTAATTTGGCATGATTCCTGGTGATCACCATTTCTAAGTGCTGATAACTTACCTGTTCAATAATTCTTTCCAGAATTTTATAGGAAATTGCTGTCAGACCCACTACCCAGTAATTTTCAGAATTCATCTTTTTCTTTCTTTGAAAAAAATGCCACCTCTCTGCTTCCCTGTGATTCTTCAGAGATTACTGGTGGTGTTTCTCTAATCATAGCTATAATTTTTTTCTATATCCCAAGGATATAATTTGTCTGACCCTACAGGAGACTTGTATTAATTTAAAGCAGTTTGACATGCTCCTACTATTTCTTGTCAAGATTGTTACCAGTTGTATGCTAAGCTCTATTATCCACTTGCTCTGGCCAAAAAAAAAACGAGGGTGCAGCCTACAGAGGAAGAAATACTGCTAAGTATGTGGTATATTGTGGTGCTTCTCAAACACTAATATGCACATAAATTATTCAGGATCTTGCTAAAATGCAGGGTTTTCTTTACTAAGTGTAGATAGGGCCTGAAATTCTGCATTTTAACAAGGTCCCAGAAGTGGTGACACTGTTGGTTGTTGAGTAGTAAGAATACAGTGAGAAGCAGAGGCCCATTTCCTGGAAAGTTGATGAAGCTCCAAGGCCTACCTCTTGCACTGCCTCGTTGGAGCATTGGAAGTTGCCAGGAGCTATAAAATATTCTAGGTAAATGGGAAGAAACCAGATTACAATTAGGAAGGATCTGTATACAAGTATTTCTGGTAAAGTTCGTAGAGATCTCAGAAAAAAAAGAGACCAAATTTCCAAATTATGAATAATTTGTTGTGATTTCTTATTCTAAATATTCATTTTGTATCTAAAATTGTAAATTACTAGCTTTAATTCTTTTACTCAATGTAGGCCCCCCCAAAATGTATAAATTTCAGACCCCAAAAGACCTCTATGTATCCCAGGGAAGAATATGAAATCCAGAACTATGCAGATCTACCAGTCACTAGTGAAGTAGTGCAGACACAGAGTCTGGCCTGGATTCAGGGATGCTCATGGAATAAAGACAAACTCAAGTCAAACTTATTTTCTATCTGACTTGTAAAGTAGCAAAAAGTAATGCAAAAAAATTACAAGATATAAATACAGATGAGGAGTGAGTAGCGACATTGCTTCCTTTATGTCTTATAAATGTATGTTCAAACTCTGGAAGATTTAGTAATCCATATGAAGAGAGAGGCTTGCCCAGGAAGAGTGTTCATCAATGTATATTTATTTCTTATGTGTGATGGACAGACCCTTGGGTGACGCCCAGTACTCCTGATTCCTATAGGTAAGGCCTTTGTGTAAACTCCTCTCCATGTGACATGCTTCTAATCAACAGAATATGGCAAAGACAACAGAATGTCACTCTTGTGATTACCTTATAGCACACTAGAAAGAAAGACTGACTCTCCCACTAGCCTTGAAGAAGTAGTCACGTGTGAACAGGTGTGAACTTCCTATAGAGAGAGCCACATGTCAGGGAACTGTAAGTGGTCTTTAGGAGGCCTAGTCTTGTCTAGTCTCTAGGATCTCAACCCTATAATCCAAGGACTGAATTCTGCCAACAACTACATGAGCCCCAGAAAAGAATGCAGCCTTCACTGCATGCTGGTAACCCTCTGAGCAGGACACCCAGCTAAGCCATGCCCAGAATACTGACCCACAGAAACTGTGCCATAATAAATATGTGTTGATTTAAGCCACTAAGGCTGTAGTAATTTGTTAGACAGCAATAGAACAATTGAAAACTTAAGGAATCGAACCACATGGGCACCCAGAAACAACTTAGACTACCATATGAGGCAATGATTCTTCTTCCGAGGGAGGCATATCCCTCAAGCATAAAATTCTGATTCCAGAACACAAAGTTCTCATGCAAGCCTTGATGTTGCCTACTATTCTCTTAGTCTGCCTTTCAAGGCTTAGGAATTTTCTGTGTATATTTTAGGGAACTCCATGGAAGTCCTTGGACTAACTTACCAGAGGGATGAGCTATCCAATTTAGGAAACCCAAAGGAAAATTAAAATGTGGAGCCTTTTGTTCAAAAGTACTAATGAACCTCAGGATGGTGACAACAGAGCATTAAACAAAGCATGGGCCCATCTAGGAATAGGACCTGAGCAACTACTCATGAATTTGGATCTTACGCCCTATTAGATATGCTCTAAACTGAGCTTCAATGTACTCCTCTGTAGAAAATGGCAGGCACTAACTGTCAACACATAATACTGTGAGACATGCATTTGGAAGCTCCTGGTCTAGCACAGGTCTGCAAAAAATGTTGGCTTTTTTATCTTCCTTTCTGTCTGCTTATTATTGAGCCATCAGCCTCAAGCACATACATCTTTTCTTATTCTTTTTTTCTCCTAACATAGGTAATATAGTAACTTTAGTCATTCAAGACACCTGGTGACAGGTAAAACTAAGAGATGATGATTTTTTTTGAGACGTGTTCCTTGTTTTCAAATCTTTCTTCAGATCTTAAAAACTTGGCAAGTTACCCTGAGATTTACAGCAGATTCAGAAACAGCCCACAAGATTTTCCAATAGATCTCTGTCATCCACCCGCCCAGCACTCCTGAGCAATGTGGCACATTCTCATCAGTATCAGTGACACCACAACAGAGAACCTCAACTGAGTCTGCGTCAGGAATTGGAAGGAGGAGCTATAACAATAAAGGCAAGTGGATAGATTGAAACAGATTCTCTGGTGATTCTGACAAGGTAAGCATAAAACTCACTACCGCTACTTTGTTGGGAATAATTATTTTAAAAGATTTCCATGTGGTCTGCCTTTTAGGGATAAAAAGGGTTATATTTATTTCCTATAACATTTTTTCTGAGTCTATAGCTTTTGATAAATTACTACTCCCTAACCTCTCCATCATGTAAACCTTTGTACAGGCAACATATGGCTTTTAATATTGGGTGAGAGACCAATTCATATTGAAAAAGATGGCTGGAAGGTAGGGGTCTAAATTCAGAGCATTTATACTTGCTTACACTCATAAGTGTAAGAACCAATGTAGCTTCTGGAGAATAAATGGGAATTGTCAACTTATTTTGTTCTATGCAAACATGAAAGGTAACTTCCCTTGTGCATAGGTAGAATTAATATGACCCTGATTTTTAGAGCCCATCTTAGAGCCCATTCCAATTCAGTCAGCAGACAACTGTCCCTGACATCCTAAGATGAAAATCAGAATTTTTTTCTGAGATAATTTTATAAATACTATTTATAAGCAATGAAATTATTCAAATGGCAGTTTAAATTCATTATAATGGGTTGAATGGTGTTTTGTGGGCTAATCTAAGTATCGGTAACAATGCTTTAACTATTTAGTATCTCAAGTAAGTCATTTATGATCAAACTTTTGAAATACATACACCACATAATTTGGGATCTGAATGGATCTATAACATTTAAAGCCATCAATAATATAGACCAAAAAAGGTTATTAAAAAAGACAGTGACATATTAGTAATACATGTTTACTATCATCAGAAATATTTCTCCTATTCTTTATACAAGTCTATAACTCCCAGCTATTATTATTATTATTATTATTATTAATTATTTCATACCAATATGGTACTCTGAGATCAACATTAGTGTGGCATCCCTCCCCTTTTGTTCCTATATTCCATGTTTACAGAAAAAGGTAGTCGTTAAAACCATGAAAGGTTGGCCCATATTACATCTAAGAGATCAGGAGGCTGTATTTGGCTTTTGAAGAACATTGAAATAGACTTTGACTACAAGGAGATAAAAATTAAAAAAGGAAGAAAAAGAATGAAAGAAGGATAGCAGAAAGGTTGAAAAGAAAGCTAGAAGGTCATTAAAACTGCATGCTGATGTAGGATCACAGTGGCAGAGAGCACAAAAGGGAGTAACGGAGAAGACAGCAAACAAGGGGAGTTGAGCCAGGAACTAAGGCAGCAGCCGGTATGGGAAGAGATGATGCAACCCACAGTGTTCTTTAGAGAAAGGAGCTCATATTTATTAAGCAGGTATCATTACTTTTATAGTTACATCAAAGAAAGAAAGAATAGGGTAATTTCTGCCACCTTGATGACAGCCTAAACAAGTTCAAGTTCAATTTAGAGAGAATTACATTTTTTCTTTAAAGTGAACATTATTTTCACAGTTTAATGTCAATTCCATAATGCTAAGTATCTGCCTTCCAACATGTGATAAAATCAAGTAGATTTTCGTGCCTCTGACCTTCAACAAAACTCCAGAAGAGCAATACTGAGGGTTCCAACTAAGGTTGAATATTACAGGGGATTGAGAGAAGGGGATAGATTGGAAGACATGTTCAGGAATAGAATAAATAGGACATACTCAAAATACAAAATGTAAGGAAAGTAGGACAGGAAAGCAAAGTTCTGTTTGACTTGATACATGCTGAAGACACATACATTTAGCAGTAAGAAATTTAGGTATTAATAAATTCCAGCAAAACAACTTTCAATTTAACCAAAAATTCTATTCTGTCTAGACTGAATCTGATCTTAATGCACTCCTCATAAAGGTGTCAGAAGCTACATGATTGTTTCTTTTTTTATGGTGAATATAAAATTAATGAAATACAGAGTGCCTATGAGCTCATTTATCTCAAGACCTTAGAGGCTTTAGAGAAATCAATCTCATAATACTCACTAAATTTGTGAACTAAAAGGTGCTGTAACAATGCACTATATCATTGCTGTGGTTCTTTACATGCATGTGAAATAATCTCAATATGGCAGATTTGCAACAAGACAGTGGAGGAGGTGGGTGTTGGCATAAGAGCAGAAATATTTGAAAAAGTGGCATAAGATTTGGCAAAAGTGTTAGGAAAATAAGAGTAGAGTGAGGTTGTTCATATACAGATTTATCCTATAGGGATGATGACATAAGCACTCTTTCTCCAAATCACAAAGAATCTCACATGCTGCCTATCCCTCACAAGTTTGCCTCTGCTGATGTCATCTTCTTGTGATTGATCCTACTCCCATGGCTGCCCCCCCACCTCTGACTATCTGGCTGTGAACATGTTCTCGCTCTGTGTGGATAGGAACCAGGAGGGAACAGCTATTAGTCATTATATGAAGAAGCCTCATAACAGACAGTTTTGTTCAACATGGAACAGGTCACCTTATAAGGAGGTGATTTTCCTGCCACAAGAATACTGAGGCCATTCATTGGTACAGATAAGATGCAAATATAAAATGAATGGTTGTGGCTGGATGAGATGAATATTTCCTATCAAGAATTTAATGAAATTTGAGAAGTAGTAAAAAATTACAGATGAAAAATAAGATTGAATTAAAGATTTTGCAAGGGATAAAAGAATCTATAGATTTAATAAGAATTAATCTTTATAAATTAGGATGCAAGTCTTCATTTAAGAGGTGTAACACTTACATCAAACATTAAACATATTGAATATAACAGTAAGATATTACTTCATGAAAATGGTCCTTCCATAAGAAAATAATCATTAACAATAAGACTTTAATTAGTATCCTTGAAAAAAATTACTATAGAGAGTCCACTGCTTTATCTGGTAGTCAGTGATTCAACTGGAATGACTTATACCTTCTTTCTATCTTGCTAACTTCTTAAAAGAAACCTTATCTCTTAAGACAAGGTGGTTATATTCCCTATTAGCAATATTTATGTTAGATGGAGGACTGAAGCTCCATGCATAGACAATTTTTATTGGTCTGGCTTTCTTACTCCTCCTCTCAGTGTTAAGTTTTCCTGGTTTCATTTTTATGCATCCCTTGTGGAAGATTAATTTTTTTAAACACCACATTTTGCTACATTGGGATTATGATAAACAGAAATTTAGATTCTCTGTGTACTCTGCAAAACATTAAAATGATAGAAAATATGCATTAGGAAGAATGGAGAGTGTAATAACACTTCATGTAGCATATTACTCACTTTCTTCCCAGTCCTCCCCACTTCTTTCTTACCAGTTACTGAGGTGGGCTCAGTACCAAAAGGGTGATAATCTGGGTGGGAAATAGTCAAGATAGAGCAGGGCTAGAAAAAGGACAGAATGGCTGAGAGCAAGCAAAGGTGCACTTGCTTTGTAAGAAAAGATTTTAAGACTTCTAAGGCTAAAAAAAATGACAGAGACTTTTGGTTTCAGCTCCTGTAGGTAAAGAGCTTACAAGTCATGTTCCCATGTTTACAGCAAGAAAAGAGCTGACCAAACTAAAAATCAACAATTATTCTTAGACCAATTAGAGAACTGAGGTCACAGGACAAACCATCACCCCTGTAAAGACAGGCAAAATACAGAGAATTACAGCCAAGATGGCTTACCTAGAGCAAAAGATGCTGGAGCCATAAATGCTAGAAATACCTTAAGTGAACATCACTAAATGACAGATGCCAGCCTAAAGAGGCTACAAATGTATGATACCAATTATATGGTATTCTGGAAATGGCAAAACTTCAGGGATGTTAAAAAATATTGAGTGGTTGCCAGGGACTGAGAAGGAGATAGGGAAGGGTGAATAAGTGAGGCACATAGAATTCTTAGGGTGATTAAACTATTCTGCATGATACTATAATAGTTGATTTATGACAATATGCATTTTTCAAACCCATATAACAAAACACAAAGGGCAAAACTTAACATATGCAAGTTTTTAAAATAAATCATTTTGGAGATCAGGAGATCCAAAGAAGTAACACAGTCTGTGACAAGAGAATCTCAATGTATTACTAACTATGAAACAAATTCACTGAATGTATTTGGGGGGAATGATGCTGACCTAAGTAACTTTGGAAACAAGTGGAGTCTGTAAGATTAAAGACAAAAGGAAGTCCAGTAAACAGTGTATTCTAGTTCATTAAGTTCTAGTTCATTATTTCTCATACGGGTATAAGTTAACAATTCTGAAACAATATACATGCATACTGGAACTGAAAAAAATTTTAAATGGGTGGTAGATCAGGGTACCTGGGTTTCTCACTGTTAGAGTGGATGTTTGCAGATAAGCAAGAAAACATTAAAAAGATTCATATGGTAATGGTTAGAGTTGGAGTCATCAGTAAAAAGTCATGTTTAGCTTACTATGGATAAAGAGGCTTATCTGGAGATGTATGTGTGTGCACACAGGTTAATATAATTACGTATTTCTTTACTATCCCAACGGAAGAGTATAAGTGAAACAAACCTACCTAGTACCCTTATCATAGTGTCTAATGCCATTGTCCAATAAAAAGAACCCAGAATCCTTGGAACCACTTGGAGAAGTGGCTGACTCTAGGACTGAGGCAAGAAAAATAGAAGACCAACTCCAATCATCATGTAGTGCCAAAAAGAATAAAAATAAATCTAAGAAACGCCAGACTGATGGGCATATACAAAAGGGCATTAGTAACCAAGTGTAAGAGCCCCTTTTCACCAAAGCTGGAATGACTTAAGCAATAAATAAAGTTGTATTGGGATATAGCCCAAAGTATAAATAAATATCAATAAATTCATAGATATATAAATAAATTGTTGAAAAAATTAATAAATGTAAGATAAGAAACATAGCCCAAATAAAGATACTCTGCCCTAAATGAGGTCAAATGTAACTCTGCACTCCTCAAGTATAGACTGAGCACATTCACCTATTTCCAGAAAAAACAGGGCATGGTGGGGAAAGAAACTTCACAGTGAAGAAACCTATTTCATCCAGGTGATCAAGGTTAACATCAAAGGTGATAAAATACTGTCCATAGTATGTGCCTTCAATATGATATTTTAAAAATGGAACTTTACCTGTTATCTTTCTCGTTCCAAAAGAGTATAACTCCTATCTAATCATGAAAACATCAGACAAACCCAAGTTGAGAGACAGTCTACAAAATACTTAACCAAATTTCTCAAAACTATTGAGGTTCATCAAAGACAAGAAAATGGAGAAATTGTCACAGTCAAGAGGACTCTAAGGAGATATAACAACTAAATGTAATGTGGTATCCTGAATGGGATCTTAAAAAAGGAAAAAGATATTAGATACAAACTAAGAAAATGTAAGCAAAATATGAGTTTCAGTTAATAGTAATATATCAATATTGCTTCATTAATTATATCAAAGTGCCACACTATTATAAAATGTTAATTATAAGGGACATTGTGTATAGAAGTATATAGGAACTTTCTGTACTATCATCTCCATTTTTATGTAACCCTAAAGTCTATTAAAATAAATGCCAAGGTAAGGATGACTAGAAATCCCATATTCTGGGTTTCATTCCTACCATGTTACCAACTCATTATATGACTTTAAACAATCAACTGTTTTCTTATTTTATATAATACTAATAGGGAATTATAAAAGTCAATGACAAATATGTATCCAAACACTTATTTGGGTAAAAAAAAAACAATATGTTTGTGTTTAAAAGATAAAATATCCTATAAGAGATAGTGACTCCTCTCCAGGAAAAAAAAAAATCTGTCAAGGTGAGGGAGAGAAAAGACATACACATAAGAAGGCAAATAGTGATATAAGAGAAAACATGGTAAAAACAAAGTCAGTATATGTGCTGTGTTAAGTTTAGAAAGATTGATTAGACTTGAACAATCAGAAAATGTGTCACGGACAAACTAGTACAAGATTCAGAAAGGTGGAAGGAAGAAAGGGCAGAGATGTGATGAGCACAGAGACTAAAGCCATCCAGACAGGATGGAGTAAAATCCTTGTAATGTCCCCCAGAATGCTGACCCATGGGGCAGAAAGCATAATAAATTATGATATGGTAGCCAAATAATGCTTGGTAAATATAAAGCATATACTAATAACTTTAATAATGTATCTTTATCCCATGAAGCTCAATATATTTCTCAAATACAATTTCAGCAAAATTTTTACAATCCTGTAAAGTAGTAAACAAATGAGCTAAAAATGATTATATAAGTGAATAAAAAATAGAGTTTCTAAGATAGATCTGAGACTAAAACTTGAGTTTCCAGAGTGTAGTACAAGAGAGATTTTCTCTTGCTGCATCTCCTGGTAGGTAACCTTCAAATATTCTTTAAAATGCTAAAGGAACTGAGAAAGTCCTAATAGATATATTTTCAAAACTAATGGGCCTGTACAGGGAAAAGAAACACAAACTGGGGCAGAAAACTGATGTAACTAATTTGACTGAATATTAAGCTGCCATATTATTTGAATATTTATATAATAGCTATCACAACATGGTATAGAATAGAATATTGTTTTAAACTGAGATACTTTTCCCCCTCACACTGCAAATAAACCAGGTTCAGGGGCTGCCCTATTTTCCTCTCTCTCTCTTTTTTTAAGTTTTTATTTAAATTCCTGTTAGTTAACATGCAGTGCCATATTACTTTCATGTGTACAGTATAGTAACTCAACACATGCACCCAATACCTGGTACTCGTAACAACAAGCACACTCTAATCCTCATCAACTAGTTCACCCTTCTACTCACCTGCCCTCTGGTAAGCATCAACTTGTTCCCTATAGTTAAGAGTCTGTTTCTTGATTTACCTCTCCCTTTTTTCCCCTTTGCTTTTTTGTTTTGTTTCTTAAATTAGACATATAACTGAAATCATATGGCATTTGTCTTTCTCTGACTGCCTTATTTCACTTAGCATAATACTCTCTTGCCTATCAACATCATCATTACAAATGGCATGATTTCATTCTTTATATGGCTGAGTAATATTCCATTATGTGTGTGTGTGTGTGTGTGTGTGTGTGTGTGTGTGTGTGTGTATGTGTGGCACATATCTTTCTCATCCATTCATCAGATGATGGACATCTGGGCTGTTCCCATAGTTTGGCTATTATAGATAACACTGCTATAAACATTGGGGTATATGTGCATGTATCCCTTTGAACTGTAGTTTTGTATTCTTTGGGTAAATACCTAGCAGTGCAATTGCAGATCATTGGATAGTTTTCCTTCTCTTTTAAAAGTTTGAAAGGGAAAAGTACATCAGAGTGGGCATACTAACTGATGAGCACCATACGTCATCCCTGTCCCCTCTCCAACACCCAACACTAACACCACTGCAAACTTTTAGAAACCTACCAACACTTCAAAGTGGCCTACATCAAAGAACAATTATCTATGGGCAATTTTCCAGGAGAAGAAAACGGCTTCTTACTAGAAAGTCAGAGATTATAACAGAAACAAATAAACAATTAAAATGGGATTCTGCCTGCGGTATTAGCACACTGAATATTCATTTTCCAGGATGAATTTCACAATAGGTATGTAGGGGGCAGCTGGCAGGGGTAGACAGGTTGGGGAGGAGCGATGTAGAAGCTCAGGATCAGGCCTCCAGTCGGCCTATACCATGCCCTACCACCAACATGGCTCTTAACTTCTTCTTCATAATTGAGTTCTAATCCAGTTACTAGTTTGGTATCTTGCCCATATCTTCTTACAAAAGAACTCCCTACTACCTTGGCTCTCTGTACTATACCCCCAAGGATCAAGAATTGCCTTCTTTTTGCCTTCTCTCTCAACTATTCTTATTTCCAAAGACACAAAACTCTAGTAAAGTCTGGTCCCTTAGATTCAGACTCCTCTACTTACCCACCTACTTAAACAAGCCACAATCAAAGTGATCTTCCAAAACACTGATTTTCAATACTGATGTTCTCACATTGTCTCACACTGCCTTCTTACTGCTCATCAGCCCACTTCTAACAACTCTAGAATCCTAGTGTGGTTAACAGAAAACTCTAAAATAAACTTCAAATGGCAGGAACCAAGAGATAATTATTTAAAATTTGATTTCAAGTTTTTTAAATTTCTGAAACAAATATCACTATAATGTCTCATATTTAATCCCACTGGGTATATTGGTGTACATGTAATTTCTTTTAATACATTTTATTTTATTTTTAGAAAATTTCTCTCCAATTGCAAAACAATAGATGCAAGTTAGAGAACATGGGTTGGGGTGGTAGACAAAAATATACCAAGACTCTTATTTCTCAATTAATTTCTAAATAAATATTAATAATCTGGATTACATTGCGATAGTTTATCTTGCTAATTTCACTTAGTATTTTATCATGAACATTTTTGCCTGACATTAAAAATTCCTTGAAGATGTTTTTAGGTGCGACATGATTTTGTCATATGAGAGTATGATCGTTTATTTAATCATTTCCCCAAAGTCTTTTTCTTTTACCTTATGAAACTGCTCTAAGGTGTGGTCAAACAGGGACATTGCTCAAGAAATCAAAAGCATTCCTATGGGCTCAGAAAAAGTAACAGACCCTATGGCCATATTCTCATTGTGATTAGAATGGCAAATGTCATGAGACACATCCTAAATGGAAAAATCACTCCATATCTAAACACAGCAGCCTTTCCAAGGCACACAGTAAGTATAAGTGGAAGGATGCTCTCCACATCATTGGTAAAGAGTTCATGTGACAACAGTATCAACTTAATTCAAACATTACTATGACTTTCAAACTCAAAATGAAGTGTCCAAGACATTCTTAGAAACACTAGGTAAATAATTACCAAAGTCAATCTCAAAACGGATTGGGTCATGCAAGTTTTCTCTTTACCTTTAACCTCTATACACTAATTTTAACCCCATGACTAGATAGATATGAGACCAAACCAAGAAATTGGAAGGCCTAACTTCTTTTCTGGCAAAATACTGATCTTCTAACTTATTGACTATCCCAAGATGCCACATGAAATAAAGGATGAAAGGCAAAAGTGCTATAAAACCAGGAATAGGCCAATAACAGATGTTTCTTTTGCTTAAACCCAAAGATTAAAAAACATGAAACACCCATATGGAGTGTTTTGCTTCTAGTAACAGCCCATTAGAAACATAAGTTTCTCTGAAGAAAGTAAGTTACCCTTTGCAACACAGAAGAATTAATCAGGAACAAATCTGCCAAAAATCTATGAGACTCTAAGTTACCGAAAGGCTGGGATGACTTGACCATTCTTGTATTTCTGGCATCTAGTCCATTCTCTGGACCAGCACTTACCCACAGTAGAAACTCAGTTAATGTTAAACTGAACAAAGAAGCAGAACTGTAAGCAGGTACATGTTTCCATGAAACTACCAATAGAACAAAAAGAATTATGGGCAAAACAAATCAAATGATGTATCTGTTGTAGCAGCTGGGGTTCAGACCATGCAAGTCAAAAAATGTATTTGTAAGGATTTCCTCAGAGATCTCAAAGTCCTAGAATGACAATAGTACCAAGCACTCTAACCAAATGTGCATAGAAAACTGTGACTAAAAAAAGTCACCAGAAGATAAATTAAATAAATAATGTGCAGTGCTAAGCACAATGTGTTTATTACTAAGATTAATAAAACATTTTAGCAAGGTGGCTGAAAACAAAATCAATATACAAAAATCATTTGCACTTCTAAACACTAGCAACAAGGAGTTATAAAATGCAATAAAGATCTACATTAAAATAGCATAAAAACACAAAGTATTTAGGGATAAATATAATGAAATATATAGAATACCCTTGTGAAAAATATTTAAAGCTTTATTCAAAATATTAAAGAAAACTAAATGGGGAAGAAAAAATTAAACAAGACTACTATGCAAAATTCACATGACTATCTAAACAGGTACAAAAAAAATCATTTCTTAAATTCAACAATCTACACATGATAAAACCAAAGAAAACAGAAATAATTAAACATTTCTTAAACTTGATAACATGCTTAATGGCCAGCCTTAAATGCCATCCTTTAAAAAGAATGCTTTGATATAGTCTTTAAATTCAGAAACAAGACAGAGATAACTGTTATCTTTGTTATTTAATATTAAAACATAGGATATAAGAATTGGAAAGGAAGGAAGTAAAAGTGTCAGTATGTCATTATGATCATCTACATGAAAAACCATTAGGATCTACAAAAAAACTGATTTAACAAAGAGTTCCAAATATAGGTTAATATAAAATTCAGAAACATTCCTAAATCACTAATAACCAGGTAGAAAATTTCATTTAAAAATAAGATACTATCCATTATAGTGAACAAGTTAATACTACTAAGAAATTAAGGTAGTGAAAATTACAAATAACCTACAGAGAACAAATGTGTAAACTCCCCTAAAAGACATTCATAAAGACTTGAATAAATGCATAATGTATTCATGAATTGAGCAAATTACACTATAAACACTCCCAAAATCTATACTCCCCAAATGAAATTAATCTATAAATTCAATGTTAAGACTAACCAAAATTCCAGCTGTAGTTTTTTAAGAACTTAATAAACTTTTTTCATGATGTGTGTATGTATATAGATATGTGTGTGTGTGTGTGTGTGTGTGTGTGTGTATCCCAGAAGTTAGAAAATAGACAAAAGCACAAAAAATAATGATCCTTTATAATTCTATAGTCTAGAGATACTCAGTTTTATCCCCTTCCATCTTTGCTCTGTATATATAGGGTGTGTTTTCATATTTGATATGAAATATCTGGAAGTTTGTTGCCTTTTTGTTTGCTTGTTTATTTGTTCATTTTAAGAGAGAGTGAGTAGGGGAGGGGCGGAGAAAGAGGGAGAGAGAGAGTCCCAAGTCTATTCTGCATCATCAGTGCAGAGCCTGACATGGGGCTTGATCTCAGGATCTAAGCCAAAATCAAGAGTCAGATGCTTAACTCACTGAGCCATCCCGTTGTCCTCCTGCTCTTTTTCTTTAAATTAAACATGATAACAAAGGCTATTCCCTTTGTACATCAACTTCTTCATAAATATTTTTGCATTTTATTCATCAAATTGTAATTAATTCCTGTTCCATTATTAAATAGTATTAATATTTATCCTACTATTAAATATTTTTGTTCTTCTAATTTGTCAATCATTGAAATTGGAAATAATGATGCAATGAACCCATTTGTGCATAAAATATTTTCCTCTTTTGGATTATTTTCATCACTTAAATATCTAGAAGAACATATACCATCTCTAAGAGGAGTACAATAAATTTAGACTGTATAAAGATCATTCTGAGTACAATAATTGAAAAAGCATGTAATTTAGATGAAGGTGAAGTGATTCTTTGACTTATGTAACATGCTGCTGCATAACTAAAAATTTAAAAAAAGGAGTAGTGTGAGCTCTCTTCACATCCTCTTAAAATCAGTAAGAAAATATGATGCCTTTTAGGTTGAATGTACACACAGAAACCTTAGAAATGGCAATCTCTTTTCTCCCAAAAGTGAGTAATAATTTATACCAGGCAAACAACTGCTGGTTTCATTCCTTTTATGGCCAACGTATCTCTACAGAAGCAGTAGAGCAGGTAAAGATTCTCAGTCACCTATAAAGTTCCAGTGCTTATTTACAAGGCTGTTAAAAGGGTTGTTTTAACAAATCATGCTTCCTCTCTGACCCTAATGATTCCTGCACTGCATTAAGTTAGGAGAATGGTGAAATAATGAAAATTGGATCACTAGAAATTAAAGAATCATATTTTCAAGAAATATTAAATGACATTTATAAACAAATCTCTAAAGGGAAAGGAAGAGATCCAATGACTTCCATAGATATCTTAGTGTTTTAATTTCTAAAGGCAAAACATTATTCTCTTTATTTTATTAGCTGCTTTATAATCCTGAAAATACCATTGGATATTAGTAGAATGATGTTTATTTTTGTTGGACTAGTATTAATTACCTAGATGTTAAATTTTGGGAGTCCCTTAATGCAAATGAAAGCCACAATGAGATATCACCTCATACCTGTCAGAATGGCTAACATCAAAAACACAAGAAACAACAAGTATTGGCAAGGATGTGGAGAAAAAGGAACCCTCATGCACTGTTGGTGGGAATGCAAAATGATACGACTGCTATGGAAAACAGTATAAAGTTTTGTCAAAAAGTTAAAAATAGAATTACCATATATTTCAGTACTTCCACTATTGAATATTTACCCAAAGAATATAAAGACACTAATCTGGAAAGATATATGTACCCCCCTGTGTTTACTGCTGCAATATTTATAATAGGAAGATATGAAAGCAACCCAAATCCATCAACAGATGAATGGATAATGAATATGAGGTACCCATATACAATGGAATATTACTCAGTCATAAAAAAGAATAAAATTTTGCCATTTGCCACATGGGTAAGTCTAGAGAATATAATACTAAGTGAAATAAGTCAGAGAAATACAATTAGGACATGATTTACTCATATGTGTAATTTAAGAAACAAAACAAAGAAAAAGAGACAAACAAAAAAAACAGACCCTTAAATATAGAGAGCAAACTAGTGGTTACCAGAGGGGAAGTGGGTAGGGGATATGGTGAAATAGGTGAAGGAGTTAAGAGTACATTTATTGTGATGAGCACTCAATGATGTACGGAATTGTTGAATCACTATATTGTACACCTGAAACTAATATCACACTGGAAGGAGGAGGCAAGATGGTAGAGAAATAGGAAGCTCCATACTTCCTGCCTGCATCTCTCAAAAAAAGAATGGCTGAAGCCGAAGGACACTGAACCCCAAGAGTCTGGGAGGAAAAGAGATAGGGTCCACTAAGAAGACAACCTCATAGGTGCGTGATTGTGAACTGGGGAAGATAAAAATGGGCTGGGACACGGAGGCTGGGAGTGGAGGGAGCTCCCTCTGCGGAGAGACGAGGGGAAGAGAAAGAGCAGCTGAAACTGCTCATAGAACTGTCCCCACAGAAGAGAAAAACCTCAGCCCAGGACAGAGTGGGATCCCATCTCTAACTGCAGAGCATTCGGAGAGAGATCTTATCTCTAACCTTGGAGATTTCTTTGGGCTGGGTGCCCTGGCCCGTTAGTATCAGGAGGAACATCTCCCCTACTCCTCCTACTTGATCCCTGGCTAGGAAGCACCCCAGCCTGCAGGATTACATTTCAGGTGGTATCAGAAGGGCACAGACTAAGCACTGAAAATGAGGCAGGGCACAGGACATAGAACACGGCCTACCTTGGTTACGCCCATAGCACAAGGAGATCGGACCCAAAAGAGTGATTTGCAATGCTTGGTTTGAGAAGGGACTGGGGGCTGCCATTTTTCTTCCTACAACCACCAAGGCCCAGCCTCATAGAGTAGCCCCAGGGACCCAGGGAGGCCAGACCTGCCTACACCAAACCATGCCCATCCACTCTGGAGAGCTTTTATTTATTTATTTATTTATTTATTTATTTATTTATTTATTTATTTTTAGCAGATCCCAGGTCAAGCCCAGTGTTGATGCATTACCATGACTAACTCTAGATCAATTCTTGCTATTCAAATAAATTCTCCCTTATCTCATTATTATCTCTCCCCTCTGCTGGACTGGGCACTAGGGTTATAGGTTTGCTTAAACAGTTACATTTAATCCAGTCTCTTGATACATATTCTACACCTCCATCATTACATTCCTTTCTCTCCCTCTCTGGAATAATCAGACTATATAGTTTTTCTAGGTAACACTATCTTAATTTCTTACTCCTCACCTCCTACCATATTCTCCTTTTTCTCTCCTGAATTAAGCCTTTTAATCACTCTGGCTGGTCAATTTTCAATTTTTCTTTCTCCCCACCCCTGTCATTTCTCTTCCATCAGCATTGCCTCCACCTTGCTCTTTATTTGTAGCTGGGATTTCTGGTTTTATGCTTTTAGACTGTCCTTTGTCTTTTGTTGTTTTTGTTTTGTTTTGTTATTTCTTTCAGTTTCTTGTTTGCTTGATTTGTCTGTGCATTTGCATGCTTTTGTTCTCTATTTGTTTGTTTGTCTGTTTTCCTTTCCAGGGCTACCTCAAGAAACAAGCCAAAGTACACATGGTGGAGAGTCCCAATATCACTACCAGTAGGGAAATGAAATAACCAAAAGCACAACAAGAGAGACAAAGAGGTAACATTAAAAGAACACTTCCTCAACAGAGAGGCCGTGGATAGTCAATGAGCCTCCTTTAATATACCAGAACTCACACGTGCAGAGCATTGAAAACTTACAAGATACAAAAAGCTAGCCAAAATGATAAAAACAGAGGAACTCTCCTCTAAAGAAATTCCAGGAAGAAGTGCAGCTAAAGAATTGATCAAAACAGATACAAGCAACATAACTGACCGAGAATTTAGAACAATAGTCATAAAATTAATCGCTGGGCTTAAAAAAGGCATGGAAGACATCAGAAAAGCTATTGCTACAAAGATTATAGACCTTAAAAATCATTGTGATAAATTAAAAAATGCTATAAATGAAGTGCTTAATAAAATGGAGGTAGACACTGAACGGATCGAAGAAGCAGAGAGGAAAACAGGTGAATTAGGAGACACTATTATAGAAAAAGAGAGAGGCAAGAAAAAGAGATAAATTGACCCAGGAGCATGAAAGGAGAATTCGAGAACTGAGTTATGCAATCAAATGGGACAATATCTGTATCACAGGAATTCCAGAAGAAGAAGAAGAAGAGAAAGAAAGGGGCTGAAGAGGTAGGTGAACAAATTATAGCGAAGAACTTCCCCAATCTGGGGAAGAAAACAGACATAAATCCAAGAGGCACAGAGAACTCCCCTCAGATGTAAATGGAATCAATTTTATGCATGACATATCATAGTGAAACTGGCAAAATATAAGGATAAAGAGAGAATTCTGAAAGCAGCTAGAGATAAAAGGGCCCTAACATAACAAGGGAAACATGTCAGGGTGGTTGTAGGCCTATCTACTGAAACTCAGCAGGCCAGAAAAAAAAAATGGCAGGAAATCTTGAATTTGATGAACAGAAAAAATATGCAGCCAAGAATCCTTTATCCAGCAAGCCTGTCATTCAGAATAGAAGGAGAGAAAAAGGTTTTCCCAAATAAACAAAAATTGAAAGAATTCATCACCACTAAACCAGCCCTATAAGAAATCCTAAAAGGGACTCTATGAGAGAAATGTTGCAAGGAACACAAGGTATCAGAGACACCACTACAAGCATGAAACCTACAGAAAACACAATGACTCTAAACCCATTATTTTTCAATAATAACACTGAATGGAAATGGACTAAATGCTCCAATCAAAAGACATAGGGTAGCAGAATGGAGAAAAAAAACCAAAAATCCATCTATTTTCTGTGTATAAGAGACTCATTTTAGACCTGAGGACACCTTCAGATTGAAAGGAAAGGGATGGAGAAATATCTATCATGTGACTGGAAGTCAAAAGAAAGCTATAGTAGCCATACTTATATCAGACAAACTGGACTTTAAAGTAAAGGCAGTAACAAGAGTTGAAGAAGGACATTATATAATTACATAGTCTCTCCATCAGGAAGAGCTAACAATTATAAATGTCTAGACACCAAATTCAGAAGCACCCAAATACATAAAACAATCAAATAGAAACAATCTTATTGATAAGAATGTGCTATTAGCAGGGGACTTTAATACTCCACTTACAGCAAGGGATAGATCAACCAGACAGAAAATCACTAAAGAAAAAATGGACCTGAACAACACAGTGGAACACATGGATTTGACAGATATATTTAGAACTCTACATTCTGAGGCTATGGAATTCACTTTCTTCTCAAGTGTGCATGGAACTTCCTCCAAGACAGATCACATACTGGGGCATAAAGCAGCCCTCCATAAATATAAAAGAATCATACCATGAACACTTTTAGTTCACAATGCTATGAAACTTGAAATCAATCACAGGAAAAGTCTTGAAAACCTCCAAAAACATGGAGGTTAAAGAACCCTATTAAAGAATGAAAAGGCCAATCACACAATTAGAAGAAATTTAAAAATATATGGAAAGAAATGAAAATGAAAATACAACAATCCAAACTCTTTGGGATGCAGCAAATAAAGTCCTAAGAGAAAATTATATTGCAATCCAGGCCTATTTCAAGAAATTAGAAAAGCAAAAATACAAAAGTGCACCTAAAGGAAATAAAATCAGAGCAGCAAGAGGACCCCAAACCCAGCAGAAGAAGAGAAATAATAAAGATCAGGGCAGAAATAAACGATATAGAATTCAAAACAACAGTTGAACAGATCAAAGAAACCAAGAGTTGGTTTTTTGAAAAAATTAACAAAATTGACAAACCTCCAGCCAGGGTTCTCAGAAAGAAAAGAGAGAACACCCAAATAGGCAAAACATGAATGAAAATGGATCTATTATAACCAATCCATCATAAATACAAGCAAGTATCAGGGAATACTATGAAAGATTATATGCCAACAAACTGGACAACCTAGAAGAAATGAACAAATTCGTAAACATGCACACACTACCAAAATTCAAACAGGAAGAGATAGAAAATTTTAGCAGACTCATAACTAGTGAAGAAATTGAATTAGATATCAAAAACCTCCCAACAAGAGCCCAGGGCCAGATGGCTTCCCTAGAGAATTCTACCAGACTTTTTTTTTTTAAGTAGTTTATTGTCAAATTAGTTTCCATACAACACCCAGTGTTCTTCCCCACAAGTGCCCTCCTCCATCACCACCACCTCTTTTCTCCCCTCCCCCTTCAACCCTCAGATCCTTTTCAGTATTCAATAGTCTCTCAAGTTTTGTGTCCCTCTCTCTCCCCAACTCTCTTTCCCTCTTCCCCACCCCTGGTCCTCCATTGGGTTTCTCCTGTTCTACTATTAGACCTATGAGTGCAAACATATGGTATCTGTCCTTCTCTCCCTGACTTATTTCACTTAGCATGATACTCTCGAGGTCCAGTTTCCTACAAATGGCCATATTTCATTCTTTCTCATTGCCATGTAATACTCCATTGTATATATATACTACATCTTCTTGATCCACTCATCAGGTGATGGACATTTAGGATCTTTCCATGTTTTGGCTATTGCTGACAGTGCTGCTATGAACATTGGGGTACATGTGCTCCTATGCATCAGCACTTCTGTATCCCTTGGGTAAATCCCTAGCATTGCTGTTGCTGGGTCATAAGGGAGCTCTATGGATAGTTTCTTGAGGAAGCTCCACACTTTTCCAGAGCGGCTGCACCAGTTTACATTCCCACCAACAGTGTAGGAGGGTGCCCGTCTCTCCACACCCTCGCCAGCATCTAAAGTCTCTTGATTTGTTCATTTTAGCCACTCTGACTGGCGTGAGGTGGTATCTCAGTGTGGTTTTGATTTGTATTTCCCTGATGATGAGTGATGTTGAGCATCGTTTCATGTGCCTGTAGGCCATTTGGATGTCCTCTTTGGAGAAGTGTCTGTTCAGATCTTCTGCCCATTTCTTCACTGGGTTATTTGTTTTTTGAGTGT
>NC_043700.1:78800736-78838602 GCF_006229205.1 Suricata suricatta | reverse complement strand
CATCAAGATAAAAAGATTCTGCACTGCAAAGGAAACAATCAAAAAAACTAATAGGCAACTGACAGAATGGGAAAAGATAGTTGCAAATGACATATTGGATAAAGAGCTAGTATCCAAAATCTATAAGGAAGTCACCAAACTCTTCTATTTCACTATATGTTTTAAGTGATAAATATATGTAATATTTGAATATAATGGAATATTATTTATATAGTATAGAATGCAATATTATTCAGCCATAAAGAAAGGAAATCCTGTCACTGGCAACAACATGAATAAAAATGTGAAGTGAAATAAGCCAGACATAGAAAAGCAAATACTATATGATCTCATTTATATGTGAAATCTAAAAAAGTTGAACTCACAGCAGAGTAGAATGATGATTGCCAGAAGCTCAGGGCAGGAGGAATGGGGAGATGTTGGTAAAGGGTACAAGCTCGAAAATAAATAACTACTAGGGATCTAATGTACAGCATGGTGGCCATATTTAACGACACTGTTTTATATGCTTGAAATTTTCCAAGAGAATACATCTTAAGTGTTCTCACCACGCACACATAAATGGTAACTCTGAGAGGTGATGGATGTCTAGCTTGATTTTAGTACTCATTTCACAATGTATTGTTATCAACTCATCATGTTGTACACCTTAAATATATACAATTTTCATTTGTCAATTATACCTCAATAAAGATGGATGGTCAGTCCAAAATTAGTCTCAGTGGGCTAATATCAAGGTGTCAGCAGGGCTGTATTCCTTCTAAAGGCTCTAGGGAAGAATCCTTTTTCTTGCCTTTTCCAGCTTTTAGAAGCTGCCTGAATTTCTCATTTTATGGTCCCTGCCACATTCAAAATGTAAGTGGTTGGTCAAGTCTTTCTGCAATCACATCACTCTGATTCTGACTCTTCTTCTGCCTCTTGCTTTCACTTTTAAGAACCCTGTGACTCTAGGGTGGTGGAATGGCTCAGTTGGGTAAGTGTCCGACTTCAGCTCAGGTCATGATCTTGCGATTTGTGGGTTCAAGCCTCACATTGGGCTCTGTGCTAACAGCTCAGAGCCTGGAGCCCGCTTCAGATTCTGTGTCTCTTTTTCTCTCTGCCCCTCTACTGCTTGTGCCCTCTCTCTGTCTCTCAAAAATGAATAAACATTAAAAAAAATATTTTTAAAAGAATGTTGTGACTCTGCTGTGTTCATCCAGATAATCCAGGATAATTTCCGTATCCAAATGTCAGCTCTTTGGTAAACCAGATCACATCTGTTACTTGAATTCCACTTTGCCATATAACATAACATATTCATAAATTCAGGAATTAGGATGCAGACATCTTTGGAAGACCATTGTTCTGCCTACTACCATACCCAGAAATACTTCTAGATATTTAAATGACTTTATATATGATAAAACTAGCATCTCAAATGATTTGGAAAAAGCTGGACTTTTTAATGGATGGTTTTGGAACAGCTAAGTAGTCCTTGGGGAAAAGATTAAATTGGATCCATGCTTCACATAGCACAACAGGATAAACTCCAAATGGATCAAAAGATCTAAATGTAAATAAATGAACCATAGATATATTAAAGCATGGCAAATGTCTTTAAAACCTCATGGTAAGACCCTTCATATTATGATTAAAGTGGACAGACATTAAAGTGATCTTCCTGCTTCCTGGTATTCATGTCTTTATGAAAATCCCCTCCGCCTGACTTTGGATGGACCAAAGTTGCTTCTAACCAACAGAATATGGCAAATGATGGGATTTACATAATTATGTGTCAGTCTGATTATATGAATGCAGCATCCATTTTGATAGTCTCTCTCCCTCTCTCCCTCTCTCTCTTTTTCATTCTATCTTTTGAAAGTGTCCAAGAATCCTACAGAAGAAAAATTAATTCTGACAACAACTAGAGGGAGATGGGAAGTCAATTTTTCCAATGTTGAGTCTCCAGATAAGAACATAAGAGCACAGCCCAGTCAACACATTGATTGCAGCTTTGTGTGAGACCCTGAGCAGAGGGCCCCACACACACAATGAGTAGTTCCCAGACTTTTGACCCACAGAACCTGTAAGATAATAAATGTATGTCATTTGGTGCTGCTAAGTTTGTGGTAATTTGTTATACAACATAGAAAACTAATACAGGGCCTCAACATTTAAAATACATAGGAAAAATAAATTTTACTGCACTAAAATAAAAAAAGTGAATATTAAAAACAAGCAAGAGATAGATATACAAATGCCATAATTAAGAAACAAGACTATATAAGCAAAGTCAAGTCAGTTGATTTTTAAGTAATTATTAAATGATAATTTTCTCAATAGATGTAGAATTCTCAGAAGTCAATAAGTGAAAGATCAATCTCTCAGCAGAAAAACAGTCAATGGACATGAACAGATAGTTTCCAAAGAAAGAAATGCAAATGACCATTCGCTATATTAAACAATACTCAATGCCATTTATTTAAAAAAATTGATTAAAACTGTACTGAGATACCATTTATACCTGGAAGACCTGTTAAATTCCAAAAGGTCTAATGAAACATTGTATGGGGGAACATAAAAGAAACACATGCACTCTTACAGGCTGCTGGAATAAACTCGAAGGCAATTTAGTGATCTCAATCAATATTACAAATACATATGCTCTTGATCCAGCAATTTCGCTCATCAGAATTACCCTAAAGAGGTACTCACATTCATATGAAATAATCCCTTTCAGAACCATTTGTAATAAGAGTAAAAACCTAATATCTATTAATTAGAAACCTGTTAAATTACGGCACATCCATTCAATGGAAAGCAGTGGAGCTGTAAAATGATACTGAGGTCTTCGTTACTGACTGGGTCAGACTGGGTTACTATCCACCAGTTATTCTCAACTCCTCTGTTGGGATGCCTTTCCCTTTAGGAGAATTCTACATACCCACCCATGTTGAACCTGAGGGAAGATGTGACTTAATTTGTCCAATGAAATGCGGGTATATACATCATGTATTCCTTCCAGACAGAAGATTTAAGAGCCAGTATATAGTTTGCCATGCCTTTTTCTCCTGCTGCCATTAGTCTAGCACTGTTCCAACCAGATGTTGCTGGAACAGCCTGGATTCCTGAGATACAATGACCCGAACCAGGGCTAGAGGTGACTCACAATAGACATGGAATGTGAGTGAGATATAAATCTACAGTTTTAAGGCATGGAGATTTTAGAATCAAGATAGTAACCTAGCCTGACTGATGATGCAGAAAAATATGAATAAGTATGGTGCACTCTGCCTTAAAATAAGGAAAAAAGAACATGCAAATAAGTGTGTACTAGCTCATTCAAGCATAACAAGTCTCTTGATGATTTTTATTTATTACAACCAATTGGGAACTGGACAAATGTGAGACAGAAGTGAGAGAGAGACTTTTGATAAAATACATCTTTTTTTTTTAATTCTCTGATAGTACATACATATTATCTAGTCAAACTTGTAATACATGTTTAAAGAAACATGTGTCTCTAAAACACATGTTAGCATAAAATCTTAAGAAACAAGTTGAAAAGCTAGGTGGAGAAGAAAAAACATGAAGAACAAAAGCAATGGCCATCTTTCCAATGATGGATTTTTCCACAATTGTGCCTGCTTCCGACCATATTCATGTGGTAAAAAGGGCAAGCTCCTGAGGAAACTACATGGGAAAACTGATCGATATGAAAAGTGGCACGAAGAGAAGTCTGGAGAATAGCGAGCTGCTAAAATGAGAAGTGTGTTTTTTCAGATGGAGAAGAGGAATGTTAGGAGAGAGAAGAGTGACCTAATTATCAAACACCTGGACAGCTCGTGATACAGTTGGAGCTTCATCCTTGGGAGACGTGGAGCCAGCCAAACTGAAGGGAGAGTAAAACTGCAGAGAATTCACAAGGCTTCTCAAATTGAAAGCTCGATGAAGGCAAATAAGAAAATGACATAGGGAAAGTCTCTTGAGGCATTTACGAAATACCCATTTTAAGAGCCAAAGAAACACGCAGGAGGAACACAGTATGCAACATCTAGTTAGAAATTACGCTTAATCCCAACTATATGCTGCAGGAGCTAGAAGCTAATTTAGAGATTTTTTTAGTTGGAAATAGCCTTTGACAATGCAAACATAATCCTTATCATTCTGTTTATCCAACTCATTCACAGAACACCAGCAGAAATTGTCATATGAGAATTTTTTTAATATTTTAATGTTGTCAAAATATTTATTTATATAATTCACTATTTAAAATGGTGAAGATTTTGAAAAGCAAAAGAGCTTCAAAATGAAAAGCATAATATCTTTTTAATATGAGACTCTAATGCCTAAGCAGGGCTAATACTGTTATCCAAAATATTTGCAGATTTCTTAATATTATAAAACAGTATTCAAAAATTAAAATCAATTACTCAAATTGGTTAGTGAAGACAACACAAGAAATTTTTTTTACTTTCAAAAATATTTCTATGTGAAATGATTTCACCAGTTGTCCTGGATTAAAGCCTTATTACTAAACAAGGAGATTTTAATCAGTAAATAGATTTTTATCAGTAAAGAGTATTCTGGAGTTGTTGCATGCTATAATTTTAATGTTAAAAAAGCATAAGAAGGAAAATGGCCTGCATTTTTATTTTAAGGAAAAGTGTAAAACTTCTAAGATTCTCAAACATAATATTATTATTTCACATTTAATTTCCATCTATGTCATATAAGATACATTTAATAGAAATAAATACCAATGCTAAATTTTAACCGTGACTTTGAATATTGCCTTAATACCTAATAATTAATGCCAATTTAACTCTCTGGGAAAAAAAACAAAGGTCTTCTAAAAAATTCAGCTGTTCTAAGCACTCCAGAACTTCATTAGTCTGTAACACCTTCAACACATTAAGGACAAATGTTTGATCTTTTAATATATTTCTTACCCATCTCCATATATCTCAATAGTTACAGGTACCAGGAACTACCTACTTGGTGTAAATGTAGATCGTTGAAGATGGGTACATACACTGAATTTCCACTGCAAACTATTAATAATATTCTGTCATCATGTGAAGAAAGTATTAGCTGAAATATAAAGTATTCCAACATCCTAGAATATACACTAGAATGTATTTTAAAATGGTGTGAAGTTTGTACCAGATTATCTGCGTCCCTCTTCGGTATGCTCTTTATGACTTATGTTCCTGAATCAACAAGACTCAGTCGAACTAGAGTTGATGACTCTGAAAAGATTTGTTTTCCCATTTTTTTAAAAAACCTTACAGGATATAACATGACCTTGGTCTTAATGAGAATTTATCATCAAGTTGCACAACAATGTGAATGTACTTAATACCACAGAACTATATACTTAAAAATGGTTAGAATGATAAATTTTGTCATATATATTTATTATAAATTTTAAAAAGGATTTATCATTAAACAGCTATTAATAATGCTGTCATTTATCACTTAATTATAAAATATTTCATATCTGTTTATGATGCATCCACACATAAAATTTTGTTCCTATTGTATTAGCTTCTTTTACTTATAACCCTGAGCCATATCTTGATCCATCAGCATTATTTATTCATTGATTCAGAACATAAATATTTTACTGCCATAAATATGAGCAGTAATCTACTGAGATTAACATTTCAGTTATGGGGCCACAGCTAATATATACAATCATATTTTTAGCACTATGCCAGTGGCTTCATAAAATCAGCTCAACTACATCTACTGAATTCCTGTAGAGCACAAAGAACCCTCTCAGACACTTTTATTGTCACCTCAATATATTGTCGACTAACTTACAAGCTTTGCACTCATACTATAGGTAAGACTGTTATTAACCTTACATTGTGATCCCAAAGACAGAATGGAAATTTTCCAAGACCCAATCTTGTTGCTATCATATGTATCATATAGTTATATCTGACCCTTAATCCTCTCACCACCCCCCAAAAAATTCTTGCAGATAAACTGTCATTCAACAAATATATACATTATTTATTAACATCATCTCTTCCTGATTTTACTACTTATCCACGTCCAGTCAGAAGAGGGCTCTTTTCTAACAAGTTAAATATTAAAGATATTATATAGGTACCAGTACACAATGCTGACATTTCTCTGCACTGGTTATTAAAATACTAATCTACTTTGAATCCAAACACTCAATGCCTTATTCCATGCTACCTAAGGATATTGCCACGGAGCAGTGGCAGGAGAGTCTGGGGATGGGGCAGGGTGCTGTGGTGGTGAATAGATACCTCCCACCTCCACCTGCACCATGGGGCAACCGTGGCAGTAGAGTCATGGGATCTGGGTATGGCCACCTCCGAGTAGCACAATGCAGGCACGGCAGGTGTGTGGATGGCAGAACAGGAAGCACTGCTGGAGGTGCCGTTGACAGGGAGCTAAGGCAGAGTGTCCCGAGGTCCAGGACATAATAATGGAGCCACTGACGTCCAGGCATGTACTCTGCCCTCCCAAGGATGTGCTGCCAGCTGCCCTCCAGCTGCATAGAAATGCTGACCCACGGAGATTGACCGAGGCAGTTATTGGAAAAGTCTGATGTGATTAACATCCTGATTAAGGAAGGGGCATCATAACTACTGACAACCTTCTCCAACAAAATATCACCTTGACTTTATCTAAAAATCAACCAAAGACGTGCAAATTGTCACAATGATCTGATAAATTTAAATGAATTTAAATTACAACTTATCACACTTGGTAAGCTGTCTTCTGATAGATGCCAGTTAAGTTGAAAAATAAAATAGTCTAAAATGTTTCTTGTGCATTGATTTACATATTAATTTATCTGACCATCTGGTTAATAAAACTTGCATTTTTTTAAATTTTACTTTCATCATCCCCACTCTGTGAGAATGGGGCCCTATATCTACATTTGCTTACCAATATTTCTGGTCACCCTCCCCCCAAAAAAACACATGGTTCTGGCACACAATGGGCCTCAAAATATTATCCAATTAATGCCTAAAAAATTTAATAAATATATATTCAACCAGCAGTTATAATTTCCCAAGTCCACTAAGTCCAAAGTCAACAATTTTATGTGTGCATGCACACACACACACACACACACACACACACACAGATTATGAGAACTTACTAAGTGTAAGGCACCATGAGAATACTGTGGAAGGCATGAAGGCAAACATTACCCAGTCCTCCTCTCAACAACATGAACATGAATGAGAGACAGAGCTTCTTGATAAAAATTAAAATTCCAAATGTTTGTTGCACACTTCTAGGGTGCTTTCTGCATCCTAAGGACAGCAGGCTCTAGAAAATGGTATACTTAATGGCATGCATGCAGCCACACACCTGTGGTAGGCTTTTTTTTTTAATTTATAGCCAGAGTTCTTTATTTTTATTTTTTAATATATTGTCAAGCTGGTTTCCATATAACACCCAGAGCTCATCCCAACAAATGCCCTCTTCCATGCCCATCACCCATCTTCCCCTCTCCCACTCCACCATCACCCTCAGATTGTTCTCAGTATTTAAGAGTCTCTTATGATTCGCCCCCCTCCCTCTCCTTAACTATTTTTTCCCCTTCTCCTCCCTTATGGTCTTTTGTTAAGTTTCTTCTGTTCCACATATGAGCGAAAACATATGGTATCTGTCCTTCTCTGCCTGACTTATTTCGCTTAGCCTGACACCCTCAAGGTCCATCCACATTGCTACAAATGGCCAGATTTCATTCTTTCTCATTGCCATGTAGTTTTCCATTGTATATATAAATGTGGTAGGTATTTTAGCCTGCACAGTGGAAAAGGGCTTGGCATTCAGATTGTGTCTGTCCTCCATTGCCCCAGAAATACTACTAACAGCTGTGGTTGTTGAGTACAGAAGATATTGCACTTTCAGGCTATAGGCCATGACAGCTGCTTCATCACCAAATTTCTTGGTTTTCCTTTGTTTTTCCTCCTTTAAGGCTAGAAAATTATACTGTGCCTTTCTAATAAATATGTTTTATTAATGCCCCTAAATACTGTTCAACCCCATCCTTACAAACTTCTTGGTCTTCTTGCCTAAGATGTAATAGTGGATGTGAGTACATAATGTTGGGAAGCACACAACCTAGATGCTTAAAGAGTTTAAATGATAACTGGGTTACCATTGAGGAAAAATAGAAATAATTGTATTACCTCAGTGATCCCTTACTTAAATTCATTTATAACAAAATAAGATAAAAAGGATATCAGAACACCTGACATGAGTGAAATATTTTTGAACAACAGACTTCTAGAACCCATAGACTATTCCCAACTTCTTCAGCTATATGGATTTGACAGGTTGGGTGTTTGTAAAAGGCATGGCAATCCTTTATAAGTTTTAGAACACCTTTCTGGATCATCTCACCAGTCACGGAGGATTTTCATTTATCCTTTAGATGCCAAAAAACAAAAGGCTTTACTCTGATCAGTGCTAAATCCACATCCATAACATCAGGCATATCCTATCCAGGTATGTAATGCTTTATGCGCTGCCTCAGCTCGCGATCTAACTCCTAAAATGTTGAGTGTTAAATTTAAAAACAGCCTCACTATAGAGGGAATTTCTTCCACTCCACTCCAGTGCTACATAAGCCATTCCCAAACCTGGAAAGACTTATACATGCACGATTCATGTTCCAAACCAATAATAAGTAAAAATAACACTACCTTGCAACCTTATGAATCTTTCATAAACATGTCATTTCAAAAGGGAAATTAACACGTTTTTCTAAACATCCATTTGATAAAAGATAAAGAAATGCCAACAGATCTTTTACAAAAAACCTCTCAAGACAAATCATCACATGAAGCTAAGAAGTTTCTAGATGAACAGAGTCTAAGGTTTACTTGAACGAGTCAGTTGGGCTAATGCAGTAAGTATAACATAGTCTCTATAATATCAATTTCCTCATGTCTTTTTCACCTCCGTGTTACTAAGCAATATAATGGTGTTTTGTGTTATTTATTTACACTTTGCTCTATGACTTGTCACTGGCAATAAAAAGATAAAGAAATAAACAAAAACACATAAAAGAGGTTGGCAAAGCTTTCTAGGGACACAGATTATAGATCCAAGCTAATAAAAAGTTTCATTTAAAAGATCATAGTGCCAACAAAAAATAAATGAATATTAAGTCAATGATTTACAATATATTCATGGCCTATGTACTACAAAACCACAAAGCAACTGGAGAACCCCACCTCTCACCTCTCACTTCCTTTTATTATGCTGTATTTTGTGTCTGAGGAGTATTTATATTCTGAATTGAAATTCTAATGCCAGAGAAAACATAGTGGTAACTACTTTAAAAAACCATGACACCAATTGCTCTGCAAACCCTAAAAAACACTCTACTCCAAACCATCAGACTGGTTTCAATTTGGTGTTGTCCCTGAGAGGAGGAAAAAGTAACAACAACAATGAAAATGTCCTTTTCCTCAAGTGTGGTAGACTAGAGAGTGGTCTGGGGTACCGACTGAGGGTGTGCTGCAAAGGGACAGTGGTGGGGAGATAGGGACACAATCTTAGCCCATTGTCGTGCCAGAGACAAAAGGGGAGGAATGGTGAGAAGGCAGGTGAAAGGGATAAAGGAGGACCTTTCTCTTTCTCTTTCTCTGGGGGAGAGATCATATTTCAAGCATAATATCTGCAAGCAAAATCAAAACATTAGTGAAAGATGAGGAAACTGCTGTCGGGGGATTAAGGTTCCTTCACCTCCCACATCCCCATCTTTTTTTCCTAATACCTAATAGGTTTAAAAGTCTACCTAGAGCATAAAATAATTGGCAAACTTATATTAACCTAAACCGTGAAAAATGTCTATTTTTCCTGAGATATAAATTAACAAAATGTTAACATAAAAATGAAAACAAAGATAGAAAATGGATGTTACTACCTGGTCAAGCTCCCTATTAATACCGTGGCCAAATAATCTGTCTTCTCCAAAATTATCTCATACAGTGATTGTATGAAGAAGGAAAGAGAAGTCATGGACTATTAAAATCTCATTTCGCTGACCTAAAAATCTCACAAGAACTAACTTGTGAAAGAGTTCCCAATAGCCAAACCTGGAAGAATTTGTACAACAAAATTTATAAAGTAGTTTGGAATTATAATCCAAGGCATAAAAAAATCCATGATTCTACACTAATCTAGATCAATGATTGAATAAATCAATATAGAGAGAAGAGACAATTCTTCTGTGCAGAAATTCTAAATAGTGTATATAGTCTATATAGAAGAAAATGGAGCATTACCCCCACACCCCCAAAACTCCCTAAGTGTGGGCTGCACAAATACAATATAGAAAGGTGTGGGGTGTGGGTATGGAGGTTGGGAAGAGAGGAACTTTAGAGTAGAAAAATTATAAAAACACCTCCTGACCAAGAAATGAAGGCTAAGACCAACAGTGTTAAGACATGTGGATAGTACCCACCTCCTGAGACGATGTGATGACAAGGCATTTTACCTCTGTGGTCCTCCTCCCAGGAACCCGTGAACCCAGTCACATCATGAGAAAATATTAAATTCCAGTAAAATACCCAACTGGTACTGCTCAAAACTGTCAAGATCGTCAAAAAACAAGGAAAATCTAAGAAATTGTCACAGTCGTGAGGAGACTCAGGAGACATTATAAACTAAAATGTAATATAATATCCTGGATGGGATCTTGGTACAGAAAAAGAACAGTAGATTAAAAACTAAGGAAATCTGAGTAAAGCATGAACTTTTATTAACAATAATAAATCAACATTGGCTCATTAATTTTAGCAAATATACTATACAGATATAAGATATTATTAATAGGGGAAACTAGATGTAGGATCCATGGGAATTCTGCATTACCTCATATATTTTTTTTTTTTTGGTAAATCCAAACCTGTTCTAAAATAGAAAGTTTATTTTAACAAAAGCTACACAAATATAAATCCATTGTGCCATTCCTATGTTTTAGCTTAATAAAGCAATTAACTTTCATGCTATTCATTATATTAAATGTTAGCTGTGAGGAGAAAAATTCTGACATTCCAGAACTGTCTTTATGCAAGGACATTAGAGTTTTTAACCTTAATGAAGACAAATTAGGTAAGTAAACTTGATAAACCTTTATCTTAATTCCCATATATTATTATATGTATTAGCATCATTCTCTATGTATTTTACTTTATTAAAAATCAGGTGTATTGTTTAGAGACATATTTCAAAACTTAAGATGTCCTGCTTTAAAGGGTAGGTGAAAACCTACTTCAGAAAACCCCATTTCTTCCTCCATACTTAGTTATTAGTTTTTGTCTCTACCTTTGTACAAGATGCTTTTTTTCCCTTCATAGTAGATCTTGTTCACCTCTTGTATAAAGAAAGTAAAAGAAAGCAACGGTCTCGTGGTATCATGAAGTGCCAAATTTGGGTCACCATCTCTGTTTCTGTGGCAAAGGTTGATGTCAGCAAAGCGACCAGGACCGTCCCAGGACAGAACAGATGTGCCTGACTTCTGCTTCTGTGGGGTAGGCCTCTCAGGTAAGGACCTCTATCTTCCCACCCACAAGTGAGTCTTTAGCAATAGGTATTTCAGTGAAGGAATATTTTGCCACTCTATAGTCTTATAACTTTCAGAGAAGGAGGTAATTTTCAGAATAGATTAAAGCAGGCTAATATCAAAGTTGCCAATCTCCACTTACTAAGGAAGTGTTAAGAGTATTAGGACTATCAAGAACATTATAATAATACTTTTTAAAAAATATTTAATTATATGTTCACACTGTCCATATTCTTATGTCAAATTTGCTGCCAGAAAAGTTAAGAGTAAACAGGAGAAAGCAAAAGGATCTACTTTCTATAGGCAGTAGACTTAAACTCTTTTCCATCTTAAAAAGACTAATAGGAACTATTCTGTGAGGTCTAATTTCTTTAAAATCATATATAAATTATATATCAAAATATACATACATCCCTGTATATATATACATATGTATGTGTGTGTATTTATTTCATACACATATATATGTATGGGTATATAAATGTATATTAATATTCTTAGGCTTATTATTTCTTTTATATCTTGTAACTTTTAATGTTTATTTATTTTTAAGAGAGAAAGAGAGAGACAGAGTGCAATCAGGAAGGGACATAGAGAGAGGAAGACATAGAATCTGAAGCAGACTCCAGGCTCTGAGCTGTGAGCACAGTGTCTGACACGGGGCTCAATCTCACAAACCATGAGATCATGACCTGAGCCGAAGTCAGATGCTTTACCAACTGAGCCACCCAAGAACCCCATATTTTTTCTTTATAGTACATTTAAATGTTCAAAGTAAAGCTGCCATTTTATTTAACAACAATTTATTAAGCATCCACTGGGTTCCAAGGGCCACTCTAAATACACACAAACAAATAAGGTATAGTCTTTTCTTTCACAGTTGTTTACAATCTAGTAGAATGAGGGTAGAGGGCTGGGTTGAATAGAATTCCTCCAAAATTCATGTCTATTTGGATTCACAATATGATCTTATTTGAAAATTGGGTCTTTATAGGTTTAATTAGTTAAAATGAAGTCATACTGAATTAAAGTGGGTCCTAATCCATGGCTCCTGTCCTTATAAGAAAAACAAGGACAAAAACAAAACAATCAAACAATCAAAACCACACAGAGACACAGGAAAAATACCATGTGGTGATGCAGGCAGAAATCGGAATAATGCATCTACAAGCCAAAGAATGACAAGGATTGCCAGCAACTACCAGAAGTGAGGAAAAGGGCAAGGAAGGACTTGGGGCACCCGCAGGTGGCTCAGTGGGTTAAGTGTTGGATTCTTGGTTTTGGCTCAGGTCATGATCTCATTGTTCCGTGGCTTTGAGCCACACATCTGGCTCTGCACTTGGTGCTGTAGACCTGCTTGGAATTCTCTCTCCCTCTCTCTCTGGCCCTCTCTCTCAAAATAAATAAATAAACTTAAAAAAGGAAGGACCTTCAATAAAGCCTTCAGAGACAGCACAGCCCTGACCACCCCCCTTGATTTCAGATTTCTGGCTAGAACTATAAGAAAATAAGTTTCTTTTGTTCTAAGCCACCATGTTTGTGGTACTTTGTTACAGGAAACTAATATAGGGGGTAAGAAAAATATATATACAAGAAAGCATTCCTATAAGGATGGATTCAGCTTAAATAGAGCCCTTGAGAATGTTGATATACACCGTATCAAAATGGTCGTCCTAGATGCAAAATTATAAAGCACAAACAGTTAAGATGGGGATCAGGGAGGAAATGAGGTTTAATTATTTTCTCAGTTGTTTCTTAGTCTGTTCCTATACCTTGCATTCCACATATTCATTCAACAAGGTGGTTGATCATTCCGATTCTAGGATAAAAGTTTTTTTCTGAGGTTTCCAGCCATGGCTAAAAAGCCACATAAAACTAAAGACCTGTGAAATGAAATCATCAGTCAGAGACCTGATAGGCTTCCAAAACACAAGCAAGCTGCCTACTGCAAGCCTCTTGATTCCCTTTGCTTTCTCTTGATTATTCAGTTTTTTCAAAGTCAAACTGCATAGGAAGTGCTTTAATCTTTGAACACACAGCTGCTTGAGTCTCCCCCAGCCCTTTAACACTTTTCATGCATCCACTTCATCTCCATTCCAAGGGGCTCATCCAGGAAGGTGACAGGCTGCCTATCTGACTGGGTCACAACAGGCCAGGGTACAGTGGAGACTAACTGATAAGTGCTTAGCATGCCAACCCCAACCCGCACACACCATGGGGCCAGGGATTCACAGTCCATCATAGTGTGGCACCCAGGAAGTCAGCTTTCAACTAGAATTAAATCCATTTTAAATATTAACTTAACATGAACATTTCTTAGGTCTCTTCTGTAATCCTATTTATGCTGCTTTATATTCCAGATGTATTTGAACTTGAAAAAAAAAACAAGCTAAACCTACTTTACGACTGCTATATATTGACAAAAAGGAAACCAAAATAACAACAAAAGACACCAGGAAATTGGAACTTCTTAGATAAACTTATCTGGGTGGCCTTTTGGTTTCCTTTCACTAGAATTAGAAAACTAAACAGCCAACTTTCTAGAAAGGGAGAAGGAGAAAGGGAGAAAAAGTGAGAAAGAGCACTCAAATAACAAGTAAGCAACAGGAGAAGGGAGAAAATTCAAGTAGTCAAAAATAGCAAGAAAATGGAGGTTGGTAAGGTTAAAGATTGAGAAGACCCTAAGAAACCAGCTCCTCCTGGCATTCCATGGAAAAGTGTGAGAGAAGCACTTTAAATTACACAGAGCCCCGAGTCATTCCAATCCCCTCCCTTGCCAACATCTCATTCCTTCTCTGATAGAACCCAAATTACAAAGATCATCATTGCTTCCTGAGTAACAGCTGATTTCTCAAAAAACAACATGAAGCAAGCTTTGATTCCTTTATTGATGTTCTTACCAAAATAAAATTTCCAAGGTTCTTTCTTATCAGAGGCTACTCCAACGCTGGGTTTTCTACAGAAACAGGAAGGCAATTTTAAATATTATATTTTATATACATAACACATATACTTTGATATGTGGTAGGTGTGTGTGCGTTTATCTATATTTCAGTAGAATTAGAATTTCTGTAGGGACCAAAATGAATAAAGTCATTCGAATGCTTCAAAGTCATTATTGTAAAAGTGGCATCGGCAATATAAAAGTAAAAATCTTTATAAAATTAGGCACCAAAAGATTTTGTGGCTAGGTGAGCTCCTGAGTGTCCCCCAGGCCCGCATCCCATCCCAGCAGCCACATTATCTTCTCAGTAGGATGCCTCTCCACACGTTATTCTCTCAGCAAGATGCCTTTCCATACTTACAAATGCTGTACCTAATACTTGGACCTCTTTTGTTCCCTTCACCCCTATGGCTCTGTTGATCACTGCTTAACTGTTCCTGTATCAGAGCGCTCCTTCCCCTTCACCGATCTACATAAAATAGCACCCACCCAACATGCCTTAACTCTTTGTCCTGTTTTATTTTTATCCATACTGTATCTTTCCTGCTGATACATTACTATATTTGCTTATATGAGTTTTGGGTCCACTAGCAGCGAATGGCATGAAGACAGAGACTCAGTCAGTTTTGGTTTGTTGACACATATCCAGCACCTTGAAGAACACCTGGTTCTCAGAGGCTCATGAATCTTTGTTGAGGAATGAATGACTGTCAGTTCTACACTGTGTGCTGGGATTACATTGTGGTGTTTTCTTCAGAAGGAAGAGTGACTCACACTTTCGTGTTCCCAGCCTTCCTAGACTCAAATGTTTCAGACCAAAAATTGAGGAGGAAAGATAAGCTGATGAAAGTAAAGAGTTAGCAGTGAGAATAAACAATTTTATTTTTTTAATTTTTTAATGTTTTATTTATTTTTGAGAGATAGAGATAGCATGAGCAGGGTAGGATCAGAGAGAAAGGGAGACATCGAATCTGAAGACAGGCTCTAGGCTCTGAGCTAGCTGTCAGCACAGAACTCAGCATGGGGCTTGAACCCAAGGACCGTGAGATCATGATATGAGCTGAAGCTGGATGCTTAACCAACTGAGCCACCCAGGAGCTGCGAACAACTTCATTTTCAAATACCCAGTGGCCCAAAGGACTGCATCCAGGGCCCACCTGTCTTATCACATGACTTGGGGGAAAAAGTGCTGAGATGGGACTGATTCACTTCTTTCAAATCGGCTTATAAAGCCTTGTACCCTACTAACAGCAGAACTTAGGGTCCGGTTAGCATTTGAGGTACTCTCCAAGCAACAGGGAAAAAAACTAAGCACACAAAGTGGCAAGTCTTAAAATGGCAACTAGAAAATTCAGAGTGAGTCATAGAAAGTTATGAAACCGGATTTCTAAGCGAAGACTCTTACCCACTTCTTCTAAACCTACAGCTGTCTGCCACTCTGGGTGATATACCTGGTATAACATTTAGGCCACAAATTCTACCTTCATTCTCCTCCTTTCAGCAAATTTACACAAAAGATATTTCTAAAGGCCTTAAAGTTGGTGAAAATAAAATTAAAGTGTACATATAGCAAAAGCTGTGTTGATACCCTGTCCAGATTCCCCTTTACCAGGCCAATGGCGGTGTGGACAGGAGCCACCTCATCAGGGAATTACCACATGCCTCATCCCCCTCCTACCCCAACCACACACACACACACACACACACACACACACACCCATGGCCATTGACTGGCTGACATCCTTGGGTGACAAGGTATCCTGTGGTTTATGCTGTGATCTATGCCTCCACTGCCCCTCCTTTCATTGCCAAAGCAAATCCACGTGTAGCCAAGTCTAGAATTTACCTGAAACCATATCCTTGTTTGCTATTCTCCCTTCTCTAGCCTACATCACCTCTGCCCCTACAGCTTCTTCCTGAAAAGCATCCCCTCAATAAGGCATGGCACTTGATCCCCTGTCTCAGGTGTTGGTTCAGAAAACTCAGAGTAAAAGAGCATATATCCAGGTGAGGCTATGGACTTAACATCCAAAATTAGAGGGGCTTAAACTAGATTAAGTTGAAATAAATCCCACCTCATTTTATTTTTTTTAATGTTTATTTATTTTGGTAGAGAGTTTGAGAGCACATATGAGCAGGTGCTGAGAGAAGGAGAGGGAGGGAGGGAGGGAGGGAGGGAGGGAGAGAGAGAGAGAGAGAGAGAGAGAGAGAGAGAGAGAGAGAGAATCCAAAGCAGGCTCAGTGCTTTCAGTGCAGAGCCCAAAATGGGGCTTGATCTCATGAGCCTTGAGATCATGCCTGAGCTGAAATTGAAAGTTGGATGCTTAACTGACTGAGTCATCCAAGAGCTGCAATCTTATCTCATTTTAAATCCACTTGGATTTAACAGATTCTAGGTTCACAGAACTACATAGATATTCCATGCAGAGGAAGAACATTTTCTATTTCAGTTGACAAGGTCATTGTCCATCCATGCTGTCACAGTACTGGGGAAGAGAATGAGCATGCTCCCTTTAAAGGCAATTTGCAATGTACTATACCACTTTTTTCTTTTGTTCTTTTTCTGCATGTATAGTTGGTTGGTTTGCTTTATTTGTGTATTTGTTTTTAATATTTTAATGTAGAAAAGTTGACTCTGAAATTTAAGGAAATTATTTAGCCAACTAAGAGTCCCTTTATTTTAATTTAAATTGTTTATTGTCTGAAGTTGTTCTTGTGTACTTGATGGATTTTAAAAGGACTCTATCTCATGGTTTCCATTATAACTTTATATTGGTTATAGTCGGTTAAGAATTTAATCTGTCTCCTGCATTTTATTAGCAAACTGTGAATTATCTTCATAATATGCAGGCTTGCTTCTGTCTGGTCAGTTCTTTGTCTTAGGAATTAAAATGCCTCTTGAGAACTGGGCCAATTGCTTTATTATTTTTAGTTTACATTTTTAGTAATAACATTATTAAAAAACTTCAATGAAGATATAGTATTTATTACATTCTCTTGGGCCTAAATTCTCTTGGGTGCATTTATATGTATTTGATTTATACACTACTTTCTCATAGAACAGTTAGATTTATATTCCAGTCAGTGTTCTGTTTTCACACATTATGTTAGAAATACACACTGCCTTAATTAAAATGATACCACAGGGTGGCTATACCTTTTTTTGGGTGACAATTTTCTTTATTTGTTGCCTAGAATAATCTAAGAAGTTAATAATAAGCCTGATAAAAATATACATCTCCTACATTATATTGACAGTTTATCTAATAATAATACAACAATGTTACATTTTCTTTTTCAAATTGCCATCAGCTACGTACTCCTATTTAACATATTTTAATTTTACATTTTTAATCTGTGAATTTCTACTTCTAATTCTATATGCAGCTATTTTCCAATATATTCAACAATCTTATTTAAAAACAGGGAGAATGATACATTTTTACTTTTCTCGGTTTCTTAAATATAATATAGAGATAACAACAAAACTTAACTCATAATATTTTAAAGACGACACCGCCTGGCAGATATTGAGCACTTGCTACCTGCTAAGTCAACTGGCAGAGACACGGGTGTCACTAGTGCAACAGGACCACGTTTAGGTCTGGACACACAGGATATATGGGTCACTGAAATATTTAAGTGCATTTGAAGAAGCAAAGGCATCTGGAAGTTTATCACCAAGAGACTGACTAAAGGAACTAGTATATTCTGTGGAAGGAAGATTAGATTTTGCTCTGAGTGTCCATAAAAGCCTGAATGAGAACCAAAGGCAGAAGTTTAGGGAAAACGGCCTGTGTTGCCATATATGGAAAAACGTCTGCCCACCTCAGAAAGTAGTGAGTCCCTGCTACTGGGGGCAAAGCCAAAGCATAACAACTGCCTATTAGAGCTACTGTAAAACCGATTCCTCAACCAACGAGGAAGTTTGACTGAAAGAATTCAAGATTCCTTACAACTGCTACAATTCATTACATTTTCAGTAATCAAAAAACAATAAAAACCAAAGGTAACTGTGTGTGTATTATGTGGCACCGTGTGAGGCACTTTGAGTGCATTATCTTAGCGCGTCATCACTGCTTCAGGAGGTAAGTACTAGTATAATCACTCCCACTTTATGGAGAGGGATATATAATGGCTGAGACCTGTCTCTTGGAGGACCCAAAAGCCCTTAACTATTAGGTTATACTGCCTTCAAGGACATGATATACCTGACTTGGGTGCCTTCAGTAATACCAGTGGAGGGGGACATCCCATCCTTTTTCTGCCATCTTCTAACCTGGATCTACTGTTCGGAATTCCTTTTGTTTCAGTCAAAAAGGTTAAGGTTTAGCTATACTAACAACTAACCCCTGAATCTTCCTATCTTCTTACAGAGGTTTCTTTCTCATTCACTACACATGCTAGTAACCTGCTCTGCATCTCCTAATATTGGATTTGGGTTTATGGAGCAGCCAGCATCCAAAAAGATGTCAGTGGCCAAAGCAAAGGGAAAAAGAAAGATCTGAAGTAACTGAACTGCACTGGCAATTAGATGCTCAGGTACAGATGTGACACAAATTTAACCTTTATTCACAAGGTGCTGGTCAGAACTAGCCATTTGACCACCCAAACACACAGGGCCAGATTGACTGATAAATGGATAAAAAAAGATATATATACATACACACATATATATAATGTGATATATATTGATATTTATATATGAATATTACTTAGCCATAAAAAAGAATGAAATCTTGCCACTTGCAATGACATGGACAGAGCTAGAGAGTATTATGCTAAGTGAAATAAGTCAGAGAGAGACATATACCATATGATTTTACTCATATGTGGAATTTAAGAAACAAAACGAAGAGGAAAAAAAACAAAGAGGGAGACAAACCAAGAAACAGACTCTTAACTGTAGAGAACAAACTGATGGTTACCAGAGAAAAGGGGGGTGGGCAGATGGATGAAGTAGGTGATGGGGATTAAGGAGGGCACTTGTGATGTATGAAATTGCTGAATCGCTATATTGTACACCTGAAACTAAAATTACACTGTATGTCAACTAACTGCAACTTAAAGAAAAACTAAAAAAGAAAAAAAAAACCCCACAGGACCAGGAAGTACAATCCTGAACAATTCTAAAATTACAGTATATAGTTAACTAATTGCAATTTAAAGAAAAACTTAAAAAAAAAAAAACAGGACCAGGAAGTACAATCCTTCCTGATCACAGGACAGGGAGCAAGAAGTATTAAGATGTAAAATACTACAATGGAATCATTTATCTATCCATACCCAAAACAATCCATTGGAGTAGAGATAATGACACCGTTTTAATATGTGGCCTTTTAAGAGCCTAGATTGAATTTCTCTCAATCTCAATAGTTTTAAATGCTGAAGATACTTATTAAAGTGCTTTATTGTTTACAGATCATATAAATCACTAAATATTTTCTCTTTCAGAGGACCTCTACCTTCAATGATAATTCACAAAGACTTGGTGGACTTTTGGTTATTCTGCTGGAATGACAGCACCCCAGGATAAGAGCTGGTCCCCTGCTCTGGAAGTTTCAGCGAGAAAGCGAAGGCTGCATGTGCAGGGGCTGTCAGTCCTCTCAGGGCTCTTTTCCTAAACCCCTTCCTCCTTCTAAACCCTTTTGGCTTTAAAACACAAAGGCTAGTGGGGCACCTGGGTGGGTCAGTTGGTAAGCTTCTGACTTCAGCTGAGGTCATGATCTCACAGTTTGTGAGTTCCATCCTCGGTTGTGAGTCCGAGCCCCGCATCAGGCTCTTCACTGACAATGAGAAACCTGCTTGGAATTCTCTCTCTCTCTCTTTCTCTCTCTCTCTCTGCCCCACCCCTACTTGTGTGCATGCTCATGCTCTCTTTCTCTCTCAAAATAACAAAATAAATTAACTCTAAAAAAAAACCCCACAAAAAGTAGTTAGTGGTTACATGTTAACTTAAACCCATCAATTAAGTAAGTGATTGATCTGAAATTTAGAATTAACTATACTCCAAGCTATGGCTTTTCTGGTATGACTCACTCCCTCCAAAGGCTCCATCCCAAAGTCTCCTCTCCATAATCCATCCAGAAGAGTGGATTTTTTTGGTTATGAGCTGTCATAGCAATCTCAACTCTAACTCATTTTCCCCAATTTTTTATTCAGATACAGGGTTTTAATACCTCCTTCTCAGAAAGATAGTTTGATCACTACAACATTATTCCTCTTTATACAAAAGACATTTTTTTAATGGAGGATGCTTTCATAGTGAAAAGAAAGTTCAGAACCATATATAAATATATATGATATAAATTAGATTTAATGACTTTAATGATATAATTATATAAATTTTAATAATATAAATTAGAAATAGTTCAAAATGGAAATCATTGGATTTGGAAATAAAATTTCTTAACAAAGTGTTGAGGACTGTTTCTAAAAGTCATTTGATGAGCTAAGATTCATATCAAACTTTCCCAGTAAGTATGCTTTTTCAAGAGGGGATATCATTACTAGATTACTTCAGTAGGAATATTGATAATCTAACATCTCATTATCTGCTAAATAGAGATGCCAAATAAGTTCCCATTCACTTGTTTTAGATCCTAGATCATAAAATTTTATTATTTTCACTAAGTATATTATATAAGCCTAAAATTTTATTGTAACCTTATCTGGCTGGCTTTAATCTACCAGCAAATTGTGTGTGTGTGTGTGTGTGTGTGTGTGTGTGTGTGTGTGTATGTTTATTCAACTTTCAATTCAATGTATGAATAGAAAGTGCCTAGTGTATGCAAAGCACAGTGCTACTGGGAACCTAACATCAGAATCCCTGACCTCAAGAATCTATAATCTAGTAGAGATGTTAAGAGCAGGCATGTAAACAAATAAGCATGATACAAAGAAGCATGTGAAAAGTGTAAGAACCACAAATGCTTGGTACACAGCACCTGGAGATCACTCTCAACTAGGGGATTTGGGGACAACTTCACGGAAGAGTGGCACATGACCTGAATTGGACCTTAAAAGTCTGGGCAGAATTTTAAGAGACAGAATTGAGAATGTAAAGCACTCTGAAAGGAGAAAATGGAAACAAGTAGGGAGTGTGTTTGAGAAAAATCAAGTGGTCTTGTTTGGCTATACCACAGGGCACAGCAAAGAAGTAGGAAAGGAAATGCAAACTGCAGATTCTCAAAGCCACATAACACTCAAGCTATAAGGATTTCAGTGAACCCTTCGTCCATCCTCTTACGTTTACAGTAGTAGAAAATAAAAGCCCCTTTCCACATGCTCCATTGTTTATGTGACTTCTTCAAGATATTTAACTTATTCTTGATGAGGTTGCCTATTTTTCCACTGACAGGCTCACATGTCATTTCAATGCAAGTACTCTGAGAGGAAGTTAACAAATTTATCTGTGAAATACACATATACATGAGGAATAGTAACCACATCTTCCTTTTTCCAGATCTCACAGCCCAAATATGAGGATGGTAAGTCCTTTCCCTAAGCTTTAATTGGTTAAGTTTGTAAATTTATTTGGCTGCACAGAGGAATGAGGCTAACACACCCCTAAATTTCACGAAGCAAGTTCTTGATTTGAATGTCCAGGACGCTGCCACAGAAGAACTCATAGCATTAGCCCCAGCATTTCTTTTGTAATGTTTATTTATTTTTGAGAGAGAGAGCGCGCACAAGCAGGGGAAGGGCAGAGAGAGATGGAGACAGAATGTGAAGCAGGTTCCAGGCTCTGAGCTGTCAGCACAGAGCCCAAGGTGGGGCTTATACTCACAATCCTGAAATCGTGACCTGACCAGAAGCCAGACACTTAATCGACTGAGCCACCCAGGCGCCCTCATTCCAGGATTTTACCTGAGAAGCTGCTGTCCTTTGGTTTAGATATTCCCTGCTGTCCCCAAACCCCAAGTCCTAGTAGGCACTGCCCTGTCCCCTTTTATTTATCTCTCACGATGCTGTTTTCTTAAACTCAAACACAAACAAGCACAACAAATGGAAAACCTTTCCTCCTCATCTCTTGAAATTGCACAATACCCATCCTCCTGCACAAGTCTGCCTCTCCTATATTTTGGTTGCAGTGCCCTCATCTATAATAATGTGCTTTTCAGCTGTTGTTTCTCTGTGGAAGCTCTCAGTCAGCTAAGGCTGTGTTTCCGTTCACCTTGACAGGAGCTCTCTCCACTATGGTCTTCACAAACTCAACTCTCCAGTGTCTGATACACAGGAGAAATGAATAGCCCAGCAAGATCTCTAAAATAGCCAAAAATAAAGCACAATGGCCATTTTCATCTTTAAAAGCTCTTGAAAGCTTGTCACTATTGTTGAAATAGCTTTTCCCTTGCAGCTACTGAAATCTGTGGCAGTATCCCTTTGTCCACAAGTCTATCGGTGCCTTTTTGTAGTCCCTATTGCTCCCAAAGTCATCTTCCCCACCATTGTTTCCAAGGCTCACAGTAGAACACAAATCCGTTCTCATCTTACTGATTCTAATAGTCACTTGCTTTCAAGGTCAGTCACCTCTTTGTCTGGAAAAGCGAGAAATCCTTTATTTTGAGGGTCAGTCTTTGGTTTGCCTCCACACCTCTGCAGCTGCTCCCCATGCTGATCCTGCAGAAGGAATCGAAGACGCTGGAGCCAGTTCCCAGTTGCCAGCATAAGCGCTGTGCAATGTCGATCAAGACAGATTTGACCGTAGCCCTCCACCCATGTGCACTTAAAGTGTTTTGCTGTATATTCCGGTGTTGCATGCTCCGAATATCACCAAAACTTAATTTCCTTTTATCTGCTCTACTTGAAGCTAAGTCTTCAAGTCCAACCATCCCATTTAATAAAGTCACACACAAACTAGTAGATCCTCATAGTAATTGGAGGGAAAAGGCCAATGAAAATTTGTTACTATTCAAGAGGAGAGATGCAATAAGATCCCCCTCAGCAGACAGAGAAATCCCATTACCAGCTGAAGCTGTTTAGAATTCTATGGGTCCACATGTATGACTAATATGTATTTTTTTTAATTTTTTATGTTTATTTATTTTTGAGACGAGAAAAATACAGCATGAGTAGGGGAGGGGCAGAGAGGGAGACAGAATTCAAAGCAGGCACCAGGCTCTGAGCTGTCCCCACAGAGCCCGATGCGGGGCTCAAACCCACTGACCCTGAGATCATGACCTAAGCTGAAGTCAGAAGTTTAACCAACTGAGCCACCCAGGCGCCCCACTAATGTATGTATTTTTAAGAGAGGGGTAAAAACATTAAACATTGCAGCATGAAGGAGAGATAAACTCAGAGGCAAAATTATATTTCCTGAAGATAAGTGCAAGCCTCAAAAATCTGAAGTGAAATGAAAGCATTTATCCACTGCAGTACTCTGACTCTTCCAACCACCCTCACCTAGTGCACAGCAAACCAATCATCCTCCTTTGAGATACATTAGTGGCTCTTCCATTCACTCATTTTTTTCAAACAGATATTAACTGGACACTTACTAGGTGCTAGAGATTATGCTAGACACTAGGGAGATATTGGTGAAAAATATCAACACAGAGCCTGCCACAAAGAGATTTTTACATCAGTGGTGATGTAAATTAATTAATGTTAATTTTTAAATGTAAGATGATACGGGAACAGAAAACTGGACAGAACTCTGAAGTACCTCAAGTTTAAAGGATAGGCAGGGAAATGACATTGAGAGGGATGACAAAGGCAAGACAAAAAGATTTCAGATAATTTGCAATAACATGTACAACGCTGGGTACACAAGAACATTAAGGAAAACCCCTCAGTGGCAAATTAAAATTAATAAAATGCCAAGAAAGGCTAGGACAAATACTAATACAGGAAGCCATAACTCGGGGATCCAAGGTCCTGTTATAGCAGGATAGGTGTTAAGATCTAGTACCTATTCTTGTTCCTTTCTCAAAGGAGAGGATTATACTGAGCCCCACACAGATCTGCAATAATTAAAAGTAAAGTATTGTTTGCATAAGGTAGGCTGAAAAACTTCCACTTGTTAACAAGAGGACTAGACAAGGAAATCTGTCTGCCTCCATCATACCTCTGAACAGAAAAATATAAAATGATAGCCTTTTCTGAAAAATTGTATATGCTATTCCTTCATAAGCATCCGTGGTCTAAATGGCACCGCTCCTACGGAGAAGGCTGTGGAGAGCCATGATATCCTGCAGAAATAAACGCAAATCTTTGGTCCCTCAGGAATTGCACAGATTAACTTTAGCCAAAATGTGCTCGCATTTAAAAAATGAACACAAACTCGGGAAAACAAGGCACCATGGCAAGAGTTTCAAGACTTAAGATATCAGACCTAATAGATATAATTATTCATGACATGCTTAAGGGAAAAAAATGGGATTTAAATTTGAGAAAGGAACAAGAATGAGATACAAATGACAGAAACATATGTGAAGAGAAAAAGGAAACTAAATAGAATGGGCTAAATATCTTGTGCTGAACCTTCCAGATCCCCTCTCTCAACCCTTTTTCACCATGTCCTCTCCCCCTATATTTACCTAAACTGTATCTATCATTGTATGAATGTATTACACAATCCCTGCTTTCTGATTGGATTTGGCCAGTACTGAGCACAAGCAAATCAGAGGATGGAGGGAAAATGATTCCTTGGCTCCTCTCAGGTCCCCAGGGCTGGCTGTGCCTCTTGACAGAAGCTCACTGCCCCTGAGCTACACAACCTTTCGTTCTTCCAGTTCCCAGCAACCTTTCCCTCTCCGCAGCTCTGTTGCTGTGATTCCTGAGTTTCTGCACTCTTCCTTGTGGTTCTTCTTTGTCCTAACCAGAAAAAAAGAGAGATCACTACAAAGAAATGTCAATTAGACTGACAGCAAATTCCCCATAGTAACAATAGGAGCCAGAAAACTGTGGAACAGTATCTTAAAGTGCTGAGAGAAAAACTGTAAACTCAGAATTGTGTAACACTATTATTCAATAGCAAGCCACAAACAAAGGCAGCTTAACATAAACAGAAACCTAGAGTGTCTACTAACAGTAGACCCATTACAATAAATATACTTAGAAAACAACAGAGCTATAGAAATATAATAGTTGGAATAAGAGAGCTCAGTAAAGTGACTGATTATGAGATCAATTTCTATAAACCACTAACAATAGTTAGAAAATGTAATCTTTTTAAATACCATTCTAAATAACTGCAATAAAAATGTGGCACCTAAGAATAAAATGAACAGAAGATGTCAACAAGTTTTATAAAGCAAATGTGTAAATTGTATTGAAAGACACTAAAAAAGAGAGAGAGCCACTTGGCTCATGGATACAAAATTATAATCAACCTTCTAAGAGGTCAAATTTACCCAAATTGATCTAAGGATTTAGATCAAACAAAGATTGGAATATAGTTGGAAGGGAGGGACACAAGTATGTTCAATTATTTTTTCTTATAATATATACTACATACATAATAAAATATTTGATATTCAAAAATTTTAAAAGGAGAATCAATGTCCAGAAAAACAAAAGAAGAAAAATTTGAAGTTTATTTATTTACTTTGAGTGTGTGCACACACACAAGTGCACCCACAAGCTCACACATGAGCTCAGGAGGGGGAGGGGGCAGTCAAAAGGAGAGAGAGAATCCCCAGCGGGCTCTGCACTGTTAGCATAGCGCCCCACTAGGGGCTCAAACTCACAAACCCGTGAGATCATAATTTGAACTGAAATCAAGAGTCAGATGCTTAAATGACTAAGCACCCAGGAGCCCCCCAAAGGAAGAATTTTTTAAAGAAATAGTTAACATGATCTTATACTACCAAGTGGTCAAGTGAGATAAAGACAGAGAGGTACCAGTGACATGTAATACAAAGTCTCTTACTGACCCTGGCAAAAGAGCTGGAAGGGTATAGGTCACACTTCAGTGAAATGGGAAAGTACAGGAGACAGCGAACATACCTTCCAAGGTACTTGGTTGTCCTGGGGAAGAAAAATGAGGGTCACTGGAGCAAACTACGCAGTAGAGAGGGTATTTTATTCTTTTTAACATATGAAAATCTTGCATATGTTCACTTCTGATTGGAAGGAAGCAGAGAAGTAAGAAATGATGGCCACGTAGAAATCCCTGAGATTTCGGGAGGAAATACATCGTGTGCAGAGGTGTAGGGTTTAGTTTAGCCAGCCAGGAAGGAAGAGAAGATGATGACAAGATGAATGAGTGGAGTAGATTGGTAGGGGGTTATTAAAAATAAGTTTATAATGGCTTCTACTTTACTAGAAATCAGTGGTAAGAGAGCATAAGGGTACCTCCTCCCCTAACATCATTTTCCACTGCCTAACTTTGATGCTGGTAACTCAAGTAGAAAATTCAAACGAATGAGGAGGAGAATCTCAATGCCTACACATACATATTTATTTCACCATATTTAGGTCACAAATTGCTTGGTGGTTCCATGTACAAAGAGTCCTCAAGTCTCGACCAAGAATATGACTTCTCGTTAGTGGCTCTATTTGACTCTCCAAAGGTTTCTAGGAAGACAAGCTATAAAGGGAAAATAAAGCAGTAAGACTGCAGCTCAGAGTGCTGTTGAGGAAAGGAATGTGAGTTGTCTGTTTTTGCATATTAAAACATTAATCTCCCCATGGGGGAGCAGCTCCAGCAATTTCTCTGCAAATGTCTTCTATAAGGATTCACAAGGGTGAAGAAAGACTTCTCACTATCCATTAATTTAAAGAACACGGTTCATACAAATCCCCTTGTGCTTTCAATGAGTTATGATCATGCTGAAAACACCAATTCCTCTAGCGTTTTTCTAAAAGCATTTTTTCCTCTTCCCAAGATTAAGTCTCTATATTGGATGATTGGCAAATGAACCTCCCCATAGAGACCAGCAAAGAAATCTGTAGCGGTCACACAACGTTAGCTTGCAACACTGCCTTCTGTTAAGAAATAGAAGATTCTTCATAGAATAAGACTTGATGCATGCTTATCTTAATGAAGAGTTGTCACCCAACACCCAGTGAGGTGCGATCATTTTCTTCAAATACATCGTGCTTACAATGTAGATAAAGGCCCACCAGTTACCTGTACTATAAATAGCTGTGGCACAAATAAACCTTAGCAACATTGGCACCATACAGTGTAAACAAATCCTTCCTAAAAATAAAATATATTCTGTGCTCAAGATATACCTTCTAAGACAGCAGGAGGGAAAAGCAATCCAGTCTGTACAGTGGTTTTTCTACATATAGCTGCCAACTTCCATAGGTGGCTTTAACCAGTGGATTTTACAGAGGTTAACATTTATTTCTACTTATATGGAATGTTCTGAGTAGAAAATTCAGTGACAAGGAAAATTTTTAAGTGTGCCCAAAGCATATAAAATGACCTTGTAAATGAAGCACATTGGGTTCCACAGCTCTCATGAAAAACACAGCAGATGTTTCCTTCCACCTATGATATTTTTCAGGCCACAGAAAAATTTTTGCTAGAATGTTCAAAGTGCACGATTAAATGTTTCCAATTGCTGGGCAATTTTATGCTTGTAATCATCATAGAGTCTCCAGATATTACATATATTTATATTCAACAGATTGATCCAACCAGAGCTAAATAACCATTTTCCCAACTTAAAGAAGTAATGAATGACAAAAGGAAGGATCCTGAAGATGCTTACATTGTTTTTAGTCAGCCTTCCTCTTGGATTGAAATTTCCAAATTTCCTTCACCCTTCATGATTACAAAAGGGAGAGCACACGTTGGCCCTGGCACCATGGCTGCAAGCCACTCTCAAGTGGGCAATCATTTTCCTTCTCTATCAGCTGAAGCTCAAGTGAAAAATCTTCAACACAGAACCAGCAAGAAGAATATAAGACTTCTTCTTACTTCTGCTACTGATATTCAAAGAGGCATATTGCAAAAGTGGGGTTCTAAGTGATGGGTGCTTGAGGAATTGGCTCAGAATCGTGGATCCATCACTTCTTAATGGTGTAAGACAGCATGTTATATTTCTTCTCTGTGCTTCATTTTCTCATGCATAAAATGGGAGTAACAGCAGTGTCTACCTCAAACAATTCCGGGGAGTAAAGAGTTAATGTGACTAAAGCACTGACAGTGTTCAATAAGTGCTAGCTATTCTTATTTTCACAGAATAGAGCATGTATGGGAGTTCCAATGAGGATTTTTTTTTTCCAATTTACCTAACTTTTTATGCTGGTTTCCATGGATAAGATAGGGGTGGTTAAAAAAAACCTCTACAAATTATTCAGCCTCAAAAAAACAGACAACAGTTGATTCCATGGTTCTACATATAGTTTGTAATTGTTTTCCACAGTCTACCTGCTTAACAGTGATAAACATTTCACTGGGCATATTTAAAGATGGTCCAATGCAGCAAATATCCTCAAGAAGTGTAGACAGTGTTCAAGTCAATGTTCTTGGTAAGTGCCAAACACATGGCAGGCTTTCCACAAATGTTCATTCCCTTCCCATTCCCTTCACTTTGACCCTCACCAATTCTCATAAGCCCATGTGCATCAAGGAGCATGCATGAGTGCATATGCATGCTGACTTTTCAAAGACCACCTGAGTCTTGCCTCCTATTGCAAAAGCTGCATATATCAAAATTCTTCCAGGAAGAACCATTTTTAAATGAGTTATTATACCATTTCCTGTCCTTTTCAAACTCTAAACACCTTTAAAAGCTCAGAGACTTTTCTTGAGCCCCACTCTGCCAATCATTCATTTATTTAAAAAACATTTTTGATGCCTACCATGTGCCATGCATTCTATAGAGAATTAGTGCCTCCTTTAGAAATTAGCAATCTGGAGGAAGAAGCCATATAAACCAAAGACACGAAATAAAAATACCAAATGAACAAAAGTCAAATAAATACACCAAACTAAAGAATGAACAAATAAAATTAAACTGCATGATGAAGCTGATCTAACTGCACAACTATTATCTATATGCCCAGACTTTACATATTTGTGTTCAGCAAAGGAACCTCCTTGTTTTCATTGATTGACTTTATCCCATTTTTTTAAATGTGAACTTACATATGCATCCATATTAATAGAATATTGTTTTTATGCCACTTTATATACTAGGATTTCATTTAAAATTCTGTCAAATTTAGAAAATACTGTCAGATATCTCTAATATCTCAATTCTTTGTTCATTCATATAATAATAAAAAAGTATTAATCCTAGTAATAAAGAGCTTGAAGACTTACCATGTTCAGAACTGCGTGCTCTACACTCCTTATTATACTTAATCCTCATAACAGCTTTGCAAGTGGGTGTTAATGAACCAGATTACAGATAAGGAGATTATGGCTTGAAACTCTTCAGAGTGGACTCTGGATTGTTTTTGAAAACGTTTCATGGCTATCCCACAGAAAATTCCTTGGTCTCCCTCCATTTGACAGAAGAAAATAACTACATATTTGGATGAGATAGGCTCTTAGTTTTCACAAAATGATGTCAAGTTTATCTCAAATTTTAAGCCGTAAGCAGCCATAGAGTATAGTCAAACCAAAACACTACCAGAAAACATAACATTGAAGTATATGTTGCTCACCTTTTAGTGGAGCTTTGTTTTATGTGACAGTACACATAAAAGATAGCTTGAGAAATATGTAATCTTTTTTTTTCAAGTTTAGAGGACATAAGTTCAAATGCCTGCAAAGGGTCAGGCAACACATATAACACACATAAGTGAAGTATTTCGGGAGTAAGATAATAGGAAGGAGTAGAGATTGGCCATCTGAATAGAAACACCTTGTCTGAAAGGACTTAAACTCAATATTTTTTTTAAATGTGTTACCTTTCTTTGTCTAAGGCAAGTTAAATTAAACTTTAAGAAACATACTTACATTTTTGTCATTTATTCTAGAAACTCTAGATGGGTGCTACAGAAAAATGAGGCAATTTCATTTATTATACCTATGGAGTCAATTGGTTACATGTGTAATTAACAATTTTAACTAACTTCGATATATTAGAATAAGTGTATGTCTCTATTAAAGATGCTTGACTACCCACTGCCATCCAAGATGAGTCTAGATAGTTTACTTTGTTACATTTAGAGCTGTAATCCATTCCTATATGAGCATTCTGAGTATAGGACATAATAAAAGAAAAATAATGCTTTCATAGTATATTTTATGTCTTTTTTGTAATTCCACTTAATTCTCACTACAAATCTGTTAGATGGTTATTATGATCTAGAATTAACAAATGGAAAAACAAGATTTGGGTAGATTACAATGACTTTCCCCAAATTACTATAGTCTAGATTTAGAAGAACAAAGATCAACACAAGATCATTTTAATAAATGCAACAGTCTTTTCAATGCAACACACTTATGTCTAATGCTAGAACATATGGAGCCAGAATCAAAACCATACAAGTGCTAGAAAACTGCCATTCCTACTTGGATGGAACCAGGGCTCTTCCATATTGGGCCTCTCCTCAGACTCTCTGCTGAGAACCTTATAATATCAAATAATTACTCAAATAATTGCTACCTTTTTATCCAAAAATCATAGGATTTATGTGGCAATTTTAAATGTCCCAATATATTTTTTGACCTAGAGCACTTCAGGTCTTGAGCTGGGGAGTATTCATCTTACCAAATTTAAGAGTTGAGAGTAAAGTTACTTTTAGTCAGGCTCCACAATATTATTATGGAACTGCTGTAAAAGCTCAGTGTCTTTTTATGGGTTTTACTATGAGCCATCTCAAATGGTTTTTGGAAGTATGAAGGGAATAAATTATGAATAAACAGGTATAAGTACATAAATAAAAAATACCAAGTTTCTGCCAACAAAGGACAACTTGGAACCAAATTTTATATCATCTCTGAGGTGATTGTTATTCATAAAATATAAAAGCAACACTTTAATAACCAAACATTGTCTTTTCTTTCTACTGAGTACAATTGATTACTTAAAACTTGAACCCATTATTTTCCCTATCCTCTTCACCATGTTTGTGGAGATTAGATGACTAACTATTCCATTTGCCCCAGTCTGTCCTGGTTTTAGCCCTGAAACTCCTCAGTCCCAAACAAATCAAAATGTTGCTCATCCTAAAATGGAGCACAGAAATAGTTAAACTAAAGATCTTTGGAGGTGCCTTTTTGAACTAAAGCTATGTTTTTCAGTGAATTTTTATAATTTTTATTATAATTAATGTTTCTGTGCTAGAAGCAGATTACAGTTTATTTGCCATGTACTGTCTACACTGGTCTATTTTTTCTTTCACATACTCATTCTCAGCACCATGTCACCCAAGAGAGTTTGACAGGAAAATTTGAACAAGTGGCAGAAAAACTCTTGAGGCTTTGAGAGGACTGTCATTACTACTAGTGCATTGTTACTTCAAACATTCAACTAGAAAGAAATGTATAAACCTAAGCATGGGAATAAGAAAATCTTAACAGAAGCAAATTATAAGCTTTTCTCGTGTCTTCATTTGTTGTTGAACTCAATTATCTAGCCTATGAAATAGAAAGTGGACGTTAATAAAATCTGACTTGGTGACCCATCCATGGGGGAGCGCTTGCGGTTGTAGGCAGGGAGATGAGCGTGGTTCTCACCGCATGTAACTTACGTACACAGCTGCACCACATAGAAAAATAGAAGTATAGATGAGCAGGCCTGACGACCCCCCCCAAACACATAATACTTCTCCTACTTATCTGTTTGCAGCTTCCTGAGACACAGCACCAGCAGAAGTAGAATCCATTATCCTGAGATGAACAAGTCTCCCCTTCAAGAAAACCTGTAGGACTCAAGTTAGTATAAAAGCAAGGTTTTCTCTTCTGTATGATCCCAATAAGCAAACTGTCTAATATACCAGATCAGTGGGAGAGAGCTGGAGTATATAGCTATGTAGCATTTAAGAAAAATATAAACAAACTGTGTATATGAAAATATTTCCCGATTTCCATTTTTAAAAGCCCTATAACCAGAGGATAGATACAGATGAATAAGCTACAGCTTGAGGCTAGTTACGCAACCCTGCCACCCCACTCTAATGGGCCTAAATTGATGATCTTAGAGGCAATTATGTTGAATTTGACAACTGGAAACCAAATATCAAACTGAGAAATGTTTGCTGCCTTATATGTTGTTTGATACACAAAGTAATAGATATTTTGGACAATTTTCTGACATCTCATTAGTGAGCTGTTCAAGAAGTTGAATGATTATTCACATTGATGTTTTAAATATTTATACTAAATGTATTTTCTTGGGATAAGTTAAGTAACAGAATTTAAGCTAAATACATATTTACAACAAGGTTGTAGCCCAGTAATGGGGAAAAGAAGACTTCAGGCCTCCTGGGTCCCTCCCTCTCAGGAACAATGAGATGCCAGTAGGGCAAACATGCATATGTATGAGCAAAGCTAATGTGAGCCCATTGTGCATAGGTCAGGCGGTATTATTCTTGGTCAATTTAAAGACTGAAACATAGAAAAGAAAAATAATTGATGTCTAACACAAGCCCTTACATTAAGCATGAAAAATTCCCCAAATCAAAATTTTGTTTGAGAGACACACCAGCTTCCTGATTTATATTTAGAAGACTAAATCTTGTAAATTTGTCAATTCTCTTCAATTTCATTTATATACTCAATGAAATTTCAATTAAAATTCTAAGATTTTGGAGAGGAGACAGTTTTACCAAATTATTCTAAAATAAATCTCGAAGAAATATCAGTGAGAATGTCTTAAAGCTACACATAAACACATAAAAAATCAATAGAAGGGGGTATCAATCCTACCAGGTATTAAGTAACTAAAAATATTAAATCTGTGCAATATTAATAAAAGAACTGACAAAAAACTAGAATAAAATAAGTATACCAGAAGCAGAAACCCACTTTGTCGGAGTGTATATGTGTCTATTTCTAGAATATAATAATATATGATATGATATGATATGATATGATAGAATCACAAATAAATGGGAGATTAATGGATTATTCAAAAACTGCTGCTGGAAAATGCTTAACTATTTTTAGGAGGAAAATCAATGTAATTCTTATCTCACACCACATACCGTCACAATGTTGGGTGGACTCAAGAGAGAAAAAAATCATTAAAGAATTGGATGTAAATTGTTTTAAGGGAAGAACAATTCAGGGAAATATTAATCTGCGAATTTGAATAAGAAAGTATTGTCTAAGTAAAATAAGCGACAGCAGAAATATTAACTTTCAACCTCACTAGACACACATTTTCTTTTTTTTTTAGCTTTTTTAATGTTTTATTTATTTTTGATACAGAGAGAGACAGAGCATGAGAAGGGGAGGGGCACAAAGAGAAGGAGATACAGAACCAGAAGCCGACTCCAGGCTCTGAGCTACCTGTCAGCACAGAGCCCAATATGGGGCTTGAACCTACGAATGTGAGATCATGACCTGAGCCAAAGTCGGAGGCCTAACCGACTGAGCCACCCAGGTGCCCCTAGACACACATTTTCAACTTTTATATATTAAAGAAAATAAGAAAGAAAACAGTATAGATGATGTAAATGACAAAGAAACAATGTCCCTAATTCAGAAAGGACATTAAAACTGATGAAAAGAAAACCAAGGCCCAATATACAAATAGTCTAATAGGAATTAATATTAAAAAATAAAGTATGCCCATTTCATCACTGGTTTATGCTTTTTGAGTGTGGAGTTTGGTGAGTTCCTTAATAGATTTTGGATACTAGCCCTTTATCTGATAGTCATTTGCAATTCCATTGGTTGCCTATTAGTTTTATTGATTGTTCCCTTTGCTGTGCAGAAGATGCTCAGCGTCACTCATCATCAGGGAAATACAAGTCAAAGCCCCACTGAGATACCACCTCACACTGGTCAGAGTGGCGAAAATGAACAAATCAGGAGACTACAGATGCTGGCGAGGATGTAGAGAAATGGACACCCTCCTACACTGTTGGTGGCAATGTAAACTGGTGCAGCAGCTCTGGAAAACAGTGTGGAGGTTCCTCAAAAAACTATCCATAGAACTCCCTTATGACCCAGCAATAGCACTGCTAGGGATTTACCCAAGGGATACACAATGCATAGGGGCACATGTACCCCAATGTTCATAGCAGCACTGTCAACAATAGCTAAATCATGGAAAGAGCCTAAATGTCCATCAACTGACAAATGGATCAAGATGTGGTATATATATACAATGGAATACTACATGGCAATGAGAAAGAATGAAATCTGGCCATTTGTAGCAATGTGGATGGAACTCGAGGGTATTATGCTAAGTAAAATAAGTCAGGCAGAGAAGGACAGATACCATATGTTTTTCACTTATTAGTGGAACAGGAGAAATGTAACAGAGGACTATGGGGGAGGGGAAGGGGAAAAATAGTTGGGGAGAGGGAGAGAGGCAAACCATGTGAGACTCTTGAATACTGAAATTAAAATGAGGGCTGTTAGGGGTGGGTGAGAGGGGGAGGGGGGTGATGAGCATGGAGGAGGGCCTTGTTGGGATGAGCACTGGGTGTTATATGGAAACCAACTTGACAATAAACTATAATAAAAATGTTTTAAAAATAAAGTATAAGTGAAATTCGAGCATTTCAAAATGTTCAGCCTCATCAATCAAATAGTACAAGAAGAATGTAGTCCTTCGAAGACTGGATTTAAAGTAAAATCAATCACTGTCCTAATTCTACCACTACCTAGTTGCATGACCTGGGGTAAATCACTTCACCTCTCAAAATACAGGTTTCCTACTTTAAAGTGGGATGTTAATATTGTTCTCCTGTTACAGTTGTTGTATAAAGATTAAATGAGATAATGTTCTTGCTTGATGAAGTGCCTTTAAGAAATGCTCAATAAGTGTTATTGTTATTATTGATGATGATATTGTTGACATGGTTAACAATCATCTGCACTTTTCCCAATAACAAAATTTTTCAAAAAATAATAATATCCCTCAGTGCTGGTGAGGATAAAGAAATGACTTGTGCCTTTCCAGAAAGGCAATTTGACAATATGTGTAAGAAGTTTTTAAAAAGCTTATACCCTTTACCCAATATACTACTTGTAGAAATCATTCCTTAGAAAACAGTGAAAAATATAGGCAAGGAATGTCAGAAAATGAGGTTATACAGAAAATATTCATCACACTGTGATAACAGCAAAGGTGGGTGGTGGGTGGGCAATAATGTTAAAGTCTAAGTTGAGGGAATAACTAAACAAATGATAATGACCCATATGGCTAACTCTCAGATAGCAATAAAAAACTAATACAGAAATTGTTTACAGGAATTGGAAAAGTGATTTTCTTTTGTATTCATTGCAGTAAACTAGAATAGTGTTTAGTATAGTACCTGGCATATTGCTCAATTACATTCTAAACTGAATTGAATGACATAATTCTAAGTAGAAAAAAAATTAGAACACTCATTTTCACACACACACACACACACACACTCATACACTCACACACTCTCACACATACCTTGCATAGAGCTTAATCTCAACTTTTGTAAAAGAATTACAGGAAATCCTAGAAAGAAATAAGATTAAATGTTAACAATACTGTCTTTGGGTGATTTTTTTCCTGACTCTTTAGACTTGTCTCTACTTGCCAATTTTTTTCAATAGATATGTATTACATTTATAATCAAGCAAAAAAATGAGTAGAAAAAAAAAAAAGAAAAAGTCACAGGAATCAAATCAACTTGAAGCCAACTGGCTCAATTATTTCTCATTACACTATTCTAAGTATGTACCATTCTGCACTCCTACCCGAATATAAAATGAGAAATGGAAATATGAGTAGCATAAATAAATTGGGAAGCAGCCTTAAAACATAGTCCAGGAAAGAAAACATTATAGTAAATTTCAAAAAACAAAGCCAAACTTCATGTGTCTAATATTAAGGAAAGGACAGAGGGGTTTTTCTTCCTGTATAATTTATACATGTGACAAATCTGGCATAGCATAAACTCTTTCAAAACAAATTGTTTCCTTTACAATGGGATTATATTTTTTCTTAGACACATGTCACAAAGATTTATACCTGGTGGTAATTTTTTTAATCAACTTTTTGAAATCTAAAAGAATTTTATTTATTTAAAATTTTAACTCTCCATAAAATCTAAAAGGTATATTTTAGAATATCCATGATATTCTCAAAGAGGAGGACCAAACAATTTCTCAGATTTCCAAATTCTCAGATACACTCACCAGGGAGGATTAGCCTTAGAAGGTGAAGCCATGTTACCTGGAACACAAAATCACCTCGAGGTGTAACATTTGGGCCCCTGGCTAAGTGATTTAAATTCATGCCTCAGCAAAACTATAGATTACTACATGTCATGTTCCTTTAAGATAAATGGTAAAATCTTGATTCATGCAATTAAATTATTGCATACCAAAGGTCTGCTCTATGTTTGTCTCTTTAGAAGTTCAATGTTATATAAGAGAACTGTGGTTATAAGGTATGCACACAGAGCACATTGTCTTAATCTAAGAAGCCCGATGCAGTCATTGGCTTATGGAGTATGTACTAACATGTACAAAAACTTAACATGCTTACAGAACATTGCTACTCACTTCTGGTGACTACAAAAAATATATGACATAGAACCTAAACTCCCTAATTATATAAGGTCCACCATATTTTTGAGAAACAAAGTCTAGTGCTTAATTTATCTAATGCCAAGATCTCAGACTTTTTAAAGTGAAATATGTAGTGTTTTAACTGCAGCAATATTTTTAAAATTCCTCTTCATACAATATCTATTTTTGTAAATAACTACTTCACAAGTGTATTTCCTTTGATATAATATCTAGGATTTGCTTTCGAAAATTTGAGGGAGGGGAAAAGTGAGTGGAATTGCAGATGACACAAGAATAGCCATGATTTGACAATTCTTAAAGCTGGAAGAAGGGATGTGGGAGTTCATTGTACTATTTTGTTTTTATTATGTTTGAAATTTTATGTAGTAAAAAGGTTTTTAAAGGAGTATATTTCTTAATTACGCCAATCTATATTGTTTAACTTTTCCCTTGGTCTTCATTTCCACAACAGCTACGTTCAGTAAACATGGCTAAAACACCTTCCAAAGTGAACATGAAGAGGGTTCCAATCAGGTGGCTAAACAATGCGGAGGTCCCATTCTGGAATATGGTTGGTGAAATAAATTCATGAACTCTGCCATGACCCATGATTTAATCATTTAGCCAAACAACATCACTCATCATCAGGGAAACACAAATCAAAACCACACTGAGATACCACCCCACGCCAGTCAGAGTGGCTAAAATGAACAAATCAGGAGACTATAGATGCTGGCGAGGGTGTGGAGAGACGGGCACCCTCCTACACTG